>NW_027187325.1:9913647-10224772 GCF_028583685.1 Petaurus breviceps papuanus
GAAGGAAGGAAGGAAGGAAGGAAGGAAGGAAGGAAGGAAGGAAGGAAGGAAGGAAGCTTGTCTCTGGCGAGATAAGTGTCAGCACTGATACAGAAACAAAATGTAAACAAGCCATTCTAGCAGCCACCCCCTAAAACCCAGAATTACAGCTTCTAGTCAGTCACAGCCACTAATTTAATGACCTCACAAAGGAGCACAGATAAACAATTCTTCCAAGAGGAACAGGAAAGCTATTAACTTTAGCTACTCCGCACACTTTTTCGTTTAAGGGAAAAACCAAGCCATAATGCATTGAAAGTAGCAGGAAGCTCCTTCCTTTCATTTCTCAGAGGCCTGAAACTCTAGTCCTTTTTTGTCTATCTTGTTATCAATACTTAGTATTAACTTTAACTCACTTTCTCTACTACAATAAAATGTGTAGTCCCAATTGTGTCTGTATCTTTCAGGATGGAATACAAGGGCTGCACGTAGGGAAGATTTCAGATTCCAGATTCCACTAATAATCAGCTCTATTTCCAACCTGGGCTAGTTTACCCCTCCTGAAACAAGCTGGTGAACCCCGCTTCCACAGAATTTACTCCATTAACAATAAAACAGTGCAGATACTCAATTAGCTTAGTCTCACTGTGGCACAGAGATCTCCTCGCCTCGGCTGAGATTACAAGCATGCACCTATACGGCTAATTCCAACCGGGAAGAGAAGAGAAGGAATCAGCTTACTATATATGCCAGGACCTGTGCTAAGCACTATATAAATACTACCTCATTCAATCAGCTACTAAGTACCAGGAGGAGATAACAAGCCACCACTGAAAATGAGATTTAGGGATAAAACACCCATCGGCCCTATGAACTTCATTCATATATTATGGTTCTGGCTGATCACAAAGCATGCTCTTAAGACAGGTAGCTGCCCAGAGCAATACAAAGGTTAACTGACTTGCCCAAAGCATCAGGATGAGGCAGGATTTCAGGTCTTCTGGCTCAGAGGGTGGCTCTACCCACTACATCATGCAGGCTTTAAGCCGTGGCAATAATTTTTGGGGCAATTATTTTCAAAGGCACAACAAAGCCAAGATTTAACTCACTTTTTTTTTGGTTTATGAAACTGGAATGCTGCTGGAAATGACTTTTTTTTTTTTTGCGCTTTTTGGAGGGCAATTGGGGTTTAAGTGACTTGCCCAAGGTCAAACAGCTAGTGTGTCAAACATCTGAGAACGGACTTGAACTCAGGTCCTCCTGACTCCAGGCCTGGTGCACTCTATTCACTGCACCACTAGCCACCCCTTGAAGACGACTTCTTAGGAACTGTGAGTATTATGTGAGATAAAGTGAACTGGTTTTGAAAAGCGTTATTAACTGTTCTTAACCTACCACACCTGTACAATAACAGAGAATGATGTTTCTCACCTTTTGCAGTTCATACCTGTGAACATGTTAAGATGTTATTTGGAAAAATAGGAAAAGATTACTTTCTACACTTTTATCTAGCCAACAGTCCAATCTCAGACACAGACGCAAACATCACACTTGCTCAAAAATTCAGACCTTCTAGTAAAAAAACTGGCCAAAGAAACACAGTATTTAAAGATTTACGAAGAACTGCTCTGTAATACTTGTTAAGTGTTCCAAAACACCAACTGAGTAATTAAAGTATTAGCCATGCATACACAGTAAGAAGATCCCCTTTAGAGCTCACCTCATGTGATCAGATCAATATTCCACCCTCAAACCATTTGCTGCCAAGCTCTCTTTTCAGGAGGTAGCAGCCTACTTCTGTGGATTAATAACTTTATAAAACACATTTCATTTATTGTAAAATTTCAGTGTGTAAAGTTCTACCTTGAGAGATACAGGGTGCTATCTTCAATAATTAAAAAAATAAGTCAAGAAGGGATATTTGGGTGACATTTTATTAATATTTTTATATTTTAAAACATATGTCATAATAGGATCATGGATTTTAAAAATAGGATTTTAGAGCTGCAAGGAATCACAGAGATCATCAAATCCAACTTTATCATTCTAAAGATGAGGAAACAAAAAAAATTCATTAAAAAAAGATGAGGAAAACTGAGGCACAGAGAGAGAAAATAACTTGCCCAGGGTCCTGAAGCAAGATCTGAACCTAGGTCATCCTGAATTCTAGTCCAGTGCCCTGCTTACTACACCAAGTGAACTCTCTTGGATAGCTAACATTTGCATATTATACTGCTTTCAGGCTTACAAAACGCAGGCATTTACATATTGGTTTCAGGTTTGCAAAGAGCTTAACAAATACTATCTCACTTTGTTCTCACCATGATCCTGGGAGATAGATACTGTTATTATCCCTACTTTACAGATGAGGAAACTGAGAGGGAGAAAGGTTACCTGTCCAGAGCCCCACAGCTAGTGAGTGACTAAATCTGAATCTGACCTCGGCTCCTCCTGACTCCAGGTCCAGGATCCACTGAGGTACTTCCCTGCCTCTAAGAAGAAACTTTTTTCTTTTTAAAGTAAAGGACAAATGGATAAAATTCTATTTTTCTTTGTAAAGTAATCCCACTACGATATTATGAGTAATCTATCAAAGATCAGTAAAAGTAGGTATAGGGAAAAAGTTTTAAAACATTTTGTGATGAACACGATTGAAAGAATTGTAATTAGCAGTTAGAAAGCCCCGGATCTGTTTAATATAGGACAGCAGGCAAGCCACTGAATCAGTCTGTCCCCTAAACCTTACTATCTATAAAGTGGGAATGGTATGTCACTAACTCAATTCACAAGGATATCAGGATTAATGATCCTGCTGAACAAATTCATTAAATCAATGCAAATTTAATCCCACTCCAGGCTTCACCGAATACAGCAGTGTTTCATTAGTGGTTAATTTGATAACAACCAAACAGTTAGTTGCAGGAACTCAATATTTGAAGCATTCTCCTAATACAGAACAAGACTGAAGTTGGGAAGGAAGCCCTTTAGACTTGATTCAACTGCAGACTAACGTTATCTTTTTAATATAACAAGTAGCTTTGATTTCTGACAACACAGTTGTTCCCTTGCTGACCATAATAATTTGAAGAGCATCCAAAAAAACCCACTATTCCATATAAAAGTCACTTATAAAATTTCCTACATTTAAGAAGGTATAACTGTGTATACATCATATGCTATTTATAGCACCCCTGAGAAATAAAACTAGCAGCTTCTAAAAAAACACACTGAAGATTGTCCACAGAAGCAAAGACAACCCCTGGGCAGATGGTTTTGACATAGGCTTATTGTTTTACACAAAACTGATGAAGACACACTTTAGGATGTTCTCCAACTTTAAGATAATAAACTTATTCTTCACAAGTGTTACTAATGACAAATACTTTGTCCTTACCTCTATTTAATTATGCCCTTTTTTGACTTACTATATTCTATTCACTCTTTGCTTGTATACACATAAGCCCAAAATGGAAGCTTTCTAAAACCCTGCCTTAATCCTAAAGGATACATTTTTTGAAGTAGCTGTTTTTCTCATATTATATATGCAACATAGGTTTCCATCTCCCCCTGAATTTAATGCTATTGTTATTTCATTACTCTGAAGTAAAATGAATTCTCAGAATGACACATTCAAAAATCTAATAGAAAAATACCCTCAACTGTCTGTTGTCATCAATGAGAAGTGTCAAACTCTGCCCCAGTATTACCTAAACTAGATTTAAAAGTAACTGGGAAAATATTTAGCAAAATGAAATTAAAATGCAACACAGATATTAACTGTGATGTTAATTTGGTTTTCTAAGTCAATACGTGGCCTGGCCAGCAGAGATCCATTTCTGTTTTTGAGTTTTATACAATTATTTCAGATTACCAACTAACATCCATTAACAGGATAATTATAAGAAGAGAAGGAATACTGGTTTCTGCGTAATCACCAGAAAGCGCACAAGCTTAAACTGGAGGAAGAATTACAGCAGATTTTCCAAGCTAAGTAGGAAAGTACATTATAACTTTAGAGTATCTCTGAAAGAAACTGGAAAAAAACTTGACAAGTTCAGAAGAAAGCAAGCTATCACATACACCACAGATCTGCTTCTAGTAATGGAACTCAATTCCAAGAATCAGAATTGATATTCGATGTTTCCATTAAAATTTTTTTTTTCAAGTTTAAGAGGATACACAAAATACCTATCAGAGTACATTACACTGGATCTGACACCAGAGTATGAAATCTGGTGCTAAGATGAAGAAAACTTGGTCAACCCCTCAAAAAGGTAGAAAACAAGAAAGAAAATGAGTCTTCATTTAAAATGATTATTCAGCAGCAAATTTATTTCACTAACTGAAATATTTTATCAAAATTACTGTTAAAAGTAGATTAAAACCCTATTTTAATCATTTCTACATAGCTGATTACAAGCAGCGCTTTATTTTTTAAATTAAATCACATTCTTTCTTTCAAAATATATACTATAAACAACTAAAATAAAAATCCTTAGGTATACAGATGAACTATATGCCATTCCTTCAGATGAAACATATGCCATTCCTTCCAAATTTTAAGGCTTTTTGTTTTCTTCTCCCAAATGAAAGGAAATCTATGATATTATTACTATGAGGTAAACGGACCATTTTACGTATTTGCATACATGTTTGTGTATGTACACACATACATGCATATACACATGTATGTACACACATACAGAGACCTGCTAAGGCACCCACTGATCAATAAAGACCTAATATAGTTATATTTAAGGAAACCTTAAAATTACAATATGCATCCCCTTTTCGATGCAAGAATACTTAGCATTATATTATTTATGTCACATAACTTCTTATTCCCTTTCTCAAAAGGGCTCAGTACAAAAAAGCACCACACGAAGGGAAACCTGGCACTTAAAACTGGCTTCCCCTCAACTTTCCTCAGTTTGATTTAAGGCATCTTAGTAAATGTATACCACCAGATGGCACCACAACGCAGTCCCAATGCCTCAAACCAGGCTAACCACCAATTATATTTCAGTCATGGCTGCATGGACAGTATAGTCAACATCACGATGGACTCCTGAATTCTTCACATTGCGTTCATGGACAAAGTCAGTGTAGTTCCTACAAGCAGCCTGGGGTGGTGGCAAGGCCCCTGAGCTCCACTGGGTTCCACCACGTTGACAGCGGTCACTGGCATCAGAGAGCCTGGATGGTTGGGGAGTGGGAGGGAGCACAGTTAGTCATTAGAAATAGACGGGGTGGAAAGCACAAGAGGTAAAAGACAGGTGACAGAAGGGGACGTGGAAAAGCAGAAGCGTGACACTGGAAACAAGGAGAAAGGACACTAACCCCTTTACTACTGCCACATCACAAATGTCATATATCAAGGTGGATCTCCAATACAAAAAGGCTGGTTTACGTATGACAGTATTAAAGGATTTAACTGGCAACTCAAAAATGTAAACTTCTTTTCCATGCAAATACAGAATTAAAAAACACAAAAATATCTCAGTTTAACGAAGACAAAGGAAGAGGCTTAAGTTGGGCAAGCAATAAAATAAGGGCAGGTTTCCAAGGTGCAAACAAACCCAGGTTTATGGAGCAAATTTCACTGAAGAGCAAAGTATTACATTGTCCCTGTACCTGATGCTGCAGTTTAAAGTAAGAACTGAAACAATGTTTGGGTGTTTGCTAAGTCCTCTGACGGTGATTTCTGCCACAAGGACAAAAATAAGTTATGAAAGATATTTTGGAAGCACCAATATTAAAACAAGAAACAACAGGAAATCGGAATCCTGATAAGACGGATTTTGGAAGCTTTAATTGCTTATGGGAAATCATTAATTTATGGCATAATTGTATTATAGCATGTGAATCCGAGGTTGTCTTTTCCAATTACCAATGATATGCTATGGAAATTAACAAACTACCAAGAAGCATATCCAGGTTAATACTGGAGAATTCGTTTACTCTTCATTAAAATAAAACACCAAGTAAGACTCATCAGGCACAAACAATGTAATCAGATTCTCTGCTCCTTTCCAGAAAACAAAGTTTAATATGTTCATTAGCACATGCATTACTCTGCTTAGCAATCACAACTGGAAAATAAAGATGCAACACAGAGGATAATGTAAAATTTAATGTGTAAGCTCCCTCATTAATATTGAAAACAGTCCTCCTGTAGAAAGATAATAGTTGCTAGCTCATATTTGCTAAATGCAAAAAAACCCAGATTTCTTACACTAAGAAACAAGAAGATATAGGGCAGAATAAATAGATTTTTAAATATATTAGAATCTCTATTTTCAAAATAGATCCCTCTGGCCACTACATACTAAATTACAATAAAACCTACATCATTCCTCAGATATTCAATAAATGATGTACTATGAACTTAGAATCATTTTTTGGGGGTGCACGGGGCGGGGGGGGAGTTGCTTTGTTTTCTTTCCTTTCATTGGGAACCACGTTTCTTCATCTAAGCTGATTCACAAAATTTAAATCTACAGGCTGTAATTTTTTTTGGACACAGACCCAATCAAAAAGGTTTAATGTGCAAAAAGTGCTTCCAAAATGCTTGTTTAGGGAGCTAATTTTTGTTTTGCTTTGTTTTCTACTGTTCTATGAAAGTCATTTGTATGATCCTCATTCCCCCAAAATCTTGGTGGTTTAAAAATTGAATAACCTGCATCCTGACCATTAACAAACCATTTTGGTGGCACATGGGAGGTGGAGGGGTGAGGAGAGGGTATGCCTGCACAGGCAGTACTTTTATTTAGCAAAGGAGAGAAAGGAAGATGAAACTTCTAATGGGTAATATGTAACACAATTCTACCAATCACTCCCAATTTTTTAAGCATATAAAAATGTATTTCAAAATCCCACCAACTTACTCATTTCTAGAGGAGGCCTATTTTTATTTCTTACTTTAAAACAAACAAAATAAACTGACACTAACCAACAGTCAAGGCATGCATAAGAAAGGGGCCAGTTATGAGCAGTAAGCATTTTGGATTAAAGGCAGAAAAATCCATCAGCTCCCAAGAAACGACAGCATTCATTCAGTTGCACCCATCTGGTTAGGCACGCCAGGGCTCACTCTGTTTTGTCAAGTGTCACCACTTTGCTCCATTCCAGCCTAGGAGATCCCAGCACAATATACAAAAGATGACACACAGCTCCAAATTGTTCTTTTTTTAACCTCCAAAACCCATTATCTCTCCTCTCTCTTTCTGATAGTCATTTCTACTTAACTCAGCAAGAACTGTAGAATCATATTTAGCAGATTTAAGTATCTATAAATTAAAGTTTATCACCTCAATAAATGTTCAGTGTTATAACAAAGGGCAGACTGCGCACTCATATGCTGTAAAAGTAACTAGGCTCCAAAAAATGACCTGGCGTCTGTCTATGTCAGCCGAAGTATATTGGAGTGCACATTGATACTTGCCAATGGGAGTAATCCTGACATCTTAGGAAATAAAGCACATATATGGCTGTGTTCTAGGGTTTGGAATAGACATTACAACATAATTTAAAAGACTTAAAGGGAAGAGTGGTGAGGAGAGGCAACTAAATCTGAGACTGAATAGTCTTTAATTAAAAGTCACTTAGCATAGAAAAAAAATAAGGCTAGGTCAGACCTATTTGGAGCTGAAGTCAAAACATTCCCAACTAAGGAATTACCCAGTGTCCGCAAAGCACCTTGCAGTTAGGCCAAAAGAACAGTGAAAAAAATATCAAATGGAGAAGCTGAATGAAAATAATCACCAACCACCGTTCGCCCACCACCGAGAAGGAAGAGCCGAATGAAACCTTGAGATCACCACAGACAACCCATTACGTTTCAGATACTAAACAAACCAAGAGCAAGAAAGACAAAGAAAAATCCACATGATTATCTGTTTTGCCTTCACTGACTAACATAATAGAATATGTGCAGCACCCAATACAAATCACCCAAATTAAATATTGCCAAGGAAGCTTATCTTGCTTTCATTACATTTGCTTGAGAAAGAGAAGAACCACTGATTATACCCAATAGACAAACTGTTCATATCTATGTGCTTGCTATAATAGCTAGAATTTGAACAATTCAAAATTCAAAAAACCTTTTTTCTCATCATCTTTTAAGTGCCTTTCATTCTTTAGGGAGTAATATTCCTGATTCTGCATGGCTGGGTTTTGCAGCCTCATTTTCCCTTCAGTGAAGCTTTTTTCCATTAGCATCCCATTAGGAGATAACTTCTAAAATTTTTTAAGCATATTACTTGAAAAAGGAACAAGTATAACGAGCAGCACCTATCTATTTGGGAACATTTTTTAACTGAGGTAAAAGCACTTCAGAAAAGGCAGCGTGGGACAGCATCTTTAAGAAATGAGAGAATACAATAAGTTGGAGGTAAAGGGCAGTTAGCAGTCAGGCGGTCTTCTACTTAAAACAAGCATACTCTATACGAGCCTTCTCACCTACAAACTTTATTTCCTTATCCTGCCATCAGACATTCACTTTTCTATTCATAAATATGAATAGTTTGTCTTAAATAATTTGAAAATTCAGAGTAAGGTTAAGTATTTGGATTGCATGCATATAAGTGACATTTTCTCTGGGGTCGAGAGTTTACAAACCATTTCCTGTCATGGTGGCTCATTCCTGGACTCCTTGGAAGATTCTCTATCTCTACCAGAACAGGACCAGAAGGAATGCATGAGATTACAGGCATAGTTGATCTTGTACCCCTGACCTTGGGGAATAAAACATAAAAATAATAATTTTACCTAAATATTTTAGAACAAGAAAACAACATAATGAAAGAGGAATGACACCAAAAGGGATACAAATTACCGAGAGCTGAACAATGACTGCATGGTGATTAAACACAGTGCAAATGGCTTAAGATTTATAGAAACTCTTAGGGGAACTTCAAGTATTTTTAATCTCATCTCTCATTGTAGAAATTTTTAAAAGATGTTTTATAGAAGTTTCCTTTCAACATCCACTAAGTTAGAGACATAGAATATAAAAATAAAGTTGTTAACTTTACAGAAAACACTGACACATGGAGATGGTGACCTGTCCAATCTCAACCACAAATATACATGGCAGGGTTGCAATAAGAGCTCTGATAATCACTACCTCTGATATCCCTAATATCAGTCCACTGATCTTTCTCATAAATATGACAGATATGAGGATACAATAATAAAGTAACAAACAAGAGGAAACTAAGTATAGTCGTCTAAGAATCCTTGCTGTTTAGAGTATTTCAGGAGCCCTAAGATGATCTTACTTGTTGAGATCCATTGTTCTGGGCTGAAACATTCTTCTGGAGACTACAAAAGCAAAAAAAAATTCAAATTTTTTAAACTGAGAGATTAATTTATAGTTAGCAATAGTTCTACATCTACCTATATTTATATCTGTGTGGGTGTGTATCTATCTATCTGTATAGAGACTGACAGACAGACAGAGAGAAACAGACATATATCTTTACCCGCATCTAGATCTCAAACAGAAGCAATAAAGTAGCACATGTTTTTTGCAAAGAAGTTAGCTATTATCTCTACATAAAAATATACTAACAGAAAACATCTGCTTTTAGGCTCAGGCTTGAATCAATTGGCAATTACTGAAAATCTCTTCCTTTGGGGCAAGTTATAGTACGTTATTCTGTCAGGACTATGACAAATTCCTGTATTTCCTCTTCTCTTTTCATGTGTGAGTTATCATAGATCATGATATCAAACTTTGCCAACAGATACCACCTTATGACACTCCTTTGTCAAATGTCACTATTTCAAGGTCTTCTTGCAGTTTCTCTGCCACCTCCCAATGAGCTCTTGGACTGCCCCCAGCCCTTGCACCAGCCAGCATTAGCTCCAAACCTTGACAGTTCATGGTGAGCATCTTCCTTTCAATAGTTTATAAAAACAAGCAGAACTGGTTCTAAAACTGATCCCTGGGAGACCCATCAACTGTTTATACTTCTCTAACCATAGACCTGCCCCTTAAGTCTTTCTTAATGGCTTCTTTCATTATAAACTGTGTATTTTACAAATCTCATTTTACAAATGCAGTACAGAAGACACAGATTAAATGACTTTCCCAGGATCATCCAGGTAGTAAGTGGTAGAAGCAGAATTTGAACCAAGGTCTTACAGTTCCAAATAAAGGGCTATTTTTACCTTACCATTTTCCCCTCCTTCCCCCAAGTCTTAGTTACTACCTATAAGTTATTTTGATATCTAAGTTTCCTGTCCCATTTCCTGCAACAGCTGGATATATAATTCTCTATTTTGACAATTTTTGAAAGTTTAAGTAGGTTGCACATTTAGTCTTTCTCTTTACTCACTTGTATTAATTTTCAATTAATAAACATTAAGCACCTATTCTGTGCCACATTCTCTGCTAGGTACTGGGGAGGGGGTGCAGTCAAGATGGCAGAGGGAGGGTCAGTATTTTTGTTCAGCTCACCCAACATTTACCCTAGAAAATGCACCAGATTAGACTGTGATCAGGAAAGCCAAGAAATAGTCATTGTGAATCACTTCTCTGGATGAAGGAAGCATAAGAAGATAGACAAAGACATGTGTGTGAAGGGCCTGACTAGGAATAAAGCAACAGTGGAGGCAGCAGCAGCAACATCAGGAAGCCTTCTAGCACCCAGGGGCAAAGGCTGAACCCAGGGCTGGAAGCACAGGAGAAGAAAGAGATCCTGGGGACCCTTGAACCTTGCAAGGCTAGGAAGAAGAAATAGTGCCAGCTGACAGCTGCTGCCCCTTACCTTGTTCCAGGTCACAGTTCTAGAGTGGAAAGATATGTTTGCAATTGCATGCGAGAAAGGCCTGGGCCCTAGAAACGAATTCTAAGCTGTATGGATCTGAGCCCAAGAGCAGAAGGGGAACTTAGCTCTAACTTTTGGCCTTGCCCTTGCAGTGGAATACCATGGCAAGAAACCAAGATCAAAGGGGAGTCAATGAGTTCAGTCCCTCTGAATCTGTGGAACTTCACAGCAGGTGACCAGTGACCAAGTCCACCAGCAGTCTACTGAAACTCAATCATACACAAGCCAGGTCAGCAACTTGCAGAACTGCCGTAAACAGACCAATCTTTAAAACACACTACCTTAGAAGCCCTGGAAACTTGCAGGCCCCAAGTCTGAGTTGTAAATACAACAAAAGGCCATTGTTATTTTTTTTTGGGGGGGGGGGGTAGGCTGGGCAATTGGGGTTAAGTGACTTGCCCAAGGTCACACAACTAGTAAGTGTTAAGTGTCTGAGGCTGGATTTGAACTCAGGTCCTCCTGACTCCAAGGCCGGTGCTCTATTTACTGTGCCACCTCAATGCCCCCAAATAAAAGGACTTAAAAAAAAAAAACAACAACAAAATTAAAAAACCAGCTGAGGCCAGACATATTGTCCCAATAAAGAGTAGAGCTTACACTAACAATGTCCAAGGTCAAGAAACAGGATGAACAACCAACCATAAAGATCTAGTACAGTGACAGGGAAGCTCAGGACACACAGAAGTTAATGTCTTGAAATTATCTAAAGCAGGGCGGCTAGGTGGTGCAATGAACAGAGCACTGGCCCTGGAGTCAGGAGGACCTGAGTTCAAATCTGGCCTCAGACACTTGTTACTAGTCATGTGACCTTGGGCAAGTCACTTAACCCCAACTGCTCCAAAAGCAAAAGAAAAAAGAAATCAGAATTGGTCAAATGGAAACCAATGACTCCATGAAACATCAAGAAATAATACAAAACAAAGACAGAAAAAAATATCAGAAAATATGAAGTATTTCATAAAAAATCAAGTGACCTAAAAAAAATAGATTAAGGAGATAATAAATCACTGGACAACCTGAACTTCAAGAAGAATTTAAAAAAGACTCTAGGCAGCAAATTTCAAGAAGTAATAAAGGAAAACTGCTTAGATATCTTAGAACTAGAGGACAATGTAGAAAGCAAAAGAATCCACACAAAATTCCAAAATGAAAACTCATAGGAATATTACAGGCAAAATCCCAAATTCCCAGGTTAAAAAAAAAATACTTCAAGTATCAAGAAAGAAGGAATTCAAGTAAGTACTGTGGAATAGTAGTCAGAATCACACAAAATTGAGCAGCCATCAATATAAAGAAACAGAAGGCTTAGAATATATTTTGGATTACAATGCAAAAAATCTTGGATTACACTCAAGAATAACCTACCTAAATTGACAGACTGTGAATGCAGATCAAAGAATATTTTTTTTCACTTTATTCTATCTTGTGCTTTTTTCTTTCCTTTTGATGTTTTTTTCTTTCACAACTGTAACTAATATGGAAATATTTTTACATGATAGCAAAGGTACAAACTACTATATCAAACTGCCTACCATTTTCAGAAGAGAGGAGAGAGGGAAAAAAATCTGGAACTCAAAATCCTGCAAAAATGAATGCTAAAGGGGCGGCCAGGTGGCTCAGTGAGTAAGAGCACCAGCCCCAGAGTCGGGATTTCCGGGGGATCTAATCCGGGCTCAGACACTTAGCACCCACCCGGGAACACCTGGCCATGTAACCTTGAGCAAGTTACTTAACCCCAATTGCTTAAAAAAAAAAATGAATGCTAAAAATTTTCTTGACATGTAACTGGGGGAAAAAGATAAAATACTTTTTTAAAAAAGAGTAACATGAAACCTAGTATAATCTTATAAAGGAAAAAAATGGAAATTTAATGACAGAAGACTTTCAAGCAATCCTGATGTAAAGTCAGAGCTTAACAATCTGACATTCAAACACAAGGCTCAAGAGAAGGAAAACACAAGGGAGAAATCATAAAGGTCTAAACAAGCTTAAACTGCTTACATTCCTATAGAGAGCGAGGATATATGTAACCCCTTAGAACTTTTATCACTAGGCCTCTAATAAAGAATCTAATCATATAGAGAGCCTGGGTGTAATTCTATAATGTTTGAATGATTTCAAAAGAAGAATGGAAGGGTTGGGAAAAGAAATGCACTAGGAGAGAAGAGAAGAGAGGAATAATGGGAAAAATTAGCTTATAAAATTGAGTTTATAGGAAAGCGCTTATACAATGGAAGGTGCCATGATGGGGAGAAAGGAATACTTTAACCTTACTCTCATGTGAACTGTTTCAAAGAAGGAAGAATAAACCCAACAATTAAATAGAGAAATTCATCTTACCCAACAGGGAAAGGGGTGAAGGGAAAGGGAGTGGGGAATAAAAGGGAGAGTAAATTAAGGGAGACTGCTCAGAAGTAAAAAAAACTCTTGAGCAGGAGACAAGGTAAAAAAGAGAATAAGAAAATAGCACAGATGGAATATACACCAAAATCATAACTATGAATGTGAATGGGATGAATTCACCCATCAAATGGAAAAGGAAAGCAAAATGGATTAAAATTCCAAATACAACAAAATGTTGTTTACAAGAAATATGTTTGAAACAGAAAGAGACACATGAGAGTTAAAATAAGAGGTTGGAGTAGAATCTATGGGTTGGCAATTACAATCTCCAAGGGAGGCACTACAAAGTTGTGAACAGCTACTGCCTTTCAAGGACTTTACATTCCACTCTTTAAAACAATAAACTGCCATTTAAGTATATTAGTGGCTTCTCCTTATAAAGTCATGTTTATTTTCTTCTAAGAATATTGAGGCAGTATCTCATAGTGGAAAATAACACTGGGTTTAAAGGAGAAGCAAGGCCTTTTAAAAAATGATGTTAGGTTAGACCAAATCACCTCTGGGTCCCTTCTAATTCTAGACTTATGATCCTATGATACTACAGGATACAAATCCAATTTATCTAGAATCTGCAGGAATAACTTTTTAAATTTCTCTCCTTGGCCTTTTCCCATTTAGGGTAGAGTAAGGTGATGTTTTAGAAAGCAATCTGGCACCCTGGCCAAAACAACAAGGAAATAAGAAAGCATGGCAAAAGAGAGGGAAAAAAAGGCCAAATGAAGAGATTAAGAAAATCTTAGAATTCTGCAAAGCACTCTTATCCCTACTCCCTTAATATTCAAAAGGAACAATGCTCACTATCTAATTTTACCTGATTTACTCTATAAAGAGAAATTCTGCTAAAAATGAAAACATTTTTTGTTTACCACGGGGGTCCAAAGTCTCTTATACGTTAAATGGAAGCACTGTTTTCTTTTTTTATTTTTAATAAAAAATAGAAAAAACATATCAATAAATTGGGAAGACAACTAAAAATACTAGAAAACAAATAAACTTAAAACTCCAGCTAAAAACCAAATAGAAACTGTGAAAATCAAGAAAAATATTAATAAAACCAAATCCTCACTATTTGAGAAATAATACTAGAAACTACTTTAAAAGAAAAAAAAGACAAACCATCAACAGATATGATTAAAAGAGGAAAACCAAATTACTGATACCAAAAATCAAAAAGAAGAATTTTAAAATGAAGAAATAAGGTTATTGGGGCAGTTAGGTGGTACAGTGAATAAAGCACCAGCCCTGGAGTCGGGAGGACCTGAGTTCAAATCTGACCTCAGACACTTAACACCTACTAGCCATGTGTCCTTGGGCAAGTCATTTAACCCCAAATGCCCTGTCTTCCCCCCTCCAAAAAGCAAAAAAAGAAAGAAAGAAGGTTATTATTAGCAACTATTTTAGAATGGTTCTCAGAGTGTGATACAGTTATGAACCCCTGTGGGTCCCTAAGAGTCTTTCAGGGGCTCCTTAAGGTAAAAACTATTTTCATAATAAAGTTAAGATATTATTTACTTATAAAAATACTAAAACATTTTCAGAAGAATGAATAGCACTATTTTCTTCTTACTCTATTCTGAAACCAATTTTTTTTTCAATACACCTTGCCAATTTCATACATAATCTTACCCACATCTCCTCTCTGTGTTCATTTTTATACCATCAAGCCTGGTTCCCTTTTAAATTTGAGCAAAACATTTTCAGGTGCTAAAATGTAAGTTATATTAGCATGATAGTTTAATTAGAAAAGAATCACAAGAGAATTGTTAGAAGCAAGGGCATGACAACTGTTAAAGGTGCAGTAGCCATTTTTTAAACTATAATTTTCAAGAAGAGGATTGATTCAATCTGCACAATACAAGGTCAGGAAGTTTTTTAGGTCAAACTTTTGTAGCTCTGAACAATCTTCTGTGTGCCATGGTTCAATGGAGCAAAAATGTGCATACATATTATAACTGCATGTAACTAGTCATGTGAGTATCTGAATGAAGAACCAAAACCCCAACCCTAAACCACAATTCCATGGCTTCCAAAAACACATTCCCCTCTCTGATAGGAGGAATATTCATATAGTACATGGAATAACTATAGTATCTGCTCTAATTTTCACGGAAACCACTCTATTTAGTAAGGGTGTGTGAGTCCAATCATCAAGCTTAGTTCAATATAAACAGGCAGGAAAAAACCAGGAACCTAATATCTCCATACCTATTTATCTCCATACCTATGTTTACAAAATATGTAGTTCTTCAGCATTTTCAGGCAAATAAAAACTTTTGAAGCATTTTGTATATATTATATATAAAATAAGTCAATCAGGGTAACAAGTAAGTAATTCACTTTTTGACAAACTTGAAAAGCAACTAGATTTGAATATTAGGAAAAAAAGTATTTGAAAAATACAACAACATAAAATTGCACTATACGGCATTGGACAGCAGCATTTTGTTATGGTAGCAAAGAACTGTAAACAAAATAGATGCTGATGGACCACAGAATGGCTGACCATTTTGTGGTATATAAACGTGATGGACCACTATATTACAACAAATGAAAAATACAAAGAATTAAAGAGAATCAAGGGAAGCCTTTGGCAAATTGAAGCAGAATGAAGCAAACAGAACCAGGAGAACAAAAAATGAGATGACTTATAAATGAAAAGAATACAAAACCTGAATGCTGTGTAATTATGATGATCAAGCCTGTCCCTGAAAAAAAAAGATGAGGTAGGGGACTATGGATGTGAAACAATGAATATACTATTAGACTTGGTTGATATTTTACTGATTATCTTTTCTCTCCCTTTTTTGCTTTTATTCTTTGTTTTTACAAGGGTTAAATCAATGTTTAGGGAGGGAGGCAGCATATATTTTGGACCCAAATGTGATACTAAAAAGATTGTGCATAAACACAGAGATACACACACAAACATATTCATGCATATGTATGTATGAATACAGTTTAAGACAATATGTACCTCTGACAAATTAGTAATTTCGTTTATTTTAATGCTCCCGTGCGCACACACGCACACACACATACACACACACACACACACAGCATCTGTAGATATGGTATATATGCACTGTAGTAGATAGCGCAGGATAAGTCCTGCACTAAAAATCTTAGTAGCCACCTGTGAGACCTTGGTTAAATTACTTAACCTCTTTCAGCCTCAGTTTCCTCAACTGTAAAATGAGGATAACAGGAACACCTAACTCACAAAATACTTGTGAGGATCAAATGAGATAATAAATATAAAGTATTATACACTATTTAAAGTAGAAAAGTACTATTTAAAAATTAAAGGATCTAAATACCAGCTATAGAGCACCACTCAGCTTTTACTCCAGAATTGGTTGCTTTGGGTTTGTTTTAAAGGAGGACGATATTTTATTACTGGGGCTTTAGTTGCAATATGAAATGTATATGCAGATGCAAATGGAACATTGCAAAGAGACAGGTGTGAGTTTCTAAACTTCACTAACAACGAAGTGACTAGGATCTGCCCTCTTAACAGAAAGCATTCCTATCAGTATTAGCAAATGTGAAGTATCTGCTTCAAGCCGCCTTCACAGAATTCTCCTAAATCTGCAGAGTAATATATGGCTGTCAGATCCCTCTTGGAAATTACAGTTACCATTCTGGTAGCTATGGCTTCCTGACCACCAGGATACTTCCCTTCTTTCCTCAACGAGTTCAGGGTCTGGTTAACAGTTTTTCTCTCCTCAATTCCTGCCCTCGTACTAGAGACTTCAACCTATCCATACCGTGTTTCCCTGATAATAAGACCTATCCCGAAAATAAGCCCTCCCCTTACTGTGTAAGATTCCTCTAAAATAAGCCCTCCCCCGAAAATAAGCCCTATTGAGATTGCTACTGTAGTGAAGGTGATCCCCTGCGCTACATTACGGTACCCTCTGTATGCACCGTCCCCCCCCGCCCCGAAACGCACGCCGCGCACCAAGCTGCATCCAATCAGAGCTTCAGCAGTGAGCGCATCATCCTGTTCTTCCCCAGTGATTTGCTTGCTGGTACATTTTTTTGTTCACATTTACCAGTTTATTAAAATTGCTGTCAATGTTCATTAAAATAAGCCCTCTGGTGTTTTTCTGTCCAAAAAATTTAATAAGACAGTGTCTTATTATCGGGGAAACACGGTACATACTCCCTCAAATGTCCTAACTTCAGTTCCTCAATTTACTGATTTTCCATGAGCAGAGTCACCCTACTCACAGGTACACTTCCATATTCATGAACTCTGAAATCTATTTCTCTGATGACAATCCATCGCCATTCAATCTTTCCCTAAGCCTTGACACCTCAAACCCTGGGCTTTTCCAGTCTTTCCTTGTGCCTGGAATGCTTTGTCCCCCCTTTAGGACCTCCAGGGTCATTAAAATTCTACCTAAAATCTCATCTTTTATGGGAAGTCGTTCCTGATTCAATGGATTCTACTGCTTTCCCTCTGTTTTCTACAGTTTATTTTAGATAGATCTTGCTTGCACACAATTGGCATATTGCTTCCACCATTTGACTGTGAACTCCTTCAGATGAGAGACTGTTTTTAACATTCTTTGTACTCCCAATGCTTTAGCACAGTGCCTGGCACACAGTAGGTACTTAAGGACTGTGCGGGCATTTTCCACTACCAGAAGTTTATTCATTTTTTTTTTAAAGCAATTGAGGTAAGTAACTTGCCCAAGGTTACAGGCCAGTTATTTTTTGTGTGGTTGTTAAGTATCTGAGGCCGGAAGCGGGAAGCGAGATCCCCTGATTCTGGGGCCTGCACTCTACTCACTGCGCCACCTGGCTGCCCCATGTTCATTTTTTTTTAACTTAAGTCAGGCTGCATAATGATTATGAACGTATTCTCTTTTATCTTATCTAATCTACTGTCTAGAATATGTGCTGGACCACAGAATGGCTGACCACGTGCACACATATGCATAAAACCCACCAAAACACCCAGAAAGGCTTTTTTTGCTCCCCTTTAGACCGTTTGCACCAAGGCTGTCGGATGTGTTCCAAATGGAAATGAGGAAAAAAACACACTGATCAGATATATCAAAAGGTAACAACCACCTAAATGCTATAAAAATTTATCTAGGAGAATGATTTTAAATTTTCTTACCTGGAAAATAAATTTAATAACATTGTTCTTAGCACAGAGTCTGGCACATCACAAGCACCTAGTAAACACCTGCTAACTGACACCTAGATGACCAAATAATACAAGTGCCAAAATACCTGATGTCTCAATACTTATTATGCTACTTAGTTCTAGAAGCAGACATTCCAATTCCAAAAGTTGAGATTAATGCTTTGTGCAAAATATTGCTCACCTGGATTCTTCAGGTTTCATTGCATTTGCTGCGAATAAGCAGAGAAAAAGATTGCTTCCAGTTAGTCTCACAACCAGTATTTAAATGCTCATCAAAACAAGTTTTACTTGAAAACATTATTGCAGACAAAAAGAGTTAGCACTATTGTTAAAGAACTAGGCACAAACTCAGGTTTTCCTTTGACAAGTACATCAAATTTTCAGTCTTTGACAGTACTAATGAAAAAAGCAGGACAGGCTGGCAAGAATAAGAAAAAAAAATCAACTTAAAGAGATAAAATGGACTCAGCTGCAGATACACTATGACTATCTCTGTGACCAGAAGTTTACAATTCCTGAGTCTCAATTTCCTCTTTTGCAAAATGGGGACAATACCATTTTCCCCACCAACCTTAATTATAAGAACTAAACTACATGTTGTGAAAATAAAGGACTATGTAAATATCAGTGATTGATATGGGCCACTTAGTCTCTCTCTAGCACAAACACATTCTCCACCAACTCACGAGGGTATATACAAGAAAGCTACAGACTTGAATTCATTACAGTGAAAAATTATTTTAGTTAAGGAGATACAGGATAAGCCTCCTTGAACGTGATCCAATGATCATGTAATCAATACTTCTAAAATAAATTATACAAGACATGGGAGTTAACAGAAACATGATGGTGAGTAATGGCAGTGCTTATGGAAACCACCATGCCCTACCTCTTGTCTGCTGAGTTCGTCGGGAATACCGTTTGCTGGGTCTTCTTTCAAAGGATGTTGACCTTCTTGCTTTATTGGTTTTTGTGGTCTGATACTCAGTTTTCCCACTACAACAAAGTTAAACAAATTTTCAGACACAACAATAAATCTCCAGTTGAGAATAACCTGATACATACTAGATAAACAAATACAAGTGCCGGTTCATTTTCAAAGCCCCAGCTTAGGTTTCATTTACTTCACATTTTAAGGGTTTTGAAATTTTGTGGTAGACAAGGTACCAGTGGAGAAAGGCTAAATTTCCCAGAATGGTGTAGGTACTTACTGACAATACAGTGCAAGTTCGGCTTTGAAAAAAAGGACCGTAAAGGAGGAGGAAAAGAATGTTCCAGGAGTATGGTAAACATAGGCAGTAGCTACTACATTTCAAGGGCAAACAGCAGGGTGTTCCTAAACTTAGCCATGCTCTATGAATGGGGCTGGAACACCAGAGGCCACAAATAAGCACTTAAGGATTCCTAGGACAGGATGTGCTGGGTGACCCAGCTAGGCTGCGTGTGCACACACACACATAGACCCCTATACAGACTACAAGGACTTTCCTATTCATGCTGTGAAAGTGTCTCTTGCTACTGGACTCAGGGTACTACTTATGCATTATCTGTTTTTTAATATTAAATACATGTATTTCAACATGTTTACTGATTCCCTTGGTTGCTAATAGGTGAGCTGATAGAACAACTTAGAAAATGAGCTAGTCTGATGTTACCAGGGGAAACCATGAGTAAGGGTATCACTTCTCTAAATGAAGAGGTTATTACTAAAAGAGATAAGCCTCCAAGACTACAGACAGTTGGACAGTGTTTAATTGCTATAATAAACTATGAGTTACAATTATTATCTTAAGCCTTCACTTTTTTTTTTTGAGGGAGGAAGGCAACACAATTGGGGTTAAGTGACTTGCCCGAGGTCACACAACTAGTGTGTCTTGAGGCCAAATTTGAACTCAGGTCCTCCTGACTCCAGGGCTGGTGCTCTATTTACCATGCCACCTAGCTGCCCCTAAGCCTTCACTCTTTAGGCATTCTCTTGGAACCTAGAGGATGGAATAAGGGTTATAGTGGTGGGCAGAAATATACTATCACTTCCCAGTCCATGTTTATCTTAGGATGATTTAATAAACTTGACTATCTAAAGTCCAAAAATGCCTCACCCTTATTAAGTGATTGAAGAACTTTCAATTCTTCTCTTTTGAATGAGAATGAGTGTGAGGCAGAAAATGAGTTGGCTTTTGCAGCTAATTGTCCTCGTGGCATGGTGGATTACAGAGCTGGCCACAAAGCCAAAAGAGTTAGGTAAAAGTCCCAACTCTGACAAAGGAAATCACAGGTCTCATCCCTGTCCCTACCCCTACTCAGAAATATTTAAGGAAATCATTCTCTTCTCCCAACTTCTAAGCTACAAACTGTAAAGAGACTAAGCTCTGAAACTTCCAGTGAGAAGAAATTCTCTGCTTTGTATGTCAGTCCACACACTGCTGTTGTTTTAAATATTAAGTAGGAAAACACCCACCATTCTTTAATAGAGTACATTCTAAAACCTAAAATTTTATCATCTTCATCCATCCCTTCCAATGCTTTGTACTATTTCCCTATGAATTCTGAGTCTCTAAGTGGAAATCACTTTTCTTCACCGCTCAGGGGACAAGGAAGCCTTCGGGGCCTCACATCTCCTGTCTACAAAAGAAGTGGATCGGAGCTGGGACTCCAAGGCTCCTTCTAGCTCTAACACTCTATGACTGAACGAAAGGCCCCCAGTTTAAGAGGAAACTGACCTGTATCTGAAGCGCGAACCTAAACGAATAAATCCTGACCGGGCCGAGCCCTTCTGAACAGGCCCCCTGAGGCGGAAGAAGGCGTGATGCTCCACAGCACATCTCCACAGATGCTTGCATGCTCTGGGGTGCTCCAGTCTAAAGACAAACGTGTGCTCCTGCTCTTTGCCCTGAAAGAGAAAACACATTTGCAAGACTAAAGATCGGGACAAGAGCGCGCGCACAGCACGGAGGACTAAAGATGAGGCCAAGAACACGTGCAGCATGGAGTGACAAGCTCAGACGCAGAGATACCACGCGTGATTTTTTTATGTAACTATACAGCTTATTCTCAACTGACAAACTAAGATAAACAGCTATTAGTTATCTCCCAACTGAGTCCAAAGGGTGGGTTGGGTTTCTATACAGTTTGTGGTTACAATCTCACAAGGTATTCTCTCCTGTTTCACTTAGGTGACCGCACTGCACAAATTTCCATATAGCAAAAAATTCTCCTTGGCACTAATGACTAAGAAGAGTCACTGCGAGACTATCACAAAAATGGGAAAGAGTATTATCTAATTCAACTCTACTCCTTTCAAATTAAGATGTATTAGTCTGTCTACTTTCTTGAAAAGAAGTTGTTAAAATGAAAATATCCAAGGGTAAATTTTAACAATGTTTTAAAAAGCCTAAGTCAGAGCAAATACCATTTATCTATTTTTTAACTTACAGATGACTACATTTCCAGGCCAGAGCTGGCTTAAAATTGTTACTGGCATAATTTACTAGTATTTCATTACTAGGTCCTCTTCTAAACAATGTTGTCTTTCTTACAAAACACATTACAATGAGTAACACACCATAAAATTCTCTAGAGCCTTCAAAAATTAGAGATATATGCCTTTGATTTTACTTGTAAATTAAATAAACTGTGCACAGTTCAAACATTTGAGAAAAAGACTATAACATCTACTTAGTAAGATAAAGCTATCTCTTAGACGATGAGTCCATACTGAGACAATATTGTTAAAATCATAACCCTTCTAGAGATTAAATAAAGGCCTATTAGGATATTTACTTTTAAAGAAAGATAATTTAGCAAGCATCACCATTATATTAATTCTCCTTTTGTTTTCACTACATTAGCATTGATCCAAGAGTGTTTAACTTACTGTGCATGAGCCATCACACAAGAAATTAAAAAAAAAAAAAAAGAAATTCACCAAAATTAAGTACATATCAAAGACAAGTGACCAGAATCCAAAACTTAAATCAAAATGCAGAGGACATTTCAAATATTCTTAATTGCAAGAAAGGAAAAAAAAATTACTAAGCACAGAAAATTACCTAACCCTTAAACAAAATTTACAATTTCCACTGCCCTCTCCTAACTAGAATAGAACTGAGGTGTTCTGTACTCATATACAACTTCAAGGGTCTTTAGTTGCTGTATAGTGATCACAGCAAAAAGTTATATTCCCTACCAAGAACAGGTGATTAGAAAGCACACAGATGACATGTGTTAATCTTGACGATGTCTTTATTAGGAAGAGCAAGGGAAAGATTAAGATTACTCCAAGCTTGTACCAGGAGGCTGAAGGATTTACTGAGAACCATAACACAATAATGGGGCAGAATAATCATTTTCACAGAATGGCTGGGTTACTTGCATGACCATGTCATGTGTGCATAAATAACATCTGTGAAGATTAAAACCACACCTAAATACAATTCAGTCACAGTTACTAGAGGCCCCCCCCCAAAAAAAATCTTCTTTGGAGCCCTGGGGCAGTATGTTAATTTTACACCCCTGAAAAAGGACTTAAAAGATCGAATATTTCAATAATTTCATTTTATAGATAAGGGGGTCTAGCAAGACCAAAGGATTTGCCCAAAATCACAGAGATGATAGAAAAGCTGTTACAAGAGCCCAAGTAGTTGGGTTCTTGTATCTTGCCTCCAAATCCTTCCTTCATTGTAAGAAGTACACTAATTCATGCTTCTTTGCCACTGGCTGGCCAAAACATTAGAAAGGAGAGAACAAAGAAGTAATTCAATTTAATTTGTGAAATATTTATTAACTTCTTACTAACTATTCAATTAAATTCAAACATTTATTATGCACATACTACATGTAAGACACCTGCAGAAATGATGGGGATATAAGGATAAAAAACACCTATCAGTAGGGGCGGCCAGGTGGCGCAGTGAGTAAGAGCGCTGGCCCCAGAGTCGGGAGACCCGGGATCGGTTCCAGCCTCAGATACTTGGCACCCGCACAAAAATAACTGGCCATGTAACCTTGAGCAAGTTATTTAACCCCGATTGCTTTAAAAAAAAACAACTATCAGTCTCTGCGTTACTGGGGAGACAAAATCTGTATAGGAAGAAGTAAATAAAAGAATCTGAAGAGGGAGAGAGCAGTAACAACAGAAAAGGCTTCTAATAGTAGTGCCCACATAAACTAAATCTTAAAGGAAGCTAGCAGTTGGTTCTAAGAGATAAAAGTGAAGAGGCAGAGGATTCCAAAGCCTTTGGAAAACAGTCTGGCAGAGGCATGGAGAGGAGCGGTGAAATGCTGAGGTCAGGGAGCAGTCAGGAGGTCACTCTGGCTAAAACAATGTGTAAAGGGAATGGGGTGTGGGGAGGAACGGAGGGGAAGGAAGGATGGCACCAGACTGGGGAGAACTTCAAATGCCAGTGGAGGAGAGTGACCTAATGAGGCGTTAGCATGTAGCATGACAGAGAAAAGTGGAAGATTGGGAGCTAGGAGTGTAACTGGGGAGCTGCAGCAAGAATGCAGGAAGGGGGGTCTGAACTGGGGTGTTAACTGTCTACATGGAGGGGGAGATGTGGATCAAGCTGTCAAGGAACACGCTTCTGTTATGTGTCTATCCTACTAGATGCTAGAAATACTAAAATAAAAAAGAAACAATCCTTGCAAGCAATATGAGAAAGGCAGAATTAAAACAAACAGGGGCGGCTATGTGGCACAGTGAATAGAGCACCGGCCCTGGAGTCAGGAGGACCTGGGTTCGGATCCGGCCTCAGACACTTAACACAAAAAATAGCCGTGTGACCTTGGGTAAGTCACTTAACCCCAATTGCCCTCCAAAAAGCAAAAAAAAAAAAGGGGGGGGGGAATTAAAGGAAACAATTCCTAAAGAGATATAAGGCGTGAGGAAGAAGAATAGTTGAGAAGGCAAACGCAGGTGACTGGAAGAATGGTGCTGCTCGCAAACAAAAAGAGAGAAGCCCAGAGAAGAAGGGAGTTTAGACAATTAGATATGAGCTCTTGCTTTGGATATTTTATCAGAAATGTCTGAGACGTCAAGATGAAGATTTCAAGGAGGCAGCTATCAGCAGAGGGCAAAACTGAGAGATTAAAGCTTAACCCAGATTTTGGGGTTGTTTGCATAGTTGTAAATGAACCCATGAGATCACTGAGAAGAGGATACAGAAAAAAGCCCAGGACTGAGCTTTGGAGGAGTGAGTAGAAGATGAATAAAAAGTACAGAAAAGGGACAGTCAGAGAGGCAGAAGGAGACACAGACGAAGGAATATTAAAAGCTTCAAAGACATCAAATGGAATGATGGCTGAGAAAAGGTCACTGGATTTAGTGGCTGAGATCTCTGGTAATTTAAACCAGTTTTCCATTGTTAGCATCAAAAGCCAGAATAGGAGGGAGTAATGAATGGGAGGTGATAAAATGTTAGAACTTAGAAAAACAGCTTTGGCAAAGCCAAGCAAAAGTTTCTTAAAAATGGGTTAAGACATGGATGTTTATAGATGGCAGTGAAAAAATTACTTAATACCAAGAGCCTGAAAGAAAGATTAGTTGGTACAAGCTAAGGCTACAAGATAACTGAGCAAACAGGCTTGTGGCGGATGGGGTCCAGAACACAAAGGAAGGCGTCAGCCTCCACAAGAAAGGCCCATTCTTCATCAGGGACTGGAGTAAGGGAGCGGACGGGAGATGATTTAAGTGAGGAAGTCAGCTCACAGCACATGTGTCTCATTTCCTCAGTAAAATAACAAGTTTCCACCTCTGCTGAGAGGGAAGGAGGTCTGGGGAGAGAAAAGGTGGGAACAGTCACTACAGAGAGCGTCACAGAGTATCTTGGGGATGAATAACAGAACTGATGAACAGCAACCAAAAGTACTGTGTAGCAGTGTCCCAATATAATAATGCACAAGAGAAGACAGAAAGGAGAAACTAAAGAGGTGAGATGCCTTGGCTGTCACTCACTAACATATACAAATAACTTACATATAATTTTCATTGCAATGAGAAATTCTTTTTCTTTTTTTTGGAGGGGGAAGGCAAGGCAATTGGGGTTAAGTGACTTGCCCAAGGTCACACAGCTAGCGCGGCAAGTGTCTGAGGCCAGATTTGAACTCAGGTCCTCCTGACTCCAGGGCCAGCGCTCTATTCACTGTGCCACCTTGCTGCCCCCACAATGAGAAATTGTTAAAAAAAAAAAACTTTAAAAAGGGCATGATGGTTACCAAATATATATTACATACTTCCAGATTACCATGGAGATGAAGTACAGGGAGAATATTTGTATGAAAAATGGAAAACTTGCCAAGGTAGAGTTTAATAGAAACTTCTGGAGTAAGTATGTAATAGGCATAAATTACTGCTGTTTCCCTATAGAAGGCATTTGGTAGGTAATGGAAAGAACACTGGATCCAGAGTTAGAACATTTAGGTTTGAATTCTGGCTCTGCTAAGACTGCCTAGTTGTGGATCCAGGCTCTTTCTGGTCTCCATTTTTGTGCCAATAAAATGAGGGGCTTGGACTAGATCAGGGGTAGGGAACCTATGGCTTCAAGGCTACATATGGCCCTCTAGGTGCTCAAGTGTGGCCCTTTCATGGGATCCTCTTTTATTAAAGGGATTTTTTCTGTGAAGTTTGCATTCAGTCAAAAGGACACACTTGAGGCCCTATAAGGCCCACAACAGGTTCCTGTAATGGTTATATGAATTTGAAGCTCTTCCCTGCCCCCTAATAGGCCGAATGTAATCACATTCGGTGTTTGTGGTGGGAGGAGTTTGTTGAAGGGTAGAGCACAACCCACAGGAAGCTGGGAGTCAGAGCAGCTAGCACAGAGAGATGGAGAAGACAGGGAGAGAGGAGACAGACAGTTAGGCTTGTGAGTGTTTGTGGGAAGGCTAAAGGATGGTATGGCTCCCTGCTGTGTTACGGTGTATTAACTTCTTTGTTGCTATGATGGATTTGGTTTCCTGGTGTTGGGATCTGGCTTTCTGGTATCAGAATAAATGTTTTGCTTCTGTCTTCTATATGGAGAGTGTATTATATTTTGCAATTCAGAACTGTTCCAGCATATTCATAGTCACTGTTGGCGCTACAGTTCCCCACTCCTGGACTAGATGATTCTAAAGTTCATCAGTGCACAAAATCTATGGCCCATGAAATGTAGTTCCTTAAACAACTCAAAAGGACATTCACGTGTATTAATAAGGGAAGCCACTAGACTTCTTTTTTAAATAGAGGAGCTGTATTTTAAGACAGTTTGCCCAGAAAAAAGAAAAGGATTAGATCAGTAGTTCCAAACCAATTTGCTGAGAGCCCTTGGGGAGAGAGGAGGGTCCAGGTCCTTCTTGCCACAAAAGGTCTCAATGTCCAAGTGTTTACCGAAAATTGCTATCTTTATTTAACACCAATAAAATATGCAGTTTGAATGCAAACACCATCCAAAGAGCATCCTTGAAACTTTGTTCGGTTACTATGGACTGTGCACAGCTAAGTTTAAAAAAAGTTCTACGTATAATTGGAAACCACTAGCCTAGATTATTTTCCAGTCCCGTGATAGTTCATAAAATTCCTACCTGTTCATCATCTTCCACAACTACCAAAGTTAATTTGTTCTTCTTGAAGTCCAATCTGGTAATCTTGGGCCTATGGGAATAAGAGGCAGGTTAAAAATACTTACAAGAGACTTAATGGCATTTGGAATACAGAAGTACAGGTAACTTCATTTCCTAACCTAAACTGAACTGCATGATCTCAAAAGTCCATCCCAACTTCAGAACTCTCTTATTCTAAGCAAAACTGTCATATATTTAATTCTGAATTAAAAGGAAAAAAAGGAAAGAATTGATTTTTATCCAAAGTTGTAAAAACAAGAAGTCTGAGCTGGAGACGATCTTGTATTAAAAGATTTCACAGTAACTGTGAATACATGTGACTGAAGGCTAAAGTCCAGTAAACTCCTCACCAGTCCCCACTTCGCTTTGCAAAGTTACTTGGATAGCAGCTGTAACTCTAGGGGGGGTGGACTGCCCTACCCTATCCAAGATGAGAAAGCAAGGGCTGAGAGCTGCATGGTAGGTGGCAAGGAGATGGCTTCAGAGTGAAGTGAAAAGTAGTTGAAGCAAGCCTAAAATGTAGTGAGTACAGAAACTTTCCAAGTCAAAATAACCTTTTCTGGCTACCTCTCCCTATTAGAACGTAAACTCCTTGAAGGCAAGGACTGTCTTCACTTTTGTATTTGCTTGGCACACTACTTAAGGGTATAGTAAATTATAACAGTAAAACCTGATGTTATAGCCATTATTATAAGTAAACTATAAATATAGAAACATACACGTTATGAATAAGAATAGGGAGTCTAAGAGAGTTGCCTAGAGTAGTGGTATTAATTAAACTCAAGTTGGAAATACGTCATCGGGCCACATTCTGACTTAGAAAACCACAAATTAACATTATCTATGCTGTACTGTGTTTTTATTTATTTTGCTAAACATTTTTCAATAGCATTTTAATCTGATTCAGGCTACTAAGAGAGCTTTCTGAAGACTAAGTCTGACACTGAAAAGTTAAGTGACTTGCCCAGGGTCCCACAGTAAGGAGTATGGGTGACAAACAGAGGTGAGATTTAAGCCACCAGATCTTCCTAGAGGCAAGGCCAGATCTTTATCCACTATGACATCATAAACATTTAAGCAAAAGAAGAATAAAATTCTAAGAACTAAAAGTGAATACTCAATGCATGGGTAAAATTATTTTCTTCCTAGGAAAGCAGAAAAGTACTAAAAATACTATAAAGAAAAAAATAACACAGATGCAGAGACTATAAACTATACAAGCAAAATCTTCTCAAATACTGTGATTCCAATTATTCAAGGAGTTTGCATCTAACCCTCTTTTGTCTCAAAGCTGGTACACAGTGAATGAAAAGGGTGCCTGACTTGGAGTTACAGGATCCAAGTTCAAATCCCAGTTCTATAACCCTGGGAAAATGCTACTGAATCTCTCTGGACCTCAATTCTTTCGTCTAAAATGAGAGGGTTGGAATAGATGCCTTTTGAGGTCCCTACTAACTCTTCATTTATAATGTAACAAAAGCTTCATCCAACCTACTGGGTCTTTTTTGGTTTGTGGGAATACAAATAATTTGATAAAGAAAATAAAAAATAAATGAAATTTACTTTATACCACCAGGGGTCAGTGAACTGTAGCTCCTTGGTCTGCTGCTGTTAATGGCCAATGGGCTAAGAAGAGTTTTGACATTTTAAAAAGTTTTATTGTATTTAAAAACGTGAAAAACAATTCTTAACTTCTAAACCATGCAAAAATAGGCTACTGATTATTTAGGGTACTCCAAGAGTATCCAAGTTTGCTGAAAGACTTCTATTCTGTTTTAGCTATGAGATATTTTATTCACACATTGAGGAAGGGAAGGAGAAGAAAAAGTTAAGAGTCAAAGTTAAGAGGGAGACAGTACAGCTTAGCAGACAAAATGTTTGCAAGAATAAAAAATCTTTTGCTTTAATAACTCCTCTTAATACCTATTAGCTGTATAACCATGGCAAATCACTTAACTACTAAGCCTTGAGAAAATCTTTAAGATTATAAATGGGTAGAGATCTGTATCAGTAAAGGGATAAAATCAAAGGTAATTGATATGTCCTAACATACTTTTTATACATCTTTATATGTCTGTAATTATCTTTCATATCTGAATTTGGAGTCTAATAATAAAAGTATATTAACTGGCCACATGAATTTTGCCTTTACTCATTATGGTTTTGTCTCTTTTGGTAGACAACTTAAAATTTTATTCTAAAAGATCTGCTTCATTATATATATATATATATATATATATATATATATATATAAGCACTAGGAAATGTTCATATTGCATTCAGGTAAAAAAAAAAAAAGGCAGGGTAAAATATCTTTAAATCTGTTTTAAGCAGGCTTACCAAAAAAATAATCCAATTTTGGTCTCTCCTTCAAACACAAGGACTCCTGTTGGAGTGAGTCCTAGACTATAGTCATTTCCATCCCGAGCCTAATTTTAAAAAGATAAACATATTTTCATACAATATTAATTGTATGTAGGTTAATAAAATATATATTCAAAGAGCTATATTCTCTAAAAAAGTTATCTACTATTTTGATCAATAGAGTCAAAAGTTACATCTCAAATGAAAGTGCTTTAACAACCAATCCAAACATGCTTTTCACAAACCCCTCCCATATTCTATTTCCCTGAGCAAATCAGGAAAAATTTAAAATGAAATTGTCACTGGTAAATGGGAGGAAAATAATATTGCTTTTCATGTGTTCACTAGTTTGTCAAGTCCCTTCAAAACTAAAAGCACTGCATCTTGTTTTCAGAAATTATTTTTTTCCTTTGAGAACAGTCTAAATTTCTGAACTGAAAAATGAAAAGCAAGCCCAAAAGAAGGACTTAATAGATGCTTTTTCACTAATCCATTCAAGACACTTTTCACAAATGGAATAATTAATTACAGGGACACCTGGAGGTTTCCATGGTCTAATCTCACTTATCTACAATTTGCAAAATGGCATTTGGATTTCAGATACACCTTTTTGTTAGGAGACTGACTTAAATTCATCACATTACAGTCAAACTGAGAATGGTCCTCTCCTAATCTAGGATGGTTTTTTGACAACAAAAAGGAGCATCAACTGGCCCATACATAATACACTGTAATTATTTCATGTGAGTCATACATTACATTGTTAAATATTTCAAAATACTCCGGAACTGAACATCACATGTCAAAAAATATATACATGAAAAGAAGAGAAAGTATCTGCAGGTCCCGCTTGCCTTTACTACATGCATATCCACTCCATACATTTCTAGCCATTTGGCTTTGTTCAGATAGTTGGTCTCAGCCTGTGCTGGTGTTTGACCCCTGAAATTAAAGGAAAAAAGTAATTACCAAAAAGCCTCAAAATAAGCATTAAATAACCATTTAGGTACGTGAAGCTAGTGCTAGTACCTGTATTCTTTCCATTTCTCAAAAATAGCGAGCTCCATCTCTTCTGTCTGAATGGGCACAAACCTGAATTCAGACACAAGCTCAGGGCCGTGTTCGGCAAGATCATAGTCACCAAGTTCAGCTGCAAACATAAAAGGCACAGTACAGATGAGATTACTTCAGGCTAAATTTATCTTGAAAGTCAGCTTCATCAACATAAAATACTACTGAAGTTGATGATGTTCAGTTTATTCTCATGCAACTACATATCCATCCTAATCCTATCAGATAAGATAAATCATAAAACTTACTAATACAAAGCACTTCTTTTAATTTCAAGTAAACATATACTACAAAGAAGTCTAATTTGAATACCGCTGGGCCTCCCGGGAGTAAATGAGCCCTTAAAAAAACACTCATGGGGGTGGCTAGGTGGCACAGTGAATACAGCACAGCACTGGTCCTGGAGTCGGGAGGACCTGAGTTCAAATCCAGCCTCAGACACTTACCACTTCCTAGCCGTATGACCTCGGGCAATTCACATAACCCCAAAATGCCCTACCTTCCCCCTCCAAAAAAAAAAAAAAGCACTCTTTTTGATAAAACACAGCAAGTACAAGAAATAATATACAATTCTTCAAGTCAATTGACAGGTATCAACCTCTACTACATGGAAAGAAGCAGGATGATTTGACAACAAATCTCTAGACCCGGAGTCAGGTAACTTAGGTTTGATTACCCCAATTAAGCCAGTAAGCTTTGTAGGACATCAGTTTCCCATTTATAGAATTATACAGAGATGGCTTCCTGGAATGACAGGGAAGGGAGGAGGTCTGGAGCTGTGCCTCTCAGGATACATCACCAGCCCAGTGTGAGCACAGGAGTTGCTTTCCACATTGGGAGCAGCATGCTGGCCTCTTGAGGCCAGGGTGCACTGAAGCGCTGCTACGTGGCCCTCTCCAGAAAGCTCTCTCCGACATGTCCTTAATCAGACAGGCACTGCTAAGCTCCCAAAGGGAAAAGTGACACTGAGGATCCACTCCATGCACAGCACCAATCTCCCTAACATCCTGGCCCAGAAAAAGAACACCTGGCAGCCAGAGCGGTGAACGAGCCCCATCTGGCTTGGCGGTGTAAGTAAGGAGGATTTTGTTATCCTTCATAGAGTCTAGTTTCTCAGGATCCACTACCATGGTGATCTCTAGTTTCCAGGTGTTAGATATTTCCCAGGCTCAAACTTATAAACATCTGTACCCGGGGTGCCCCAGTGAGATATGGGGGTGACATAATGTGGTTCTTACTATGCTCACTCCAAATGACAATAATGCTAAACAACCTGTGAGCTTAATGTTGGCAAGATGCCTCCTTTGTCTGTTGTCCTATAAAGCAAGTGGGCACTGGTCAGTCAAGTAGGGACCCCACAGGGGAATATGACAGTGCAATGCTGTATGTGCCTTGATCAGCCTCCATCAAGGCTTGGGGGAAATCTGGGTTTGCCTCCACTGGCCCCCACTGAGGCTTAGGGGATACCAAAGGAGTTGTGGCTCCTACTATATTCTCACTGGCTCCTGGGAGAAAGTGATTAGGGAGTGCTCCCATTATCAGCAGCCCTTTAGAGAAGACTAGATTAGAATAAAATAAGATTATTAACCTCTTCAAAGCTGTCTTCCTGTCCTTCCTGTCTGAGCAGATTGAGAGTGAACCTGTTGGAGGCTGGAGTCCAAAAGCTCCAGTGCCTCCCCTGTTTTATCTGTGAAACAGGTGGCTCTGGAGACTGCCACTCTTTCATGTTCATGACTGCTGTTTCTGGCCCCACCCAGCTTCCTTTATCTTGTGTTTAGTTCTTGGGTCTCCTTTCTGTAGAAGAGCTAGTCAAAGCATTTGTCCTTAATTTCTTCAGTAAACCTGACAAATCAGAGATTATTTACTAAGAGTCTATTATATCAAACATGGTGCTAAAGTCCTGTTCTGATACCTCCTCATGGTGAAGAGATAAGCCTGGAAGGTCATGGTCATATCAAGCTGGAAAGGCTTAAAGTATAGGGTAGTGGTTGACTGTGTCTATCATAGGAGAGCCAAAGTAATTTAAGATCAGAAAGGCATATACTAAGGTATAGAAGGGAGATTTTTGGTCTGCAACTATGATATTTTCTAGTAAATTCTCAACAATAAAATCACAAACATATGCAAAAAAAAAAAAAAAGATGATACAAACCCTGCCATCAATGAGCCTGTTATCTATATGGGTATAGAAAATTTACATGAAAAAAAATTTACATGAAATTAAGAGAAAGTATAACAATGTCTAAAGAATGACAATTAATGCAAAAATACTTCTTCAGACAGACCTGCCTTCATTCTTTTTAAAAGTCTTTCAATACAATAATTCTATAAATAACTCTGTCTCAAGACTTAAATATTTCCCCTTTACATATAGAAAAAATTGAAGCACAGAAAAGCTTAAATTAAAAGAAGAGAAACTTTCTGAGATGGGTTGCTTTTGATAATAATCCCAAACTAATACTTTGAAAAGTTAGGGTCACACCACAGTCATACAGCAACTTAGTCTCTGCCCATTTTGATACAACAATACTCAAATAATTAAGCTTCGGAGAACATGAAACTTAACTGGCACGTAAGGGAATTTTTCTTTTCCTTTTTGGAGAACAGGGAGAAAGTAACACAGGGATTCATTCAGTGTCAGATATTTAAGGAGTACTGATGATTTCCACATTCATGCTTTCTGTCCTGTCTATAAAAATCTAGATCCTTTACCAACAAGGAGATAAACAGACTTACAACTCTGAGATTAGGTAATAATCCTAAAAAGCTAATCCCTATCACTAGAAAGCCACCTAGCTATCCCATAGTCAACAAACACTCCTTCTTCTTTCCCAGACATTAAGTAAATTTAGAATTAAAAAAAGAAGTTTAAACATAAACTGAAGAATAAACATCAAAATAGTAATTGTTCTCATACCATATTTTTAAATTACTGTGGCATTACTGAAAGAATGGGAGATTGAGTAAGATGGCTCTGCCACTTAGCACTTGAGGAACCTTGAGTACGTAACTACTTTCTTCTTCTGTTTCCTCATCTCTAAAGTGAAAAGGACAGGCTAAATGAACTCTCAGGTCCCATTTGGCTCTCTGTCTCTGGTCCTGTGATCAGGAGCATTACTCTCACGCCAGGACAGGGTGCATCAGAAGGTCTTTTGGTAGAGAAATAGATTCAATTCTTAAGAAGAACAAGAAAGGACCTTGTTCTCCCTCATGATTTGGGGCTTTAAAAGAGAAAACAATCAAACCTGCTTAACCTAAAGTTCAATTTCACTAGATTAATTTGGCAAGTTACTTTTACAAACTCACATAGCTACTTCATCAGAATTTAAATACAGAGAAATTATGCCAAGTTCACTTCAGTGGTGTATATATATTAAATATCAGGATGGTGGAAATTTAGTTTGGAATTATAGTAAGCTTACAAAACACACTCCTGTTCCAGAGCACTTGTATTTAGAAGACAAACTAATTATAAGTTGTGAATTACAGACACACAGCATGGCCCCAAAGTCTTAGTTTTGAGCTATTAAAACTTTGTTCCTAGGGGTGGCTAGGTGGAGCAGTGAATACAGCACCGGCCCTAAAGTCAAGAGGAGCCGAGTTCAAATGCGGCCTCAAACACTTGACACACTTACTAGCCATGTGACTTTGGGCAAGTCACTTAACTCCAATTGCCCTCCAAAAAGCAAAAAAAACAAAAACAAAAACAAAAACCTTTGTTTCTTGAAATAAACTATAAGCAGTAGGCCCCTTACCTGCAGGGTAATATGTTCCAAGACTCCCAGTGGATGTCTAAAACCATGGATAGTACCAAACCCTAAACAGACAGTTCTAGCTTTAACTGTTAACACTTAGGTTAATTTTGCTGTACTATATTTGCGCGCTCTCTCTCTCCCCACCTGCCCTTGCCCTGTGGCTTAGCACTCCATGCTCCTTCCCCCCCAGATTTGGCGCTTGAGAATTTTGTGCCAAGATGAAGGAGACTGCTATCCCACTCTGCCTACCCGTCCATAGGTATGTCTTTCAACCTTGGAACTTGGGTTCCACAGGTCTGCCTCCAGCCCCCAGAGGTCCCTGAACCCTCCATGGGCTGGCAGCCCCCTTCCTGACTCCCTCATTCCCCTGGAATTCACTGCTGACCTCAGGCAACTCAAACCATGGAAAGTGGAACAATGGATAAGGGGTGACTGACTATTGAGACAAATCTATCCCATAATAAGAAAACAAGTATGTTCCCCACTTACATTGTTGCTTCCTCCCCTGGTCCCTCACTTTTGAGGAGAAAAAAAAAAAGAGGGTCTCAATAGAAGCAGATAAAAGTTGTTGAAAGCGAAGGAAAAGTTACTATCCTTAAACATATAAGTGAGCTGGAAATGAAACACGATTTTTAGAACACAATTTTTTGCAGATTATTTGCTATTATCTCTCTAAATTTCTTGACATAAACCACAACCAAAAAGGTTAAGATAATACAGCCTTTATGAAGAAGAATAGCCCACCTTGCAATGTATAAGCTGCCAACTGGACTGCCGTGTCAAAAGGACATTCCAATCTGAAATCAAAATAATGATTTGTAAGCTTCTTTAAATGCAAGTCTTTAATAGTTTTCTTTTGGAGAAGGTGAAGTAGCAAAATCAAACAATTGATATCTTATCATGAAAAAAGCATTTTTATATCAGAAGTTCTTAACCTAGGGCTTGAACTTGTGATTTTTTTCTCCCCAAAATTTTGATAATTATTAACAAAATTGATTTCCTTTTAAGATCCTACAAATTTATATTTTATGCAATTAAAAACATAATGGGGTCCACAGGCTTAAAAGACTGCCAAACAGGTCCACAACACAAAAGTTAATAACATCTGTTCTATGTAAATATTATTTTCAAAAAACATAAAAGAAACACCATTTAACCCAAGTAACTAGTACTTACTTTCCACTGAGAATATCTTGTTTTAACTGAAGAACAAATAAATACCTAGAAAAAAAAAAGTCCAACAATTTGTATTAGCCCCAGCATTTATTCTACTAAGGAATAATCCTATCCCCTAGTGGGAGAGAAACATTCTTATCAGAGAATACATATTTTAAAAAGAGAAGTCTCAACTTTTTCCTGAGTCTAGACTCAGATATATTAGAGTAGAATCAGAAACTCAGGGCTAGAAGAGACCTTAGAAAACATCTAGAGGCAAACTCCCTCATTTTTCTAATCAGGAAACTGAGGTTTAAGGCAGTTCAATGACTTGCTCAAGGTCCCACAAAGATGGAATCTGAACCCTGTTCCTTGGACTCCAAATCTAGTCCTTATACCATTGTACCATACTGCCCCCAAGTTACTTGGAAAACTTGCTCAAAGGGGGTGCAATGATTAAACCCCCAAATCAAGTACACACTCCGCTAAGAACAAGAGTAAAATCAATACCCTTTAACTTCCAAGGAAATACACACATTTATTTTCTGTTCTGCCTCTTTCAGGAAGCAAGGTAGGAATACATTATTTTAATAAAAGTTATTAGCAATATATTCTAGTCCTCTAATTTGAGAAACTGATTCCATAATCAAACATCTATATTTGCAACTTGCTACATAAGCATCTTTATTTTTATCTCATTTTGCAAATGATGGGAGATGTAAAGACATACAGGCTTTGTGACTGAAATTCATAGGTTATCAGCTGCACATTACACCCTTCCCACTGTATCATAGCAGGTTATCAAAACATGTCTGTGATCCAGTAAAGTTTCCTATCAGGAGGCCCGATGACTTCACTCTAATCAAAATGCCATGAATAAAAATGAATAATTATAATTTAATAGCATTTCTTTCATTGCACAATAAAAGGCTAGCTAAAATTCTAGGGTTCAAAATTTATCAGATGCCAGTCCTGAGAGGCATTCTCCCAACTTCATGGCCAAACTATAAAACAGGGAATACCATCATATAGCCATAGTATTGTGCAAAGAAATCAAAAGTCAGAAGACGCAAATCAATATGGTCTGAAGAAGATGAATTTACCAAAGTCATGAACTCTGCATCACTTCATATAGATCTTTCCAGGTTTTTCTGAAACCACTTTCCTCACCATTTTTTTTTTAAAGCAATTGGGGTTAAGTAACTTGCTCGAGGTTACACGGCCAGGTGTTTCTGGGTGGGTGCTAAGTGTCTGAGCCCGGGATTCGATCTCCAAGTCATCCTGACACTGGAGCCGGTGCTCTTACTCTCTGAGCCACCTGCCCGCCCCTTCCTCACCATTTCTTATGTTGTTCTTCAGTCATGTCTAAATCTTCATGATCCCACAGACCAAAGCACACCAGGTCCTTACATCCTCTGTCTCTTGAAATCTGTCCAAGTTTGTTCCTTGTTTCCATGACACTATCTTTCTTATCCTCTGTCATCCCCTTTTCCTTTTGTCTTCAATCTTTTTCAACATTGAGGTCTTTTCCAATAAATCCTGTCTTCTCATCATGTGGCCAAAGCGTCACTATCTGACCTTCCAGAATAGAGTAAATTAATTTCTTTTAAGTATTAACTGATTTGATCTCCTCACTTTCAAGAGGACTCTCAAAAGTCTTCTCCAGCACCACAATTAGAAAGCATCAATTCTGTGGCATTCAGCTTTCCTTATAGTCCAATTCTCACAGCTATACACTGCTATCAAAAAACCCACTGCTTTGACTATATGAACCTATGTCAGCAAGGTGATCTGTTTTTTAGTATGCTTTCCAGATTTGCCACAGCTTTCCTTCCAAGGAACAACGTTCTATTTTATGGCTGCAGTCACCATCTGCAGTGTTCTTTGAGCCCAAGGATAGAAAATCTGACACGGTTTCCATTTCTTCTCCCTCTATTTGCTAGAAGTGATGGGACCAGTTGCCAAAGTCTACAAGCTAGCATTTGGGTTTTCTTTTTCTTTTTTTTTTAAGCAATCGGGGTTAAGTAACTTGTTTAAGGTTACACGGCCAGTTATTTCTGGGTGTGGTGCTGAGTATCTGAGCCCGGATTTGATCCAGGTCATTCGGACACTGGAGCCGGTGCCCTTACTCACTGAGCCACCTGGCCGCCCCTAAGCAATTGGGGTTAAGTAACTTGCTCAAGGTTACACGGCCAGGTGTTTCTGGGTGGGTGCTAAGTGTCTGACGGGATTCGATCTCCAGGTCTTCTCAACACTGGAGCTGGTGCTCTTACTTGCTGTGCTACCTGGCCGCCCCTAGCGCTTGGGTTTTCACTCTCCAGAGGCTTCTTAATTCTTCACTTTCTGCCACCAGAATGGTATCAACTGCACATCTGACACTGTTGGTCTATCTCTCCTAGCAACCTCAGTTCTGGCTTTTGATTCACCTGGCATTTCACATGATGGACTCAGCATATAAATTAAACAAATAATGTGACAACATACGGCCTTGTCATACTTCCCATCAATCAGTTGTTCCACATTCAGTTCTAACTGCTGCTTCTTGACTTGCATACAGGTTCCTCAGGAGACAAGTATGATGACAGAATACTTCCATCTCTTTGAGGACTTGTCACATATTATCATATGAAAAGTTAATGAAGCAGAAGCAGATATTTTCCTGGAACTCTCTTGCTTTCTCCATAATGCAGCAAATGTTGGCAATCTGGTCTCTGGTTCCTCTATTTCTTTGAAAACCAACATGCTCTCCTGGTAATTCTGGGTTTACACATTGCTAAAACCTAGCTTGTAGGATCTTAAGCATAACCTCGGTGTGTAATAGAGGAGAGTCATTGCTTGGTTATTTGAACTTTCCTTGGCACTGCCCTTTCTTTAGGATTGGAATGTTTTCCAATCCAGTGGTCCTGTTGAGTTTTCCAAATCTGCTGGCATACGGACTGCAACACTTAGGATTTTAAATAGCTTAGAGGAAATATACCAGCTGTATGACTCTGGGCAAGTCACTTAACCCTGTTTGCCACAGTTTCCTCATCAATAAAATGAGCTGGAGAAGGAAATGGCAAACCGTTCCAGTCTTGGTCCTGCCAAGAACACCCCAAATGGGATCACAAAGAGTGGGACACAACTGAACAACTAAACAACATTTCTTCTAGCAAAATAGTATTCCATCACAATCATACACCACAGCTTGATGGTTCATTCCCTGAACTTTCCATTATCTCCCACCTCTAGGATTACCATTCATCTACCCTGTGTGTGCCCAGTTATTTATACCTATCCCCCCCTTTTAGAGTGTGCACTCTTTGAGACCGGAGGGTTTTTTTTACCTTTCACTGTTTCCTTAGTATGTACAATGACTACAAAGCAGTCTGCCAGAATTGAGACAAAATTAGAATCTCAAACTAGATATCCAGCACTCTTTGGACTATCTCACACTGTTCCCTATACAATCTTATTTGCAAAGACAGGTGAGCCAGGACAATCTTGTATTGAACTTGTGCAAACTGCTTAAAATGTATTCAAATATTTAAATTCAATATTCTGAGTTTGTTACAACAGACAGAACCTCCCACTCCCCATCTATTGTGGTTAAGAGTAAGGTCTGGGACATATTGATGGATGGTGAAAGACAGTAAAAATACATGACCATGAATGGCAGTTTTGTTCTAATTCTCCATTCACCTCCCTAGCCAAGACATAAAGGCACCTTCCCCAGATGTTTCTTTAAACTAGAAATAATTCTAGGAGACAAGAAGAAGAGAACAAAAGAAAGCTAAAGGTCTGAAGTCAGGGCCACTGGAAAGTCCTGGACATGGGCAACAGACATCATGAATACAAATCAAGCATGTGGACTTATTACCTTGTCAGCTCTTCACGGAGATTGTTTGGTTCTGAGGAGTAAAACTTAACACGGAGGTGCAGACAGTATGGTGAACCAACTAGGGAAGGTGGGGGAAAAACAAAACAATTTGTTAGTCTACTAATCAAGTCAGAATTCTTAATTAAGTTTCATCTCCAGGTCTGAAAAAACTAGTGAGTGCTGTACAATAACAGACATCCTTGCCATGTTTGAAATCTATCAACCAAACTTAAGTGCTAAAACAGTTAAGAACAATGACACAAAATAGCATTTGATAATAATAAAGTCACTATTCCACAATCCTTTGCATTTTTTTTTTGCAAAGAACCGATAGCACTAAAATAATCCTAATATTTCAAGGCTCTATAAATCATACAAGAGCTTCAAGTCTTGATAACATATTTAGCCACTGCCCTGGAATCCTGCTGGTCTGTATTCATCAAGGAACTTAGATGTGCCCTTTAATGATGCCATTTCTCCTACATACACTTAAACTTATTGCAACTGAAGGGAGTTTTCTTGGGGCTTCATTATTTTTTTTTTTTGCGTTTTGGAGGGCAACTGGGGTTAAGTAACTTGCCCAAGGTTACACGGCTAGTAGTTTTGTGTGGGTGTTAAGTGTCTCAGGCCGGAACCGAATTCGGGTCCTCCCGACTCCAGGGCCAGTGCTTTTACTCACCTAGCCACCCGCTTCATTATTTTTTAAAAGATAAGTATGTGTAAAGTCTGAAGTTACAGATTATGGAATAAATTCTGTATTAATGCCTCCTTTTTTTTCCCCTGGCTATGTTTAGGAGGAAACAAAATTTCATCTTAAGTTGTTTTCAATTTGTTATTTTTAATAAAAATTTAATAACATAATCCTAAAAGTTTCTGAAGGTATTTTGAACCACAAATACTGAGACTAAAAGGAAAAATACCAGGATGAACAATGCCCCCCCACACACACACAGACACCCTACATACATATATGCATGTATATACACACACATAGAGAGAGACTACTGAATAGAGAGCAATCTCATTTTTTTGTCTTCCCTGGCTGATATTTATAACAGTTCTAAGAAAATCATCTTTCTGGTAAAGGATTTCCCTCCTTTCTACTATTCCTTCTCCCTTCTCCCCTGCCCAACCACAAAATTTTCATTCAGATGCTCAGCCAGGGATTAGTGAAGTACCACAGGTATTACCTTCCGGGATCAAGCTGTAAAAATAAAGATGAAGAAAGAAAAGGATTCAGGATAATTTTAAATATGCTATACCCTGTTTCTCCTAGTAAGCTAGAGTACATCCTTAGAATTCATGGATTCTAGAAAATAAATTAAGTGTCTCCCAAAGAATAAAAAAATACTTACTTTTAACTTGTTTTTTGATGCTTTTTGTACTGTCCAACCAATGCTGAAAGAAATAATAAAATTAATTGAAAGTTTTGGACAATTAAAAATAACTAGCATTTCCCTCATACTTCATTTCTTATCAAAGACAAAATCCCTTTAGTAAGTGTTAATATTCTACTTTTAGGATTTTCTTTAATACAGGCAAAGCTGGGTATCAATCTACAATAGAAGGAATATGCCCATGTCAAGAAAATCACAAGTCAAAAAAATTCATTTTTCATATTCACTTGATTCATTCAATGTCTGTGATCTAATCAAATGGCCAAACAGCCAAATATCAGATAGTTTTGCAATGTGTTTTAAAGTAGCAAAAAATAAGATGCTTTTCAGCAGCTTTTGTCTTCTGTGTATTCTCTGACCCTTTTGCCACTGTTTTTCCATGTAAATTACATTATGATTTTGTCCAGATTTGTAATGAAACCCCGTGCTCTGGCGCCTCCCCGCCCCACCCCAAATATTTTATTCTAATTTACCCTTCTTCCATCCAAATTGACTTTGCTCTTTTCATGTCCCCTCCTCCTCCTTCTTCCTCCTTTATGTAATCCTAGCTCCTTGGTCGCTCCCCCTTCCTGTGACCACAGAAGTGAGAAACCAGACTAGAGACAGCAGCTCACTTCTCTACCCGAGAGGTCCCTGAGCAGTCTTATCCCAAAACTGTTCTGATTTATGGTCCAAATCTACATCATGTATCAAAAGCCCCTTGACATGTCATTTTGTGTGGACTCCTTTTCTTTCGAAGGTCAGAAGACCACGGTAGAGTACTGGACACCTTCAGCTACAATGCTTTCACATCTTGCAAGAAGTGTCAATTTAATTCAGTATGTCTCAAACATGCATTAAGGTTTCTATTATGTGCACAGTCCCATGCTAGGTTTCTTGAATACAGTCCTCCTCAAAGGGCTATAATTCTACTGAAGGAAGATACAACATGTATATGAATAAGTTAATACAAGATAATTTGAGGAGAGAGGGTACTAACAATTAGGAGCAAAGCCACAAAGATAGAAAACAGAATGTCAAATTCGGGAAACAGTATCTAGTCCCATTGGCTGAAAACAAAGTGTGTGAAGGGCAGTAATGTGTAATAAGGCTGAAAGGGCAGGCTGGAGTCAGAGCACAAAGAATGTTAAATGTCAAGCTGAAGGTGTTTATATTTTATACAAAAAAGAAATAAGGAGCTGCCAGAGATTTCTGGGCAGCAGAATGACATGACTGAACCTGTACTTGAGGATTATTTTGGGAACTGTGTGGAGGATGGATTAGAATAAAGAGATGCTATAAGCAGGAAAACCCATTAGGAGGCTACTGCTAAAGAACAGACAAGAAATGAAGGCTGGAATGAGTGTGGTGACTGTGTGACTGGAGAAAAGGAAATGGAAGGGAAAGATGAGGGGGAAGCAGACAAAACTTGGCAACTGAATGAATAAAGGAAGACCGGCAAGAGTCAAGGATGACATGGAGGTTTTAAACCTTAATGACCATAAAGATAATGCCCTCAACAAAATATAATACTCAAAGGGGAAATGTGTGCTTAGGGGAAAAAAGTGAATTCTGTTTTGGGGACAAGAGTTTAAGGGGTTTTCCTGTATTTGGTTAGCCTGGTCCTCAAGCAATAAGTACCATCTATCTCCAGGATCATATTTAAAGTCTCTTCAGTTTGACAAAACTAATCATTGCCTGGACGCTGCTAAAATAACCTTCAAAAACAAAGAACTAACTGCAGGCTGCAATGAGGAACTGGAATATGATTTTCAAAGGTCCTATCTTTCAGCAGCAGGTTAGTAACGGAGCAAATACACACATTATAAAACTTAAATTCCTGTAACACTTAGAACTAACTGTGTAAAACACATGCACACTGCACTTGAGAGGCCTGGGATTGAATCCCACCAGTTCTTATTGTCTGGTTATGGGCAAGTCACCTAATTTTACTAAGCCTCAATTTCTTCTATAGATTTCACATCACACCAGACTGTTTTGAGGACACATCCTAAGGAACTTAATAAATAACTGATTGATAAAATGTAGAATGTTCTACAAACCTTAAAGTATTCTATAAATGTTACTAATCAAGGCTGTAGCAACTATTTGAGATCAAGTTTTTTCCTCCTTTCTTACGGGGAAAAAGTTATAATTGGACTTGTCTTTACATATGTACTTTTCCTTTTACTTTCAGTCATCTTCCTTTTAATTTTACCCTGCTATACAAATTACCAGGAATTTATTATATCTAAAAGTTCAGAAATAAAGAGAGAAAAGTCAGTGTTTTCAAGGTATAAAGTTCAATCACTAACCAAAAAGAAGGCTGACAGATAATTGAAATTATTCCTTTTCTCTACTATCACTACCCTTCTTCTTTCTCAAGAAAAAAACTAAATCCTCAAAGACTCAAGCACTAGAATATAACTTTGGATTCACAAGTGGGGAGAGTTCTCAGTGACATTCTCTTACAGGAAGGTTGGGAGTTCATGTTTGCTTATCCATCAAGTCTGTTTTCTTTCATCTCCTCCACATTCCAGACCCAAGCTGTTAGGAGCTCAGAGACAGGCACTGAGAGCACTTTCCTTAAGTCAGTGTCTAGGACTTGCACTTAAATTATAAGAAAAAAATAAAAGTATTCTCATTCTAACCATGAGAATATATGACCTCTGGGACCCCATGTGTTCATCTTCATTATATCTTCCTAAAAGGAATAAAGCAGCTTTTAATCTCATTTCTGACAATCAAGTCAATCATTTAAAAACTCATAATGGCCTAAACTGAATTATGACAGGGGATAAATACCTGTATTTACTTACATCTTAATTTGTTCTGAAATGTGCTAAGCTCACATGCTAGAATAAATTCCTTGCTTATTTGTTTTAAAGAAATAAGAACTCTCTAATCACAACACTCCCAAATCACACACTGTATACACTGTACCAAACCTGAATCTGTTTTTTCAAAAAATTCAGGGCAGTCCTGTTACTTAATGCTTTAAGGGGAAAATGCTCAGTCATCACTGCAGACACCATACCTGAAAGGCAGGCTCTTCAATCAAGGAAACTTTCCTTGCTTCTTTCAGATTCAATTTGTACTCTGAATCAAAGTATTATTTTTAATACGAGCACAAAAAGATAATTCCCAAGGACAGAAAGAATGATGTGCTTTTTTGTTATATACCTGCAGATCAGTTTATTCCTGATTTTATCATTAGTCCTTAAATGGGTTTTAACTTTTTGCTTACAGTGTCTCTTTTCATAGTTTTCTTTCTCATTTGAAAAATTAAAAAATAATCATCGTCATTTAGCTTTCTTTATAGGGACACCAAAATTTATTAAGGAAATACAAGCAAATTAGATTTTTTTTAAAGCCATGTCACCTTCTGGGGACAGAGCACGTATTGTATTTTAGAAATTTTTCTTTTAAAGAGACTTTTTAAAAGTCTAGCAAAATTCAGAAGATACTATATTAATGTCGTCTTACCAGATGTGTGTAAATTTTCGTAGCAATTCATAACCAGATTATTTAAGAGAAACATTTCCATTTAGTCTTTCTTAAATTTGCTTGAGTAGTGTGATTTTCATATTCAAGTGCAATTTTAAAACATTTACCTAGGGACCACTCCCTCCCCCACCAGCTAGAAGTAAAGAACTAAAGGTGTTAGACTAGTGGCTAGTTTGGAAGAACTTTTTCCCCTCCTTCTTATTCTTTGTTTTACTAAATGGCTCCCTGGGATAGGGAGGGGCTGCAGTGAGGATGGGACATAATCTTGGGAAATGTGGGTGATAGTAAAACAAGATTCAATATATGTTTTAGAAATAAATATACTATCTCTGAAAATTATAACCTGAAGAGGGAAGGACCAAGTATTAATACTGATTATGTCCAAAGTGTCATTAATTTAATATTTTTAATGCAGAGATCACAGCCCAACAGCCTAGGGCAAACAAAGCTACTCAGACATGAATGAATATGTGAATGGCCCATAGTACAATGCTAGTAGCCCCACCCCGCCCCCTTTTTTCACCACTAACCCAACATACCATGGGAGGAATAACAATGGCATTAAGGGACAGTTAAGGCTCCACAGTCAAAGAGCCAAAAGTCACCCAACCATGGCCTGTCCTCCAGAAAATAAATGATCATATTCCCCAGTCTACTCAGTCTCTACAAGTCCTCTGGTCCCATTCCCTTTGGAACCAAAGAATCACAAAGAGAATTTTCTATAGTTAGACTTGGGCAAGTGGCTCCTACAGATAAATAAAACTGTCCACTTCAAGGAATGGTGATATTCTTTCTTACAAAAAAAAAGAGCCTCACCACACTACTTTAAATAGAACAGCCTTCACTTTAGAGAAGAGCCCTTGACTTCAAGATCCAAAAACCCCGGTTTAAGTCACAGGATCATATATTGAGAACTAGAAGGAACCTCATGCAATCACTCCAATCCCCTCATTTTGCAGATGAGAAATCAGGCCTAGGGAAGTTAAGGAACTTGCCTAAGGTCACAGGGTTAAGTGGCAGAGCTGGAATTCAACCCCCTACAAACTCTGACTCCAACTCCAAATTTAGTACTTTCTAATATATAATGTTGTCTCTTCCCTCTTACACCTATGCAAGCTGTGTACTTCAATACCACTTGTCTAACTAACTGTTTCCTTACCTATAAAAATGGGACTGTCTCCCTCCCTACACAAAGTTGCTGAGGATCAAATGAGATAATATGTGTAAAATAATTTACAACCCTACAGAAAATACAAAAGAAATCTATTAATGTTTTGCTAAGAGACAACAAAAACTTTTTAGGTTACATTATTCTTTATCTTTTGGGGGGACCATACTTAACATGTTAGTTTATCTTGGTGATACAAATCTGCAAATACTCTGCAAATCAAGGGTATTACAGAGCTACCTAGGAACACTTGCCTAGAGACACACATCTAGTGTGTATGTACTTTATCACATAAAAACATTCACCTTATTTATCTGCCCTTAATGATTACCTGGAAATAATCAATAGCGGCACAATATAAACTAAAAGTCAGCTTTCATAAATACTAAAAATTTTCAATTAAATCTGTGATCTCCTTGATCTGGCCATTCTATTTAACTATGGCCCCAGTTTCCCCACAACTCCATTGCAGCTTTACATGCTGCCAGCAACTTCCCAACGTGACAAGGATACCAATGGAACCCAATTCAGATCATCCAAAACCCATTATCCTTTACCCTCACCATATGAGCAGACCAGATTCCATTCCAGCCATAGTTTCCTAACAACACCCTAAACTCCATTTCTCTGAAAATCTTTTTTTGTCATACTCTGTAGCTTTCTCATGGCCCCCTCTCCACTGCCCTCAGTGTGACAGTCATTTTTAATTTTTCAGTTATGTGACAATCCTGGTAAAATACTGGCAGTACAAAAGACTGGCTTTTGTTTGTGGGGGTAGCTAAAAAACAAAAATGGAGATCTGAGGCTTCACATTGAGTCTTCCATATCAAATTCAGGGGAGAACTCTCTTTTTGTATTTCTGCTACATGTAGAAATGCTCTTTAGGGGGAATTCAGAATTAAAAAAAAAACTTTAAAAGAAAAAAATCATTTGGTTCATTTTATTTTTTTTTAAAGGAATTGGGGTTAAATAACTTGCTTAAGGTTACACGGCCAGTTATTTCTGGGTGTGGTACTAAGTATTAGAGTCCGGATTCTATCCCAGGTCATCCCAACTCTGGGACTGGTGCTCTTACTCACTGAGCCACCTGGCTGCCCCTAAGCAATTGGGGTTAAGTAACTTGCTCAAGGTTACACAGCCAGGTGTTTCTGGGTGGGTGCCAAGTGTCTGAGCCTGGATTCGATCCAGGTCATCCCAACTCTGGGGCCAGGACTCTTACTCCTCTGCTACCTGGCCGCCCCCATTTGGTTCATTTTAAGAGCTTTGTAAATTCCTGAAAGCAATACAGTACACTGTTCCTCCTGCTGTTGAAATTCTGAGCCCAATCAGTCATCAATGTGTACAGTCTGTCTCAGACATATTCACTGATGGACAAGTTCTAGAGGCTAACTGTATTTCATATGCTTGATAATAAATATTCTCATATCTACTTGGTATTTTAAATTTTTTATTACCAAGTTCACAATCAAGAAAAAAAGAACCAAGAAAGGTCTACTGAACCTATGTTTCTAACTATGTTCATGACATAACATAAACTATGTTTATGAACACAGGTTTTTTTAAATATGAATACAAACTATTATGAACAAGTTTTTAAAGTGAATATTAAAATTTAATACAGTAGCAACAAAATTTCCATTTGTGTCCTAATCTGAACTTCTTGTTTTCCTGTGTAATTCTAAATGTTTTACTGAAGACTGTTTTTTGGCATCTCCAAGGTGCCAATATAGGCAGACTTCAAGGAAAGCTTCAGATCCTATAGTCCCATAGCACTCTGCCTCAATAACTTCTCAGCACCATATCTCAGTCCCAAATGGTGTCTGCCCTTGTACGTAACCTTAATATACAGTAAAGGCTTAGTTGTCTCTTATTAGCTCTTTTTATATATAGATCCAATTAGGGTTAGACAATTGCCCTGGGGAAAACAGAAATCAAAGAAAACTTTTCAACATTATTTTTTATAAATGTATTTTTTAAGCCAGTTTTTGACCTATAGTTAAGTATATTGTGCTGTCAAATTCCACCATGATTTTGAACGTTCTAGTTGACAGCAATATAAAAATAACCCACCTCTTATTTTCAGATGAGGGAGAAGATTTTAAAATTTTGCCTAGGCTAACAGGAAGCCAAAAAAGAGGATGGCTTTGAAAGCTAATTAGAATATCAATCTATATAAAAGGGATTTCCATTTTCACGTAAAATCCTCTTTTTTTCATCCTACTTTGTAAATAGAAATGCTCATTTTATTTGATGATCAAGTTTAAAATTTTTAAAAGTAAAATTAATGACAAAAACACTTTCCCTTAGAATACATAAATGCCTTTTCCCAGCACTGCTGTTATGAAAAATCCCACCCTAAGTACTACTGCTACCAACAGTTTCAAATTTTCCATGAATCCTGGAAGGATTATTGCTTCCTACAAGGCAGCTTTGCTAGGCACACTGTCATTTCCATCACTCTTAAGCCCATAGAAAAGCCCTCTTTTCTTTGGTCTCCAGCTATAAAACTATAGGAAATTCAATACAACTAACGAGAACCAAGAAAGCACAAAAGAAATTCTAATTATTGCACTTCAATGAACCTGACCACTGGGGTACGACACGACCTTCTAGTTGCCCACAAATTATAGGTTACTCATCAACAAAAGCTCCAAAAAAATATTAATTCATAGTATCTAGCATATAACAAGATTCTCTCTAGGCACAGTCTACCTATAGTCACATTTCACCTTTCAGATAAAACAAGAAAAAAGCCACCTGCCCCAAATTCATTATTTTTCCCTAAATACTAGATTAAACACTACATAATTCTACCATATTTTTCATAACTGTTTAAAAAGTCGGGGTAGGGGATTGTATTTTAATTTTTAAATCCATTTTGAAGCCAACTGAAGTCAACCTCATCTTAAGTTATTTTCTCTAATTTTCTCTCCTCTCCCACTCCTGACTACACCTCTATTTTTAAGCTGGAGATAACACTCAAGTACTGATTTCACAGGACTGCTGTCAGGATTATTATGTATTTATAAGGTGCTTTGCAGATTACAAACGCTCCATATATTACTCCAATGAAGGAAAGGGCATTAGTGTATTACAGAAAGCTTTTGCTTAGGAAAAAAAATTTAGGGGGTGGCTAGGTGGCACAGTGAATAGAGCACTGGCCTTGGAGTCAGGAAGTCCTAAGTTCAAATCTGGTCTCAGACACTTAACACAAAAACTAGCTGTGTGACCTTGGGCAAGTCATTTAACAACTGCCCTCCAAAAAAAAAAAAAAAAAAAAAAAAAAAAAAATTCATTCATCATTGTCCTCTTCCAGTTTGCTCCTGAAAACCCAAATCTGATACAATATCCATAAAAGAGGGAACAAATTATTGCCCAAATTAAATGAACAGTTTTAAGAATAACTAATAAAACTCGAGTGATTTACATTTGTAAATTATCAGCAATGCTATTTTAATAACATGACATTTTTTTCCAGTCATTTACACAAAATGTAATGTACACATAATTCTTAAGTCTCATTACAAGACTCAGTAGTTTTGTTTTAAAGACCACATTAAAGGAAACTCGTTTCCTGACATTTTTTAGGCAATTCTGAAACTACTATTTGTACCTCTACCCATTAAGCATGAGAAATACAAATCCAAAGTTCAGAACTGATTTTTCTTTAATTATGACAAAAGGCTGTGGGGAGGTATTAGCAGATATATAACTACTGGCTACAATCCCCTCTATATATAATATGCGATATAGTATCGAGTCTAACTCTAGGAAAATTAAAGACTGTAATTTGCTGGGACCTTTCACTTGAAACCTCCAGTCAAGCGCTAGTGAGAATCTGTTTCTTAAAAATGTCAGACTCCCAAGATGGCGACGGCTGAGGTTGTTCTCTCACTTCCTCTCTTCTGAAGCTCAAACACAATATCAGAATAAAAGCGGGACCAGATCTCCCCCTTGCTCACTTACTACAAGTTTCCCCCATTTCTGTCCTGGCGTTCAAGTCCCAGCTAAAATTCTCCTTTCTACAGGAAGCCTTTTTCCAATCCTGCTTAATTCTGGTGACTTCTTTCTGGTGGGTTATTTCCTATTTATTTTGTATATAACTCATGTACGTAGCTGTTTGCATGTTGTCTACATCGGACTGTGGCTACTCAAGGGTGGAGCCTACCTATTGCCTCTCTCTGTTTCCCTAGGGCTTAGTCAGTGCAAATCCAGCCTCAGACACTTAACACACTTACTGTATGACCTTGGGCAGGTCACTTAACCCCAATTGCCTTGCCTACCCCCCTCCAAAAAGAAAAAAAAAAGTATATGGACTGGAATAGCATGAGGAGGCTTCATTATTGGAGGACCAGACTGTGCTAGAAGTATCTTGGAGACCACCTAATCCAGGTGTCAAACTATCAGCCCATGGACCACATGCTAGCGCCACCCAAACTAGATGACAATGTAACTGGGAAATACTTAACAAAATAAATAACAGATCATATTAATTTGTGGTTTTCTAAGTCAATATGTGGCCTCTCAAGGACCCCTTTCTATTTGAGTTTGACACCACAGTTCTAGCCCAACACTATCTAAAGGAATTATGGCCCAGTGAGGTTGTGACATGCCCAAGGCAGCACAATGGGTTAAGTGGCTGAGCCAGGATTGGAATCCAGGTTCTTTGACTCCATAGCTGGTACACTTTCTTCTGTAGCAAGATGCCTCCTAATTTGGATTCAAGTTATATAGAGTCTTATATGTCTTATTTATAATTTGGCAATCAATAAATAACAGAGAGCAAGCAATGGAACGTTTTTGAGTAGAGAAAGGACATGATCAGAGCAATACCATTTTCAATTTCTCTCATTTCTCCACTAGCACATTCCTCCCATTTCTTCAATAAAACCTTCATTCCAACCTGCAGTCAAACCTCCACTTTCTCCTCCCCTTCATTGCCAAACCTCTAGAAAGAGTATCCTGCACAGGGACTCCATGTCTCATCACCTCCTTCAATCTGGCTTTCACTCCTTACTATCACCACACTACCTGCAGCTCTGCCTTAACTTACCAGTAACTTTTTTTTTCAGGGGGGAAGGTAGGACAATTGGGGTTAAGTGACTTGCCCAAGGTCACACGGCTAGTTTTATATGTATGTGTGTTAAGTGTCTGAGGCCGGATTTGAACTGAGATCCTCCTGACTTCAGGGCAGGTGCTCTATTCACTGTGCCACCTAGACACCCCACCTGTAACTTCTTAAGAATGAGATGCGATGTCCTTTTTTAATGCTGCATAACACTACTGATCATAGATAGGTTTCTCTCTAACTGGTTGTTCTTCATGGCCTATAAATGTAACCTCACCTCCAGGGTTCTACTTTGTAGCCAGAAAGGCAGAACTAGGGCTCAGGAGAGAAAATAGGCCTAGATATAAAGGATCTGATATTCATATAAATAAAGATGATAATTGAACTGATGGGTGCGGATGAGGTCAGTGAGAAAAGGTCTAGGGAGAGGTCTGGTTTAAAGAAAGGAAAAAACCCAGTTTCAGGCAGATTCAAAGTTAGGAAGCCCGCACAATGGTCTAGCAATGGATCTCAAGAAGAGGCTGGACAGGCAGGTGAACCAGGAGAGAACAGTACCATGGAAATTCAAAGGAAAGGAAAAGTTGACAGGAGGATGTTCCGTGTCAAATGCACCAATAACGCCACAAAGAAGGAAAGGGATGAATGCTTATTATGGACACGGGAGCTATTCATCAGTCAGCTTTCTAGGAACAGAGAATTATGGTCCAAATCCCGGCTCTGATACTGTGATTTGAGCAAATAATTTCTTTGTGACCCTATTTCCTCATCTAAGGGCTTGACCTAGATGGCTTCTAAGGTCTCTTCAGTTGTAAATGCAATGAAATCTAAGAAAGATGATACTTAATAGTCATATCTCATCCTTTCTGGTTTTTATAGGAAGCTGTGAGTCATCTGCCCTGGTACTCACCCATTCTTCTCACCTGAATAGCAGACTGTTAGGTTATGCTAGAAATAAATCTTACACAATTCTTAAATGTGAGTTAACTAGGTCATTGTTACACCAAGTCAGAGAAATCAGAATTTATTCTAAATCACCTGGGAAAGAGTCTACATGAACAGAAGCCACAGAGCCTGAGTCACTTTCCCTATTATAACAAAGAAGAAGCCAATCTGCTGCAGCTAGATGGTATAGTGCACAGTGCTGGCCTTGGAGCCAAGGAGACCAGAGTTCAAATCTAGCCTCAGTCACTTACTATCTCTGTGACCTTGTCTTTTATCCAATGTGCCTCTAAAATGGGGATAATAATGGCACTTACCTCCTAGGGAAGTTGTGAGGATAAAATGCTATAATATTTGTAAAGTGATTTGCAAATCACTGTGTAAATGCTAGCTATTATTACTGTTTTATTATTGTTGCTATTTTCTGACCTATCTTTCTACCTTGATCTAGTAGGAACTGGCAAGTACATTTCTATTTCTTCAGAAAAAAAGGCTATTCTGCAAAACACCCTGAAAATATACCAAAATATTCACAGTAGTACCTGTGGAAGCAAAGCTTAAAAAAAAAAGTAGGTGCCCGACAACTGGAGAATATCTGAAAAAAGCCATGATATATGAATAATGGAATACAGCAATGCAGTAAAGTGATAAGCAAGGAATTCAGAGAAATGCAGGTAAATTTCCAACAAATGATATGGTGGGAAAATAATTTTGTGCCCTTTTGTACAAAAATATTTATAGCAGCTCTTTTTGTAGCAGCAAAAAACTAGATACTAAGGAGGTGACCAGAAAATGGAAAACAGCTGAACAAATTGTGATATATGAATGTAATAGAATATTAGTATTCCACAAAAAATGACAAAGTACAGTTTCAGGGAAATTTGGCAAAATCTGCAGAATAAAGTAAATAGGACTTGGAGAACAATATATATGATAACATTATATAACATCATAACATTACAAAGAAAAATAAGTTTAAAAGACCTGAGAACTCTGATCAATGCAATGGCCAAATCACAGTGCCAAAGGACTTCTTGAGAAAGAGGCAATGAACTCGTGACACAGAATAAAGCATAAATTTTCAGACATGACCAACACAGAAATTTGTTTTCGTTTGATTATTGCACATTTGTTAAAAGGTCCTTGTTTCCCCAATGGGGAGGGTAAGAAAGGAGAGGAAGGATAGGGATGAGACAGAAAATGAACAGGAGACAACAGAAGGACAAGAGAAACAAATAAGACGCAGGACAACTCTGAAAGCTACATGTTGTCTTTGTTATGTAATTAAAAAGAAAAGCAAGCCATACCTAATAGAAAGTCAAAATTTAATGTACTTTTTCTTTTTCTGTTCTCCTCTCTTTAAAGCAATGTCCATTTAATTTAGCGATTAAGTTCAGAATAAAAATAAAGAATTTTTAAAAATAAATGTACCATATTGTTCAGTCATTGGCACAAAATGGATGAAAATAGGCACCAAAGAACCAAGGCCATAACATTACTTGAAAAAGATGACATATTTTTTTTTAATTACACAGGAAAAAAAAATCTTGGCTAGAGAAAATAATAAGGATAGATGAAAACAGGGAAACTAATTAGATGGAGGAAGAAGAAAAGAATGAAAAAGTAGGAAAGCGTTGCAGGGAACTACTTTGACTCTACTTTTCACTGGCATATGGAACTCCTAGTGAAGGCACTCCCTCTATCAGTGCAATCAGTATTTGCTCTATAACTGAGAATCATGGCTGCTTCGGTGTCCGGTCATGTGACCTGACCAAGGTCACACAGTCCTCCTGACTCTTAAGGTCTGTTTTTTTACCCACTACACATGGCTACTCTAAGAAGACACATCAAGAAGACAATATTGCCCACATCGGCTATCACGTAAAAGAAAGCTCGGGGTCTTCTACATATGGAATTCCAGACATTTTTACTCACTGCCACTTGTGCTGAATCCATAAATCTCAGTCCAAAATAGTCACTTTCAATCAGGTCCAGATGGTACATGATCTGGTCAAAGAGCGCCTGTCCTTTGGCTTTTTTCTGAAATAGCAAAAACATAAATTAATGTAAGAGTGTGGATTAACAGAACCTTAGCTTGGAAAAAAAGGTGAATACAAATCAGTTATCTACAACATCTTTGAAAAAGCAGTATTTGCAACCACACTGAGAAGTATAGTCACCAAAATCAGAGATTGTAATGGACATGGGGAGAAAGGTACAAGAGTAAAAGTTTTATGAGAATTGGCTGAAGAAATATGAGATATTTAACCTGAAAAAGTTAAGTGAGACTTGATTTTTGAGAACACTTTTTCATAAAAGCTTGAAAAGGCTAACATAATTAAGTTTATAGAACTACTGTCTATCTGAATTGGTAGAGATCATTTTCTTACCAGGAGTTCCCCATCCCATTTAAATCATGGGTTTAGAACAACTCATTTGAATTTTTTTTAATCAACTAAATCAATAAATGCTGAGCTTCTGTCAAATGTCTATCACTGTTACCTTTGTGTAATAACTGCTCACTGGGTTTGTTATAGGGGAAATTATTGTTTGGATATGGTTGGACTGGAGGGCTTCTGAATTCCTTTTTTTTTTTTGGAGGGCAGGGCAGTTTGGGTTAAGTGACTTGCCCAAGGTCACACAGCTTTTATTGTTAAGTGTTTTTTTGTTATGTTAAGTTTTTATGTTAAGTGTCTGAGGCCAGACTTGAATTCAGGTCCTCCTGACTCCAGGGCTGGTGCTCTATTTACTGCACCACCTAGCTGCCCCTGAATGCCTTTTTAACTTAGAGATTCTGTCACTAATAGTCATGCATTACAGTTAGTCATCTCTTTACTGCTTCCTGCACATCATGATCCATCACATTTCCCTGCCTTTGTTCATTCTGCTCTGTACCTGTACTCTCACCCTGTCACTACTGCTCTGAATCTTAGCTCACCTTTTGTAAAGCTTTACCTGTTTACACACCTGTCTTTAAAGTCTTTTTAATTTACAGGAAGTAGTACACAATTTAGCACATAAATGTTCATCAAATAATATGTTTTAGTATTCTCCAAACTTTCAAGTAGGTCAGAGATTCTTTTCCTCTGCTATTTGGAATTCCACAATTCTTCAACTGATCTTCATATGATCTCAACATTCTAGTCATTCTCTGGACACAGAGCTGAACAGTACCTCAGGACAACAGCGTGCACACCGTCAACACCCTAGTGCATAACAAAGGCGACATTGGCTTTTCTGGCTGCCACACCCCACACCTGGCTCGACTGAAAGCATAGAGCCCACTAAAAATGCTAGGGTGCTTTTTCAGACTGTCTAGCCACACGTTCTCTATCTTGAACTTCATTCACTCTAGAGATATGGGAAATAAGGTTGCATGGTAGAGAAGTTAGCTATGGTAATAACAGAAAAATGGAAGGTCTTTTCTTAATTAAATTTTATTCTTTAAGTGCCCTTAAATAAAATTGTGCTGGAAATCTAGCCAGCCAATGACGTCACTGGAAAGATGCAACAGGATACTCCAAGAAAACTGCATATGACTTGAAATAATGGTTGGCAAATAACAACGCTGAACTTTGTTCTTTCCTTCCTCAGATTTTTCAAGAACACTACATATCTGTACATTTTCCATCCCATCACCCATGCCCTAACCCATGCCGTGAATTAGTTATCTGTGTACAAATTCCTACCTCCCTTATTCTCTCCTCCTCCCCTGAAGTCAAACTTCAGGCTTCTTGGGACTGGGTCATAACTTATCTTTCTAATACCAATGTCTAGCATACTGTAGGTGTTAAATATCTGCTGAGTTGGATTGCCAGGGCTTTCAGCAGCCGCTATTCATTGACGTCCTGAATCTACTTAAGATGTTAACTTTCCTTCACATCCATTTTCTCAGACCTCCTTAAAAAATGGAAGAAAATAGTTTTTTAAAAGAGCAGTTGTTTAGGAAAGGCCAAGTTCATTCAGCACAAGACAGAACCAAAATACAAACCCCTTGGCATTTTAAAAACAAGCAGTTATGACACTGGTGTTTCACAACTCACCTAACAACTACTGGCATTTATAATAGTACTATATGATTTACCAAGCAATTCACATCTAATTTGACTCTCACAAAAACCCGGTGAAATGTGATGTCACTATAATTACCACCATTTTACAGGTACTGTAACTAAGGCTCAGACACAGTCAGTAATTTGCCCAAGATTAAAGAACTAGTAATGTAGAGTAAACAATGAAACCCAGGTCTTTAGGATCTCAAATCATGTTCTTTTCACTTAACACAGCTGCTCTAGAAGCTTGACAGTTAAAAATACTTTTGCCCACTTATCTCAGGTTTAAAATCTACTTGTAGGAGTATCTAGTGGCACAATGGATAAAGCACTGGCCCTGGAATAAGAGGGAACTGAGTTCAAATACGGCCTCAGACGCTTACTAGCTGTGTGACCCTGGACAACCCACCTAACTCAGATTGCCTGCAAAAAAAAAATCTACTTGTATTTGCTTCTAAAAATTAATTTTAAAATAGCACACTTTATATTAAATTTTGATTTTTAGCACCCAATTCACAAATCCAAATATTTTGTGCATATTTTCAAATTATAAGTCTAAAACAAAATATACAAATGAAATGGCCAAGTTCAGACTAAATCAAATTCCCTTCTTGAAATCCTCTTAAAAATTACGTGAGACAGAGAAATCAAACTGAAGAGCAGAAATATGTAACTTATACACTTTACAAAATAAAGTTTATAACTTGATTTTCACTCTCCACCATCTTCTCAAGTCTTATTTAACAATGGAACATTCTAGGTAGCACAGTGAATAGAGCACTGGCCCTGGAGTCAGGAGGACCTGAGTTCAAAATGACCTCAGACACTTAACACAAAACTAGCTGTGCGACCTTGGCAAGTCACTTAACCCCAATTGCCCTGCCTTCCCCCCTCCAAAAAAAAAAATGGAACACCACATTTTCTAAGAATAACCTATTTTTGAACACTAATGTTCTCAAATTGTTTTCCTTTTCCCTGCTTTCCATGAAATGTCAACAATAGTTTCAAAGAAACACCACAGTAAAATAACATGCAGAAATGAGGCTATTTTGTTAATTTTGGGTACAATGACTCTATTGGATGAATGATGAAGCAGATTGTCCACATTTTAAACAAAGCCATTACCTTTGAGTCTATCACACTCAAGGTGCAGAATGAGACATGGTATTTTTGAACTTAACAAACGTGTGGATTTGTTTTGTTTGAATATTTGTTGTAAGGACTGTTTTTTACCTTTTAATTTAGGGGAGCTAGTAATACTGTTTCCATGAAGAAATAAGGTCATGAAAGCATCTTAAAAATGCAGAGGGTGAAGAGAAGAAAGTTCACAGAGAAACTAACAACAGCAGCTCTGAAAGTAACTAGATGAATTTATTATATACTTTTCAAAAAGCTGCACATAATAGAGATTTTTGGTTTCTCATAAAACCCTATTTTTCTGTTGTACTTTGTATATAGACATTTTCTATTTTTTTGGAGCTTATTGGAAAAAAATGAGGGTAAGTGATAAATTGTCACATTCCATACATGAAGAAACGTAAGCTTAATGGGTGATAAAATGAAAAGAACACAAACCAGTCCTTTCATTAGCAGCTAGCTATAGATGGGACAAGTCACTCAGCTTCTCTAAATCTGTTTTAACACTACAGTGAACTTCATCAGTGTGGTCCCTCCAATAGTAAAGATCTCAACCCTCCATGCAATTTTTGTCCAGGTCCCTTTCGAACATCTTGCATAAAAGATCTCCCCAACATGACAGAGGGCTTCTTATAATCCCCCTGGGTCATACCTTCTGTAAAACGATGACAAGGTACTACATATTACATTATTTCTAAAGGCCCTTGCTAATATGCTAGAATGTTATGATTGAACCAAGAGTTACTGCTTCTTATGTGCCGAGAACTGTGCTGGGGGCTGGGGATACAAGGTAAGAATTATCTAGTCCTTGCCCTCAAAGAGCTTATATTCTGAGGGAGAAGTATGTAAAATAGATGTAAGATACAAAAACAGGGGTACTCACAGCTGTTAGGGCATGTTAGGAAAGGCTCTGCATAGAAATGTCACTTAAGACATGAACAGGCAGTTTTCAGCTGAAAAAATTAAAAATTATCTAGTCACATGAAAAAATGCTCTAAATCACTACTGATTAGAGAAATGCAAATTAAAACTGAGGTACCATATCACACTTATCAGACTGGTTAACATGACAGAACAGGGAAATCATAAATATTGGGAAAATCGGAACATTAATGCATTGTTGGTGGAGTTATGAACTGATCCAACCATTCTGTAGGCAATTTGGAACTACGCCCAAAGAGCTATAAAACTGTGCACACTCTCTGGTTTAGCAATACCCCTACTAGGAATATATCCTAAAGAGATCATAAAAAAAGGAAAAGGACTCACACATACAAAAATATTTATAGCAGCTCTTTCTGTGGTGGCAAAGAATTGGAAATTGAGGGGATGTCCATCAATTGGGTAGCGACTGAACAAGCTGTGGTATATGAATGTAATGGAATACTACTGTTCCTTAAGAAATGGTGAGCAGGCAAATTTCAGAAAAACCCGGAAAGCCTTGCATGAACTGATCCTGAGTGAAGTTAGCAGAACCAGGAGAACATTGTAAACAGTAACAGCAACACTCTATGATCATCGACTTTGTTAAGACTTAGCTCTTCTCAGAAATGCAATGAGCTAAGACAAACAAAGAGATGGAGCTGCTATTCTAATCCTCTAGAAAGTCCTACCTAGAAGAGACCTCTGGTACTAGTCTTAACTCTGGGTGGAAAGATGGTGGACTACAGCTGCAGAATAAGGTGTATCTTTCACACATAACCAATATGTAGATTTATTCTGCTTAGCCATAAACATCTATTACTAGAGAGAGGGTTTTATGAAGGGACTGAGGAAGGGGAGCGATAAAGAAAACAGGAACAATCTAAGCAAAAGCACCTGATACAAAGACCACAACTCAAAAGGAATACAACATTTTGCTCAGTTAGAAGCCCACCTCTCTACTATCACTGATCTTTTATTGATTCAGAGTTCAGGTTCCTCCTACTTATTTCATTTGCTTTGCTGTAATTTTGTTCTTTCGGGTCTGCTTATTTCAACTGCCCCCCTTCAACTCAAATCTTCCCCTGTTTCTATGAATTAATCATATTCATAAATTTTTCAGGTATTCCCCAAATTATGAACATCTGCTTTTTGTTTCCAGCTCTTTGCTACCATTAAAATGAAGCTATCAATAGATATTACACCAGTCTTTGAAAGCCTTTAATGTGTATGTTCCATAGTTGAATCCCTGGGTCAAAGGATATGAACTTCACTCTTCTTCCACAGTTCCAAACTGAAATCTAGAACAGCTAGTATCACCAAAGGCCCATTAATGTGGTCCTCTCCCACTCTTATGCCTTTAACGTCGAGAGTCTGCCCTTTGTACTCATCTTTGCCAATTGGCAAGGTGATGAAATGAGAACTCGAAGGTGATTTAACATGCATCATCTCTTACTACTAGAAAACTGGAGCAAGTTTTTATATGGTCATTTATTGTTTGCTGTTCTTCTTTGAAAATCATGCACATTCTTTGACCACTAATCTACTGGGGAACGCTTCTTGGTCTCTAAACCCCTCCCTTAAGTCCTGCCTTAGACTAGGACTTGTTCCCTCTCCCTCCTCCTATCTCATAAAGTTTTGTGGGTTTTATCTCTGATCACCCTGTTATATTCCAGGATACTATTTTTCCCTTGAAAACACAAAGCATAAGACATTCCATTAAGTAAAACAAAACAAAAAGGTACTTCAGGAAAAAAATGTTAAGAAATATGCAGAACGGTCAAATTAACTTTAAGTCAGTGCTAATTCTATCCCCATTTCAACCAAATGTGCTTGTAAATGCATTTGTGCTGAAATTACTGATAATAAATGGGCCCAACAGCTACATACCAAAATATATAACTTTTTCCCCTTCCACCATAATAGTGAGATGTAATTATTATGCTTTGCTTTTTGAAGAATAGAAAACCTAGATTCAAGAAAAGAAACTAAAAACCAAAAGAAGAAAAATAAACCCAAAAACCTCAACCTTGATTCCCAGATTTTGATTTGGGGACATAATGAAGGATTTAGCTATCTATAAATATTAAGAAATGAATGCTTCAAATACTACTAAATGTGACCTAGGTAACTACTCCCCGCTAACCATTATATTTTTTAATAGTATACTACTAATAAGTCATGGTGGACAGGATGTGGTATCAGGCAAATCATATTGTGAGACATTTTTGTAAAATAAAATCTGATTAAAAAGTGGCTACCAAAGTCAGCCTTTTGGGGAGAATAGAGAAAATGAATATAAAAAAGGCAACATACAGTGAGGAATGTATATACCAGCAATTCTCAAAATGTGGTCCCGGGATGTCTGAAGACCCTTTTAGGTGGTCTGCAAGATCACAATTATTTTCATAGTAACATTAAGACATTTTAAAAGTTTTAAAACAACTGGTGTGAACAATAAGAAGTATCATAGCTCATTTTTATCTTGATAAGCACCAGTTAAGCAGGTATTTCCTTCTCTGCTTTCTGCCTCCTATAAAAATCCTTGAGAAGGATCAGGGCACACCCATTTGCTATACTCTAGGGACAGCACTAATATTTAGTTGCCTTTTCCCTCTACAGATGACTACATCATTACCATTAACACCATTTGCACAAATTGACATGCTACACAATTTGTGTCTGGTTCCTTCTTTTGAAAGTTAATCGATATAACAAGGATATATAGACAAAAGAAAGTCCAAAAAAGGGTGTACTCAGTAGGATACTTTGGGCCCACAGCACTATGACAGAAAATAGTAGTAATGTATCTCAGGTTCTTAAACTCTAGGTTTTCATTTAAATTATTAGAACTTTATTCCTTGTCATGGTCCACAAATTCCCACTTTTAAAGAAAGTGTTAAAAAAAAAGTGTTAATACCATTGGAAACAAGTGACAAAAACAACTGAACACAATATAGGAAATTTTCTATTTTTCTCTCTTTTTTTAGTGAAGTTTTGAGCTGCTAATGTAGATGAGAATTAGTTCACAATTTTTGACTTTTGACAGAAGATGAAGATAGCTGTGAGTGAGGTTAATGATCTTTGCACTGTTTCCCTCAGCTATGCAAATAAAGTTCAAATATAAACTTCGTTACATCTGGCTAGCTACTCCAAACAAAAAAGAAACATCTCATAGGAATGAAAATGAGGTCACCTAGCTAGTCAAGAAAGATAATCAACAAGCATTTTTAAACACTCACGTGCTAGGAATTGTGCTAGATACCAGATATACAAAAGGCAAAAACGAAACATTCAAAGACCTCAAGGCGCCCTCACAGGGGAGGAAGGAATATGCACATACCAATGAAGTATTTGTAAAATAAAATTTGGGGAGGAGGCACAATCTGGAGGGAAGTCAGGGATGCCCAAGTAGGAGGCAGCAGCTGAGTATAGGGGATGTCCTCAAGGGCACTAGATCACTAAGATTCATTAGCAATACAAGTAGGTAAAGCTAGTTTGCAATTATAAAACATTCACTAATCACATCATGTTCACCATAACAAAAAGAACCTAGAAAAGAAAATAAACAGAACAGCTAGCATATCATAAGGACTTTGTTTTTCTTTTTGCTTTTTTGGAGGGCAATTGGGATTAAGTAACTTGCCCCAGGTCACAGGCTAGTTTTTTTAGGTGTGTGTTAAGTGTTAAGTGTCTCAGACTGGATCTCAGGTCCTTCTGACTCCAGGACTGGTGCTCTACTCACTGGGACTAGGACTTTGTTTTTCAACAAACAAATCAAACAAGATTATCAATCAAGGAACCCCTAGGATGGCTCCCTTTAGCTAAGAAAACAGTCCAGCCAAACAGAAGGCAGAAACTGTTTTGCTGCACAGGCTCTGGGTGGTTTTTAAAAGGCCTTCCACCTGGCCTCTACCTTTCCAACATTTTCCTCTGCCCGCCACGTACACTCCAGTCTCTAGACTCCAAGCCTTTTCAATGGCTATCCTTTGTGTCTTAAATATACTAGCCTCCTTACCTCTACTTCCAAACTTCTCTGGCTTTCTTCAAATCTCAGCTAAAATTCCACATATTTCACGAAACTTTTCCAAGTGTCCCTCAATGCTACTGCCTTCCCTTGGAGATTGCCTTCCATTTATCTGGTACCTATCTTGTACATACGCTGTTACTGGCATGTTTTCTCCCCGTTAGAAAGTGAGCTCCTTAAGGAGAGGGTTGTTTTTTGCCTTTCTTTGTATACACTTCATAGAGTGTGTGGCACATGATAAGAACTTAATAAAGGTCTGTTGACCTGACTCAACTTGAAATCAATTACCACAGCACCCCCTGTGTGGTTCTCTGAACCACTCTTTACCAGACTGGTCTTCAAATAGCCAGACCATACTGTGGTGAGTCCTAAAACCAGGAGCACATTACAGTTACTAATTCTACTGACAGGTGCAATCAGCCAGCAAACATTTATTCAGTGCCTAATAAGCACAAGAAGATGACATGATTCTTTTTCTTCCAAAAGTTCCAGTTTAGAAACTTAAAGGCCTCCTGGATACAATACAGTATTTAAACATTTAAGTAAAATAACAAGGTATAATTTGAAGAAAAAAAAGAATATGGATAGAACGATGACTTCTTAAAAAAGGAAAATAAAGAATGTTTTTGGAAAAGATAGCACTTCAACAGAACCTTGAATGGTGAGATAAAAATTAGGATGGGAAGCTGGGGCACAGAATGGCATTCAGGCTCCTGAGCAAACGCACAGAGGAGGGTGTAGGGAGTTTGGTTAGGACAGGACAAGCAAAGACAAGTATCATGGTGGGCCTTAAATGCCATGTGAATGGAAAGATACTGGATGACCTTATCTTTAAAGGTGATGGTCATAAGTGATGAGGTATGGGCTCTGGGAGCCCCCTGCAGCTCTCTCCTTGAGGTACAGGCTCTGGGAACCTCCCTTGGACTCTAGATTAAATTGTCACATTTGATGAGGCATTTGCATGAGGCAATAAACTATGTTGTGGCTAGGCCCAGACCTCTCTTACTAGACTTCCCACCCTGTTACTAGACTTGCCGCCTTTGAGCCTATCATCCACCCCTGAAGTGGCCTAGCCCACCATTGTTTGTGACCTCCAGGTGGCCTCCAGCAACTTCCCACCCTTAATCACTCACTGACCTCCAGAAGACCCTCCCCAAACTCCTCCCCTAGACCACCCCTAGATTCCTCCCACAACCTTCTGTATGTAAGACCCCATCCTGTCTTCATGTTTGTGAGACGGCCATAGAATAGTGAGAGCACCACAGAATGACCTAGCACAGACTTACTGTGTCCAATACAAGCAAATTTTTAATAAACTTTACTTTTCTTTGGCTGAGAAGACTTGAGTCAAATTCACTGGGCAGGAACTGGTGTGTTGGTATTTTGGGGTCTCCAGAGCAACCCTAACCCTCTTTATGGGTAACCTATAAGGTCAAAGGATAAAGTCATAAGGATGACCTTATCATTTCACAAACTATTTAGTAAGCAAGAATTCCATTAGAGCTAATTACGTAATTAAAAACAAAACAAAGCACTGGCAGTTATAAAATAAAAACATGTTAAAATTATTCTCCTAAGATTAGCTTTCTAAAGCACCCTTTCTGTCCCTCTGCAGCACAGGCAGAACATACAAGACTGGGCATTTCTAAGACAATCCCTATATGTAGCTCACAATTTAGGTGGATGTAATCAAAAAGTTTGTATCACACACAGCAGGGCACAAGCCTGTTCTGGTATGCTCAAATACCGTCACTGTCATCTCAGAAAATCTGACATTAATAACCATTTTTTTTTTTGCTTTTTGGAGGGGGGAAGGAAGGGCAATTGGGGTTAAGTGACTTGTCCAAGGTCACAGGGCTAGTATGTGTTAGGTGTCTGAGGCCAAATTTGAACTCAGGTCCTCCTGACTCCAGGGCCAGTGCTCTATTCACCGAGCCACCTAGCTGCCCCTAATAATCAATTTTTAAAGAAGTTCATATATTCCTACTAACTCCCATAACTTTAATGTTTTCTAAGAGCCTTCCTCACATTAGCCCTGTGAGGTAGAAGGCTGATGGTCAGGGCGTTATTTTCACCATAAGTTCAGAAGGGTTAAGTGAGTTTCCCCAAGATAACACTGTGAAGAAATGCTTGAGATGATACACAAAGCATTTTGCATGTATAGTATGAATCTGGCACAAACCCTGCTTCTTCACCCGGGGATAACGTGACTTACCCCATCCCCCACCCCCACTAGCAAAGGGGGTGGGGGTGAGGCCACAAGAGGGGGAAACTCTAAGTCTACTACTCACAACAGTAGCTGCTACACCCCCATCAGTGTACTATCCATTTAAATAAATGACTCAAAATAACACCTTTGATTTTTAATTATGAAATATCTATTAAAGAAGGTGAAAACAAAAATAACCATAACCTAACAATATCAACTAACAAACTGGGCCACACTCTCCCACCAAAACTCACCGTATGCACTGAAAGGCTAGGCACAAGGTCACAGAAACCTAGCAAGGAAAACCATAGGTCAAGAGCAATTCAGACTCTGGAAAATGCAGGGCTTGATCTACTTAAAAATCTGCAGCCTTCAAGCCACATGTGGCCCTCTATGTCCTCAAGTGTAGCCCTTTGACTGAATCCAAACTTCACAGAACAAAAGGATTTTGGAGACTGAAGCGCCACAAAACATTTAATTTATGTTGCAACTTGTTCTCACTCCTATCAGCAGATAACTAACAGTTCAAAGGTCAGAAGGCCAGTCACTTTTGTACCTGATCAAACTAAGTGAAGGGAAAAAAAAGCATCAAATACAAAGACAGACTCCAGATTAAAAGACTACTTCCCAACTTCCTTATTACTTCCTTTTTACATTTGTTGAATCATTTCAGTCCAGTTCCACTCTTAGTGACCCCATTTGAGGTTTTCCTGGCAAAGATACTGCAGTGGTTTGCCATTTCCTCCTCGAGGTCATTTTACAGATGATGAACTGAAAAGCAAACCCAGTTAAAGTAATTTGCCCAGGGTCACACAACACAGCTAGTAAGTGTCTGAGGTAAGATCTGAATTCACAAGGATTAAGTCTTGCGGATTTTAAGTCCAGAGCTCTCTATCCACTGTACCACATAGCAGACCTCTAGAAAATTCAAGTGGTAATCTTAAGCTTTCTTAAAAAAAAATCTTGGGGCAGCCAGGTAGCACAGCCAGTAAGAGCACCGGCTCCAGTGTCAGGACGACCTGGGGATCAAATCCGGGCTCAGACACTTGGCACCCACCCAGAAACACCTGGCCGTGTAACCTTGAGCAAGTTACTTAACCTCGATTGCTTTAAAAAAAAAAAAAGTCTTATTTTCTCAATTCTATCCTATAATAACATCTCCCAAATTGCTACTGTGAATTGATTCAACTGTCCTGGAAAACAACTTGCAATTAAGCAGGAAAAGTTGTTAAATTTTGTTTAAAACCTAGAGATTATACCGTACTTCGAGAAAGCTGACAACAAGAATAGATCCAAATGTGTACAAACATTCCAAAGAGGCACCCTGGCATAATAAAAGAAGGAGATGGATTTACAGTCAGGAAGACCACAGTTCAAATACTATCTCAGGCACTTACAAGCTGTATGATCATGGGTAACTTGTTACTCTGTGCCTTAGTTTCCTCATCTGTAAACACGGAGCTAGATAAGGTGACCTCTAAGGTCCCTTCCGGCTCTATTTAAGATCCAATGATCATTTTTAAAAATATGTGTGCATCAACTAGGGAACGGCCACACAACACATGAATGTAACAATATTACTGAGCAGCAAAGAATGACAATAATGAAGAATTCAAAGAAACACAAAAAGTGGTGCAGAACAGATTACAAGCTAAAAAAAAATGCAATGACTAATGCCTAATGTGAAAGTATTTGCAGATACTATACTTGATTGTATGCCGCCATGGGGGGTGGGGGGAGGGAGAGAAAACTTAAAACTCAAGGAATTGTGTTAATGAATCTTGTAAACTAAAAGTAAACAAATTAATAAAGACCAAAAAAAAAAAAAAGAATTAAAAAATAAAATGACCACAATGTAAATAAAGAAAGGAAACAAAATTCCTGGCCACAGACAACAGTAAATTTCGGCAAAATATGATCAAAATTAAAAGGTACATCTTTAGGGGCGGCCAGATAGTACCATGACTAAGAGCACCAGCCGCAGAGTCGGGATGACCTGGGGATCGAATCTGGGCTCAGGCACTTAGCACCCACCCAGAAACACCTGGCCGTGTGACCTTGAGCAAGTTACTTAACCCCAATTGCTTAAAAAAAAATAAAAATAAAAGGTACATCCTTTCTGCTAATGACTGACAAACTGCTTTTAGGAAGTGTTGTGTGAAAGGGGTGAAAAGTCATTTAAACTCATTATTGTATCCTGCTGGACCCAAAGGCTCTTCAAAATCCATGTTGTAATCCAAAAGAAAAAAATGGAAAGAGCCTTGGATTACTTTGTGACAAAGTGGTAATAATGGACTCAATATGCAGAACAAGACATATTATGGGGCATGATCCATATGGAAATTAGTTTTGCTTGACTATGCATATTTGATACATTTTTTTTCTTTTTTCCCCTCTCTCAATGGGGAAAAGGGAAATAAAATAAATGCTTGTAATTTTAATTTTTTTCTAATTTAAAAAAAGTGATGGAATTAGGGAAGAGTTCAAATCCCAACTCTGCTACATATTACTGTGTTACTGTGCCTATCGCTTTTCTGGGCTGGAGTTCCCCAATCTGCAAAATAAACAGGCTTGACCCAGATGCCCCTTGAGATTCCTCTCCATCTGGAGATTCTGAAATCCTGTGGTTTTCCCTGTCTACCCAGCACAGGTATCCTTCCATCTGCCTTGTTGCCATCCAAACTGCTCCATTCTCCAAATCATGTCACCTATCTACGGGCCCCTTCACTGCTGAGATTTCCCAGGGAGGCCTACATTAGTGCCAATCCACCTTATCAAGCTGTGGCCCCTGTCTTTACCCGGAGTAAGACTTCTACAATGTTCTATATGCCTTTCTAAAGTCAAAAGCAAACCAAAATGCCAGCTCTAGTCACATGTCTGGAAGTCCTCATGCCATACTATCTCCTACCAAGAAGATGGACCTGGGGAGGGGACCCTAAACAATCTACGCATTCACCCCCTCAATAAACTTTTCTCTAGCCACAGATACTCTAACTGGGCTTATTCCTCCATGGTTAGTCTACTCCCAACCCTGTCATAATCTTCCTATCCCAGTGATTCTGAACCCCTCCCTGCCTGTCACTTCACTCCTTTATCCCCCTCAATGTAATTGCCCCCAAGTGCCCCAACTGCCCCAAGTGTCCTTCCATTGTCATGTTAGTTAAGAAACTTGTTAATAGGCTTATTAAACCTCCTTTCCCACCCCTTCCATCTTCTGGCTCTCACTGAGATCTGGATCCCTCTTGATGACAGGGCATCCCTGGCTCCCTTCACTCACAAGTACTCCACTTTCAGGAATCCTGAAATTTCTTTTTTGGATCTTATTTTTTTCATTCTATACTTTCATCTGCCTTACCCCTGTTCCTCCTCTTCACCATGACCTCCAATCCTTCCAGTCTTCAATTCTTTCCCAGGCACTGGTTACACTCTCCTCCCTTCCCTATCTGATGAATCAGTTCAATTCTACAATGTAATCCCTTAGGGCCTTGTCCTATTGAGGATTATGGCTTGTCAACCTCCAAATTTGATTATTTACTCCTACCACCTGCTAACTTTACTGCTATTTTCCCACTCCCACTAAGAGTTGGGGGGAAAAAAAAATCAAGAAACCTTACTGACTAGGTGTATTTCAGATTTTTTACACAATCTTAACTGGGCGACCGCTAAGCCAGGCAATCCTTTTATACCTCCATAACTGATTCACCATTTCACTCAATTATCTGAAATCCCCTTGATCCCATTCAATCTCATCTTCTCCAACAGACTATTCACACTACCATATCCACTTTCTCATTAATCATAAATTTCTCCCTGTCTCCTGGATGCCTCCCTGAAGCCTAGAAAACACTCATGTCTCCCCCATCCTTAAAAACAACAACAAACTTGCTTGATCCTTCATTCTACCATTCCCACACTAGCTATCATCTGGCCTCTCTCCTCCCTTTCAAGGCTAAACTCCTTTAGAAAGCTATCTACAAATCAATGCCTTCACTTTCTCTTCTCAGTCTCTTTTAAATGGCTTCCAATCTCATCATTCAACATAAATTCTTTCCAAAATTACCAGTGATTTTTTAATTGACAGATTTAATGGCCTCTTCTCAATCTCATTATCCATACAGAGAACTCTTAACCCTCCTGATCACCCCCTTCTGCTCTAGGTTTTTGTGACACTGGTCCTTTTTGATTGTCCTACCTGTCTGACCACTCCTCAGTCTCCTTTACCGACTATTACTCCAGGCCTGGCCCTCTAAACTCAGGCGTTTACCCAAAGACCTGTCTTGGCCCTCTTCTCTCTCTATACCACCTCCCCTGGTGATATCATCAGCTCCCATGGGTTCAATTATCATCTCTGTTGCTATGATTTCAAGGTCTGTATATGCAGTCCTAGTCTCTCGTCTGCCACCACCAACTACCTATGTGCCAGAGACATGGAAAACCAAGGAAGTCCAAAACTGATCTCATTCACTTTCTCCCCCAAACAGCCCTCTTTCCCAAATTTCCCTTTTACTCTCTTTCTTTGTTTTTAGGGAGTGCAAAAAGGGGAAATCATCTATCTTTAGGGTACCAGAATAATGGAAAAGTTTACCCATGGAAAGGTAGAGGGTTTTTTTCCCCTTTTACTCTTCCCCCCCTTCAGTCACCCAGGCTACCCAGCTCAATGTCATCCTCACTTCTCACATCCCACCTGTTTTCAAGGCTGTCATTTCCATGTTTACAACATATCCACGTCTCTCCATTTACAGAGGCACCATCTTCACATCCACACTACTATAAGAGCCTGCCTGCCTCAAGCTTACAAAGCAATCTTCCTCAAACACGTATCTAACATGTCACACTCCTCCTCAATAAATGTGAATAAAGCCCTTTATAACTTGGCACCTTCTACTTTCCAATTTTTTTATACCTTGCCTTCTGCTCCCTTCCACAAGTCATTCTCTGCTTTTTCACTGGCTATACTCCAGGCCTGGAATTCCCTCTCTCCTCGTCTCTGCCTTCTTGGCCACCCTGGCTTTCCCCAGGTCTCAGTTAAAACTCCATCTTCTGGATAAATTTTCACCAATCTCCCTTAATCTTGGTGCCACCTTCCCTCTGCAAATATCTTCCAATTTATCCTGTATATATGTTGTCTGAAAACAGTTGTTTGCACGTTTCCCCCATCAGACTGGGAGCTCCTTGACAACAGGCCTGTTTTTTGCCTCTATTTGTATCCCCAGCACTTAGCACAGTGCCCAGAATATTAAAAAAAATCTTAATAAATGCTTGCTCATCAAATCGTGAGAGTAGGACAACAGAAGCAATAAATTCCCTACGGCTCAATCCCAGTTCCTCTGCAGACCAAAACTCTCTTCTCTAATCCCCACTCCCTTTACATGGCTTCCAGCTAATATGGCTGACCCAATAGAGCTACTCTAGCAAAAACCTGAAATCCTCTCAAGACCAAGTAATGATGAAGAAATTTGAGTAATTAGATCAACTAAACTTCTTCTACCCCAGAACTACCCAAGAAGCCAGAAGCCCAAAGGCAATAGGAAAAGGGATTATCAGAAAAGCCAGGTTAAAAAAAAAGAGTGGCTTCCCTAAAGAGACCAGGGAGGAAACAAAAACACAGGTAACCTGCAAGTCTTTGTGTCAGGAAGCATTAAGAGTTGAGAAATTCGCCTAAGAAAACCCATGTGGTCTGAAAGTCCCCAGGGTAGGATCCCTGAAAGTCCTGAGAAGTATCAGAGACTAAAGGACCAGGCCCAGAGGTGCCACTGTGCCTAACATTCTGTCCTGAGATATCAGGGTCCAGAATATCTAGAGCACTGAGCATCAAAGATTCAGGGGACTCTAACTCCAGGAGAGAGAGGTCAGCACAGAAAGATGACCTGAGGGGAGATTGGGCAGGGTTGATCACTCCAACACAAAACACAGCAAGGGACAGTGCTGGACCCTGGCACAAAGCTCTGCTTTAGGAATTAAAGCTGGAACAATTAGTAAAAACAAAAACAATACCAAATAATAAAAAATCATTATAGATCCAAAGAGTACTGTATAGTAACTATATACTCAAGGGAGTCTATAGAAATTGGACTTTCCACAAAGACTACATGAATACTCAGAAAAAATAAAGCAAGAAATCTATTTTGTGGGAGGAAAAACTGGAAAGAGAAAGAAAGAGCTTAGAAGAGAAAAGCAGTAAAAGTTACCTAAGTAATAGACTCCCTGAAAACTAGTATAGAACAAACAAGATAGCAAGAAACAGTATGGCAAAATAAAAGATTAGAAAAATAAATTGTAAGACATCAGATATATTTAAAAAAAACAACACAACACTGACCTAGAAAACAGTTCAAAGACACATCACTTAAGACTCACTAGACTCTGAGAAAACCACAAATAAAAACAAAGAGCCTGAACACTGTATTTGAAGAAATCACAAATGAAAACTACCCAGATCTTTTAGAACTAGAAGGCAAAGTAAAGATAACTTGAAAAGGAATAATCCTAAGCAAAACACACTTCCTAATGTTAAAGGGGGTAAGAAGAAAATAACTGGAATCTAAAGGGTTGCTTTACACTGCCTCTTAGACAATCAAAGAGTCACTGAATAAATTTATGGCATAGGAATGTCACATAAGAGAATAGTATTTATTCCACAAAATTTATTTATATTATTATTTTTATATTTTATATATAAAATATAAATATTTTATATATTTTATATATATATTTTATATATAAAATTATTATATTTATATATTATAAATATAGTATTTATTCCACAAAATGACAAAATATTTCAGAGAGTATGAACTGATACAGAGAGAAGTAGACAAAACCACAACAAGTCACACAATTACAACACTCCTTCACCTGGGAATTCTGAATTTTGGTTATAATATTCCTGGGAGTTTTCTTTTTTTTCTTCCAGGAGGTGATCAGTGTATTCTTTCATTTTCTACTTTGCCCTCTATGTCTTAAGATAACTGTGCAGTTTTCCTTTGTGATTTCTGGAAATATAATGGCTTTCAGGTAGTCCAATGATTCTTAACTTATCTCTCTTGAATCTGTTTTCCAGGTCAGTTGTTTTTCCTGAGATATTTTACATTTTCCTCTATTTTCTTTCACTCTTGTCTTTATTTTAAATCATTTCTTGATATCTCAGGGAAGTGAGTTTCCATTTAGTCAATTATGATTTTTAAAGAAATTTCTTCAGTAATGTTTAAATGTTAAAGTTAATTTAAAATGTTAATGTTAAAGAGTTATAACAAAACTATTCTTATTTCTTAATTTTCTTGCATAACTCTCATTTCTTTTCCCATTTTTTCATCCAGTGCTCTCAGTTTTTAAAACCTTTTTTTTTTTGCTTTTTAAAATCTTTAACATAACTAAAAATTCTTGTCAAACTTGTGTCCAATTTGCATTTTTCTTTGAGGCTTTGCTTTTAGATATTTTCTTTTTTTTTTTTTAAAGCAATCGGGGTTAAGTAACTTGCTCAAGGTTACACGGCCAGTTATTTCTGGGTGTGGTGCTGAGTATCTGAGCCCGGATTTGATCCAGGTCATCCCAACACTGGAGCCGGTGCTCTTACTCGCTGAGCCACCTGGCCGCACTGCTTTTAGATATTTTCAAGGCATAGTCTCAGGCACTTTACCATTCCTGGGTATGGAAACATTCCCTACAACTGCTGCCTTCCTGCTCTTATGGCCAGTTGCCATACCAGTGTCTGCAGACCTCGCTATCTTCCTAAGATGACCTGGGCAAAATAAATGGCTAGTTGTAACTTTTTTCTTAGCTTTTCCTATAAAAATTCAGTCTAGCACATTTTCTAAATTATTGTAGAAAAGGTATGTTGGGCAAGTTGGATAAAAATGCTGGCCCCTTACTCTACCATCTTGACTCTACACCGCATTTCTGGTGCTTTGCTTTCTAATGATATGGGAGGGACTAAAACTATCTGTATCCCATTACAGTGAACACCTAGAAGAAACGGAATCTTTCAGCTAACTTGGTGGCAATAAGGAATCCCTGGATGAAGATGAGGAACACTCTGCTCCTTGAACAAGACACCAACTCCCAACTTTGTACACCTTCCCCTATGAATAGAATGCCTCTCTCATCTCTGCCTCTGTCCTCTTCTTCTTGCTGGGTTTTGTTGCTTTCATATAGCAATGCTGATGTTTATGTAGATTTATTTTATAGCCTACAACTTAACTTATAAATTATTTCAATTAATTTTACTTGAATCTTTAGTATTCACTAAATATACACTGTCATATCATCTGCCGAAGTGATCTTTTTTCCCCTCTCTGCCTATACTCATTCCCCCAATTTCTTTTCTTGTCATGTTATTATAGCTAGCATTTCTATCACAATTAATGGCAATGGTCATATAATGAGCATCCCACTTGTCTCTCCTTCATGTCTCTTATAGTTTTTGATGATTTCCCTAAGTTCCCACATTTCCTTTTCAGCAGAATGACTTATGCTTATATCTTTTTAAAAATTATTTACTTATTGTATTGATGGCTTTTGTGTTCACATGATATTCACTACATATGTGTGTGTGTAATACAGTATATATTCTCTAACCAATGAACACACTGTTCAGATCTGACCGGGTACACAATATTCGATGACAGTGCATCCTGGGCCATCACCAATGGTCTTGACTTTTGCCTGGCCACGGGTGACTCCAGAGGACAGACTGAGGCTAATGATTCTGTCCAGCTCTGCCTCACTTAAAATCCAAGTCTAGACATCAGCCTTGTGATATCACTGGTCCTCATCAAGAATAAAGGACGAACAAGTGACTAAAATCCTCCCTTCTTGAGATGCCTTTCCCAATCCCTCTTAATTCCCCCCCCCCAGTTGATTATTTCTAGTTCATCCTGCATATAACTGCATAGTTATTTGCATATCGTTCCCCCCCCCCCATCAGATTATAAATCATTCAAGGGCAGGGACTGTCTTTGTATCTGCAGTGCTTAGGACATAATAGATGTTTACTGACTGACTTCCCAATACATGCTGTCAATGAGGCAAGTATTGCTTACAGATGGCCTTCAGGTCACTTAAACTGAAGTCCCCACAAAGATTTTAGGGACCTTGCCTCCAATAGCAAAGAGCTTGTGTTTTATATAGGCTGAGATGGTTTCCCTTTAAGAGAGCAAAAAAGTCGTTCTTGGGATTTGGTTGGTCCAGACGAGGCAAGCAGTGTGATGCAGTGAATAGAGCAGGGGACTTTGAGCATGGAAGACCTTGGTTCAAATCCCATCTCAGGGTCTTTATTATCCTGGACAAGGCATTTACTGCCAATGGGTGTCAACTTCCTTATGTATAAAATGAGAGTTTGGACTTGATGACCTCTAGGACCCTTCCACCTCTAATTCATTCTGTGATTACAGCTAGAAACGCTGACTTGACTGATTTTCTTGTGCACTAATGCTAAAAAGCGAACTCTATGGGAAGGTAGTGTTCCTGAGTATCACTGTGACCCAACAATGGCAAATTCAGAGGTGGAGAGGAGCAGTGTTTATTTTAATTGGTAATGGTATCCTTTTTTAATATCTTAGTCTAAGGAAACTTATTTTTATTTAATTTTATGATGCACTAGTGTTCCATTGTGTCCCAATCCCAAGCCTGAATCTCTTGCCTAGCTTGAACTATTTTAAAATGACAATTAGTAATTGTATTATTTTTAATATCTTAAGTCTAAGTAAGTAAGTATGTTTTTATTGAATTTTAAGATGCACTAGTGTTTCAATCCCAAGCCTGATTCCCTGGTCTGAGCTAAGCCTGGCCTACAATACCCATTAATTAGAGAATGGCTAAAAACATTGTGGTACATTAATTTAATGGACTATCCTGCACTACAAGAAACAATGGAAAGAAGTGAAGACATTTGGAAAAGCTAATATGAACCGATAGTACACAGAACAAGGAAAACAAAATGTGCAAAGACCTTAAAGGAAAGGATGAAAAACAATAATAACAGCAACAAAACAACATGCAATTACAATGACTAAGCCCAGCTTGGGAGAGCTGGTGAGAAAATGCTCTCTACTTTCTTCACTGGAGAGGCTAATGAGGGTAGAATACAATAACTACTGTCAGACAAGATCTCTAAGGTCTCTGTGTTGCTTGGTTTTGCTGAACTTTTTAAAGAAAATTTTTATGGAGACAGTCCAGGATCCTGAGCTCAAAAGCCCTGGTAAATGGCAGTGTCCCTAAAACCAATAAAGCAATGGAAATGGTAATGCCTCCAGGCCAGGGCCCTCAGTCATCATCCTGGGAGGCAAATCCTCATGCAGGTGCCCACAAGCCTACTGAAAACCCACAGAAGAAAAGTTCTTGTCACCAAAGTCACTAAACATTGCAAGTGTTTGACAGAATGATATGATTTTATCAATGGAGCTGCCATTTAAGAGCTATTACCATCTGCTTTGCCTCTGTGCCCTAAAGGACCATGGGATCTTTCCATCTTACTTGCTGCTAAAACTTTCCATGTGTTGTCCCCATATTAGAATGTGAATAACTATTTTACACATAGTAAATGCTTAATAAAATGCTTTATTAATTTGTTGAGGAAAAAACAAAACGATCGATTAACAAAAACTTCCAACCTTCTCCAGCACATCTCCTTATTTTGAAAAACTGGGGGTTTTTTTGCCTCTGCTACTTTCAAAGGCTCCAAAGAACCATGACACAAGTTGGCCTATATTTCTATTCTGTCAAAGCACCACATTTGCCTGGGCTTCAAGGATGTTAGCTAAGTTCTGAAAACAGACCAGTGGGAAGCTAGTTATCTCATGCTGCTTCTGCCAGCTGGACAGCTGCCTCCACAAAACAAAGTCTTGAAAGATTATGCACTGAACCCTTAAACACAGGGTTGTTCCCAGCTAATAACCACTAACAAACCCAAAAAGAGGCTCTCAAAAATTAACAATGGTCTTAGAAAAAAAACCTTAATTCAGGAGCCTGTACACAAACCTGACAACCTAGAAGCATAATTATGAGGATAATCTTCATTTTAAGAGACTGATAAGAGTTCTACTATCTAACCAGCAATAAAGAACAGTATTTCATAAGATTACTATAAATTCTTTAGAAAATGAAGTGATAAGTGCAGCTTGATTCAGTAAGGTTTTTGACTGTTCCTGAAGATACTGTCACTGACAAACTGGGAAAGCACAGTCTAAATGATGCCACTGAGAGATGAGTGAAGAAAAGTTATGAATGGCTTAGCAGCATGAAACTGCCCCTGGGGCCTGTTCATTTGCTATATCTTGACAAAGGATTCTGGAATATCTAAGGCTGCATCACAATGAAATTAAATGGAGTCACTAATAGTTTTGAGGACAATGAAAAAATTTGAAATGACTCTTAGGTAGAAGATTGAACCTATGAACTCAGGATGTATTCAACAAGTGAAAGGTGATCTATACAGTAAGCAATAAAAATAAAACACTTCAACATTTATAATCATTCCCACTTAAATACATTCCTCTCTCTAAATCTGTCCTCTCTTCTTTCCTCCCAATTAACTCATTTCATTCCAACAAACACAGGTCTCCAAGATGTCTAGGGAAAAAGCCACTTTTCAGCTGCCACTGACGCCCACTCCAGCTGCCACATTATTTCCTCTTTGTCACACTTATTTTACTGATACTTCCATCTCTTCTACCTGCTTTCCTATCTTTGCTATGCTCTACTACCTTCTATCCACTATCAATCAACAAACATTTATAACAAACACAACTCTATGCAAAGACTTCTTCCTCATTTCAATGCCTGCCGCACAAGTGCATAAGCCAGTTAATCAGTGGGACAGATGTAGTATCTGACCTACAGAAGCAAATAAGCATAACAGTACAATCTTAGATGAATGCGATGAACAGAGTATGACTACTGAAGTTAAGGACACCCAATTCAACAAAAATTGCTAGGAAAACTGGAATACGACAGACTGGCAAAAATTAAACTTGGCTCCCCTTCTCATACCTGATACCAAGAAAGCTCCAAATATATATGTGAGGCGGGGCTAGGTGGCGCAGTGAGTAAAGCGCCAGCCCCGGAGTCAGGAGGACCCGAGTTTGGTTCCAGCCTCAGACACTTAACTGCCACACAAAAAAACTAGCCGTGTAACTCTGGGCAAGTAAGTTACTTAACCCCAACTGCCCTCCAAAAGGCAAAAAAAAAAATATATATATATATATATAAACTCACATTACAATCATAAACAAAGCACCATAGAAAGTATGTGCAAGAAATTACTTTCAGATCTATGAAATAAGGGAAGAATTCATGACCAAACATGGAGTAGAAGAAAATCATATAAGATAAAATGAATGATTTTGATTACATAAAATAGATTCCAATTAAAAGCAAAAACAAAGGTACCTAAAATTGGGAAGAAAATAGTTAACTGAGGGGAAAAAAGTCTTTGAAATCAAGTTTCTCTCATAAATGTCTCACAACCAAAATACATAATGTGCTGATTCAAATTTCTAGAACAAGAGTCATTTCCCTATAGATAAGTGGTCAAAGGTTACAAAACCAGCAGTTTTCAAAGGAAGAAACCCAAGCTATCAGCAACCACATGAAAAAATGTCCCTAACCACTAATAATTAAGAGAAATGCAAATGAAAGCAACTCTGAGGCAATAACTCACAGCTTTAATATTAGCAAAAGATGTCAAAAAAAAAAAAGAAAAATGACACTGGTTGAAGGGCTGGGAGAAAATAGGTCCATTACTGCACTGCTGGATCTGTGATCTGATATAGTCATTCTGGACTGCAATTCGGAACTATGCCCAAAGTCACCTAAACTATGCAAATCCTTTGATTCAGCAATATTACCAGACCGAGACTCCAAAGATATCAAAGAAGGAGAAAAAGGATCCAAATTCACAAAAATAAGTAAACTGTTCTTCTGGTGACAAAAAACTGGAACTAAGGCAATGTTTATCAATTGGAGAACAACTGAAGAAAGTGCAGTATATTTAACAGAATATTATTGTCATATGAAATGAAAAAATGGGATAATTTCAGAGAAACCTGAGAAGGCTTATATGAAGTGATACCAAGTAAAGTGAGTAGAATCAGACCAACTTTATAAAATAACCACAATAATGTAATAATAATGTAAACAACTCTGAAAGACTTATGAATACTTTCAATGTAATGGCCCACCACAGTTTCAGATGATTAATGGTAAGTAATGTTACCCATCTTCTAACAAAGAGATGGATTCAGGATGCACTATGAAACCTGTTTCTGGGCGTGGTTCAATGTGGGAATTTGTTTCTCTTGGCTTTAAAATTTTGTTGTATGAATTTTATTTTGCTCTGTTTTGTTTTTAATTTGGGGACATGAGGTAGGAAGGAGAAGGAGCTAGCAAAGGTCTCTCTTTCCCCCACATTCCCCACCCCCAAAAAAGTAGAAGGCCGGAAGGAATCATAACAAGCAGGAGCTTTTAAACATTTTGAATTTATTACAAACTTGAAAGCAAGTTCTACATAAGAGATTCATAGTTCTATGTATGGACAATCTTTTCTTTCCGTTCTACATGTACCATAGTGTTTATAAAGTTCAGAGTAAAATTATGTGAAAAAATCTAAAAATTAAAATCTCAATAGAAGATTGTTTCTATTAATCCAGTTGTCATGCTCTTAAAGGGCAATGATTTTCAGGATATTCCATTTGATGCTGCCTTGCTGAAATTCCCCCTCACTTTCATTTTTAGATTCTCCTTTCAATATAGTAGCTGAGGGAAACATCAGTTTGGAGTATAAACTCATTTATGAAATGTTACAAAAGAAAACGGTAGAAGATTATGATTAATGTCAGTCACCTCATAAATCATAAAAAAATTGAATAGTGAACTCTATAGAAAGTTTGAGGAGCTCCAACTAAGCCAGATAACTCCCAGATCACTTAAGAATTAAAATGGAAGGAAAAAACAAATAAATGAAAAACAGAAAAGAGCTACACAGATTTTTATCAGAAAATTCTTTTCTCCATCAATAATAGAACCACTATATCTGAACTAATATCACATCTCTGATGTGCTATATGAGGAAGCAGGAATGAAAATGAAACTAAAGGTAGGTGGGACAGCTGGAATCAGGAGGACCTGAGTTCAAATATGACTTATACACTTAACACACTAGCTGTGTGACCTTGGGCAAGTCATTAACGCCAATTGCCTTGCCTTCCCCCCTCCAAAAAAAACAAAAGAAAATAAAAGAGTTAACAGTTGTATACCAACAATATGCAACATTATATATACATTCACAGAAAGGAGCTATGCTGACAGTTCTGAGATCACTAAAAAATTGTCTCAAGGTTAAAAAGGGAAGAGCGCCAAAGACCTAGAGGGAAAAAAAATCATGGACCTTGTATTCTTATAAAATTAGAGAAAAGATCAATAACTACTCATCATAAGCCTAATTTTTTAGAATAAATATACTCCTTTAGAGCATATTTGAAGAATATATAAGAAGGAAATAACACACTATATACTATAGTAGATTGTATCTTTAAGTCACACAACTGACTAAAAAGTCTAATGAATATAATCCTACTGACCTTACTGGTTTGTTGACTATCTTAGTACTGTCTCTCCATAAGAACTTGACTTACTAGAGGAAAAACTATCCTTAAACAATCTTCTAACAAGTTATCTCCCAGGGACATACAAGATTCTCTGAAATGTGTATCAGAGATAACTTTGTTTAAAAACAAAAAAACTCACACCTCTGATCATTAGTATCAGAAGCGATATAAAAAAATTTTTTGATAGCTGATGAGCCTTACCCTTGGCATGGACAACACCCAGGAAAGACTTCAAATTAAAGAGGGAGGTTCCCTACAAGTGGTGAGATCCTCCAGATGCCCTGGCTTATGTATGACTCTTTTGTTCACTCCATCAGTCCATAGGACACTGAAGGGAAAGTCCTAAGAGCCATTACTCAGAACAGTACAGTCATGTATTTAAATAAGAAAAAATAAGAAGAAATAAATAAGAAAAAGGTGGACGAATAAAGCTTCTTGTCCAGAAGATGACACACAGCCCAGTTCTCATCACAGAACTGACCCATCAGTACATATACTGCAGACGGACAATAAACTAGGCCTAGAACTGAGCAGGAGCAGAGTGAGACACATCGTAAAACTGGTAAGTATTTTTAAATTAGCTCTAGCTTCTCCTTTCATCCAAGGTTCTTCTTTTAAACAATATTCTTCCAGTGATGCTGTGTGGTTATAAATGTATTATTGCTTTTAAAGTTTGCTCAGCTAAGCTTCTGATTAGAGTTCTAAAAAAGAGTATTAAGACATCTGCTGGAAGTTAATGTTGGCTGAGGGTTCTGAAACAAATAGCTGCTTATTTTGAAAGTTATAAATTGTCATATATGTGTTAAATGTGGAAAACAAAACTATGCCATGATGGGTAATGGGACAAATATAATTTATGTGATTATAGTCTCTACCCAGAAAAAAGAGTAGATTTCAGAAATCTATCAGCTAACCTCGGAGCTGAAAATGATGGATTAAAACGTTGATTTTCAAGTCTAGCTGAGCAGAACAACAAATAGGAAGCAATACTTTCAAAAGCTACTGAGTAGACTGACTATTGTGGCTGAAACATCATGACCAGTGAGGCCTTAGTGAAGGAGTGCATATCAGCTTACGTTATCAGCGTAAGTATTCAAGACAGAAACTCCATTAGTGAAGTAAATGCCATGGAGAGGGCAATGACTTAGGTCTGAGCACATGGGTTTTTCTCACTCATGTCTCCTCTGACAGGTTTCTGTATGTGTCCACTCTTCCCCACAGATGCTGAGTATATTGAGAATGTGCCCCTTTTTATAGATTATGTATTTATTATTTATGCATTTGCTTTAACGAGCACTTATGATATTATTTCTTTTGCCTCACTGTTAAGTAGTTAAGACTGTTAACATTGTTAAGACCTCAAAGTGTTGGGGCGCCTAGGTGGCACAGTGAATAGAGCACAGGCCCTGAAGTCAGGAGGACCTGAATTCAAATCCGGCCTCAGACATGTGACACGCTTACTAGCTTAAATCCGTCCTCAGACATGTGACATACTTAAGTGACTTTGGGCAAGTCACTTAACCCCAACTGCCATCCAAAAAGCAAAAAAAAAAACAAAAAAAAAAACCTCAAAATGACATTATTGCTAGTAGCTGAATCATAACACCAAGGAAGCATGTGCAAAAGAAGTATGAAAGGAAGACACAGCAGATTTATTATGTAGGAATAGATAACCAATGGGCAATTTAAATATATTCACACAATGTCATGAGAACTAAAGAAAGGGCCTCACTCTACGTTGATGGACCCCTATAATGGAGAATTTACAGGAAGTCACAAATGAGTCATGCAGAATGGATGGGTTGCAATGCACACCAATGGGAGCATACACGGACACATCCAAATGCGTAATGCTTTCCCTAATACAACTATTAGTGGTCTCAAATTTCTATAGCACTTATAGTCTATACCACACAAGAAGCAACTGATGTCCTTTGTTTACCTGAACTTCATATGAATGGCAGTGCAAACTATCCAAATAAACTAGGTTTAAGGACAGAAAGTTAATAGGCTTTTTCCTTTCTTGTTGTTTCACTGATCTAAAAGTTTTTCTTAAATTTCAGAGTTTTAAAATGTTTTAATTGATACCTTCTGTTTAAAGAAGGGAGGACGGCAAAAACTTAGTAGGAAAGAAATGATGAACCTTAGGTTTAAAAAAGACAAGAGAAAATATCATTAGCTACTGTCCCATAAGTCTAATTTTCTAGAGTAATGTACATACTCACTGAAAACATATTTGATGATGAACTTGACAAACCCAACAACTTGATGAACATTTAGGAAGGAAACAGCCAGGCTTTCACATTATATTCTACAATAGAAAATCTTTACAGTCACATAATTATAAGAAACAAAGTTTCTGTCACATATAAACAACAGAATTTCTATTATATATAAGGAACAACTGCTTATGTAATAGATACTCTACATATACATAACTCATACACACATATCAAAAAAAAAGCTTGTAATAAAATTATTTGTGTCCTTTTGGCTCTGTAAGAATGGAAATTATTATATCCCACAGATATTCTTGGGAGATGGCAAAAGCTCCCAGGCTGTGGGGAGCTTGGGATAAGTCTGCATATCCTGTTTTCCAAAGACGGTGGTCAAAGAGCACATCCTGGATCCAGGGGAAAAACAAAGGTTGGGAGGTAACAAATGGCTCGGACCCAAGAAGCTATGCCCTGGTCACCAGTGTCCTCGCTACTATACCTGCATAATTAACCTACCCACCTGAAGGTAGAGTTTTCTGCCATTTTCTAGTCATGGACTGTATGACCAGGGAGGGGAAGGGCATTCTGAGGAGGAATGTAGTGGGTGTATAAGGAGAGTGTAACCTTGAGGAATCTGGATCAATCCTGACTGAGGGGAGGGTATGACTCCACTAACAGCATTTAAGTTTGCTCTACCTTCTGTATAGTGTGTGTGTTCTTTGGGAGCAGCACACCTGCTTTCTTGGAAAAAGTGAAATAAATGCCTTCCTCTGCCCACTCTGTTGGAGTGCCATCACATGGATCATCCTGAGGGCTTACACCCAACTCCCTGACCTTGCCTGGGACGTCCTGTGAGCCCCACAAGCCTATTTCTCCCAGTTCCATTTATAGCAAGAAATGTCCGTACTGACTCAACTGCCACGGATCACACAAGACACGAAGGGTTACTTTTTACAGAGGGTCTAAAAACTGAGGATTTCCAAGTAGGCACGAGGAATCTTAGATTGTTTCCAGTGCTAGTAACCCAACTCCACAGGCTGAAATGACAGCCACCCCACCTGTCAACCTGCCTGCAGGAGAGACCAAGGAAACCTTAGTTTCCAAAGAAACACCTTTCCGTTTTTCCCATTTAAGTTCATCACTCTTGCATAGTCTCTGGGTAGGAGAATGACAAATAGTCACAAGAAATAAATGATGGTACAAATCTTCTCCTGAGCTTCGGGGTGGGAGGAGGGGAAGGAAGAAGACGGGCAGCAGCCATGCTTGTCACCAGCACTGACTAGAGCTGGGACCTTTTACCCAGGGTTGGGGGAAGGGTGGTGGTGGAGGCCAAACTGAGGAGATGGCTCAGTGACAGGTTATCTATGGCTGTACGGTTTCCTTATTTTCATGAATTCTTAATAAGTAACAGGAAATAGGAAACTCTGGATAACCTATGAGGTGCAATCACTTAAGTCTCATGACTAGTCTAATTTTTTTAGGTTAAGACCCTACTGCAAGAATGAAGAGCTCAATAAGGAGAGAAGAGTGATTCCCTTTTGTAGGGACTGACAATTTCTGTCTCCTCCTTGGGTGGGTCTGCTGGTGCTTCGAAACCCGCTTTATTACTCCCTTCCAAGTAATCAGAACTGGGTTACTGATCCTATAACACACTTACAGAACTGAAAATGTAATGGTTAAATTTCACCAAGAATCCAATCTAGGGGCAGCCAGGTGGCTCAGTGAGTAAGAGCACAGGCCCCAGAGTCCGGATGACCTGGGATGGAATCCCGGGCTCAGACACTTAGCACCCACCCAGAAACACCTGGCCACGTAACCTTGAGCAAGTTACTTAACCCCGATTGCTTTAAAAAAAAAAAAAAAGAATCCGATCTAAAATTCTTCCTGTTTTGCTATATGTGCCCTTACAAAGGGCTAGCTGGCCTTCAGACATTACACATCCTAAGAAGTACCAACTAGGATATTACAGGCCATCTGAACAACTGCTTCAGGGAACTCTGAGCTCCTTACCAAGTAAGTGTTTAAAAAATAAACGAAAAAAGTTACTTTGCAAATTCTACCCCTCCCCCCCACTATCAGTAACTTCATCAGTAATCCTGAGACTTCATACTTCAAACATTAGGTAATAAAAGAACTATTTTCTAGTTGCTTGCTTGTGCACAGCAATCTCGGGCTTTTCACCATATTGAGTCAAGCTGTCACAGGGAAACAGTACTCAAAACTCCCTTAGAGAAAAGTGTTCAAACAAGAAATGAATATGAAATTGCATTACCCAACTTGCCAAGAATGTTAGAATGTGTGAACCACCCAGAACCCTCAGCTGAAGCACCCAATCGATGCGAACACCTATTTATTCAAAATTCAAAACCAGATATTTTTCTCTATTATACTACATCACACTCATCACTTCAGGGTACTGCAAAATCCTGAATCAAAGATTTATGTTCAATATAGTTTTGGTAAATAAGTACATTTTACTTTATTTTCATTTTTTTTTAATTCATAACACAATATAAGAGAGAGCAAGTTGGGGGAAGGGGTATTCAGTAGGCTTGCTATCTTGGGGTGGGACATAGAGGAAAAAAACGGGGAGAAAATTTGCAACTCAAAATCTTGTGGAAATGAATGCTGAAAACTAAAAATAAATTTTAAAACATTCATAACACATAGGTAAAGATAAAATTCTACAATATCCAATCCTGGCTGGCAGTCTGAAGAATCTCTCCTCTTCCCCTTACTACTGTAGCTGTGAAGGGCTAAGCCCAGAACTCTCCTTTACTACTATTTTTATTTTTATTTTTTACTACTTCACCTATTGTCCCCTTAACCCAAGCATTTTTCATTCTCCCCTCATACTTCCATCCCGTCTCTTACCAATTAAGCCTACAGACACTGAAGCCTCACCTCAGTCCAACCTGCCCACCTTATCTACAGATCAATGCAGAACCCCACTGAAAACTTAACAGTTTCTGGAATCATACCTGCAAGACTCCACTTCTCCCATTCCCACCCCTCCCTTGTAAGCAATGGCCAGGGGCCCCTCTTTGTAGCCACAAGAGGAAGAAAAAGAAATAATCCCTTTTTGTCAGTATGTGAGATGAGGCTAAAAAGAAGAAGGTGAAGAAGAGGTAAGAAATTTTCTTCTGAAACCTAGAAAATCCCAGAGAGCATTCTGGAATACAACCAGAAGAGCAGAACCTATTTTCCCACAGCACTATAGGGAAAATGTGTTATTTATTGTACTTTCTATAATATTAAATTGTACTTACACTTTCTGTAACATTATTTGTACTTTCTATAATATTGCATGTTAAGTAGGCTTCTGTCTGCCAGTTAGGAACCTAACATTTATATCATTATGTTTCTGGGAAAAATATATTCCAAATCATATATTTTTTAAGCAAATGGGGTTAAGTGACTTGCTCAAGGTCACAGGGCCAGGTGTTTCTGGGTGGATGCTGAGTGTCTGAGCCGGGATTCCATCCCAGGTCCTCCCGACTCTGGGGCCGGCGCTCTTAGTCACTGTGCTACCTGGCCGCCCCCCAAATCTTATTTTAAAAGAAAATCCATATTAAATTATGGCAGCATGACTGAGTGGGGAAAAAAAAGCCTTGGCAGCATGACTGAGTGGGGAAAAAAAGCCTTGGAGTTAGAGTTGAGTGCTCGATCCTTATTTACTACCTGTGTATCTTTGGCCAAGTCACAATCACCTCCCCAGGGCTTAGTGTTCTAAAATAATCTCACTAATCTCATCCCTTCCAACTCTAAAATTCTATGATCCCCAATCCAAATATTTTCAGCTAGTGAGAATATTAAATTGATAACATTCCATTCACCAGCAATACAGCTCAATATTAAGTGACTAGGTGCAATACAAAAAAAATCCAACAGAGGCCCCACATGCAATCAACTCACCAGTGAGGGGGATGGGGATGTAGGCAGCAAAGACAGACTCAGAAACATATCCAGTACATAAAGATAAAACAGGGTAAAACTATCTTCAAAGGAAACATTTGGCTTTTTTTTTTTGCTTTTTGGAGGGCAACTGGAGTTAAGTGACTTGCCCAAGGTCACACGGCTAGTTTTTTGTGTTAAGTGTCTAAGGCTGAATTTGAATTCAGGTCCTCCTGACTCCAGAGCTGGTACTCTATTCAATGAGCCACCTAGCCACCTCAAACATCTGGCTTTTGTCTAAGAATTCCAATAAGGGTTAATCCACTAAACATAAAGTAAAATTAGAAATTTGAGGGAAAACAGGCAAACTATAAATAACCTCTACTAAGACAAATGAAAATTTGAAAGCACAATGACTCAAGAGGCATATAGTGCAATGAACAGTCACTTTTGATGAATCTGGGCAAGTCACATAACTTTTCAATGTTCCAGGCAATTCTAGGACTATCAGCAGAACAATTGCTGATTTACTTTGGTAGTGGGAGTTTACTCCCTAAAAGCTCCCTAATCTCATGAAGTTATCAGTCTGTATAAAAACAAAACACAATAACAACTTACACTGCATAGCTCTGTGTTCCTAACTCAGCAAAAAAAAAAAAATCAACATTGTAGAAACTTTAATAAAGTTAAGTGAAAAAAAGATGTGTGTGTATATATATATATATATCCCACAGCAGTCATTTGTGTTCTAACGCAGTAAAAGGGTTTTAAAAGAACACTGGGAATTGGAACTTGAGCAAATTTCAACACAGATGGGGAAAGAATCCATTCCAGACAGAGCGGATACAGACTCAAAGATGGGAAAGAGAATGGGAAGCATGAATGAGAACAATGGCATATTGAAAGAAAGGGGGTACTAGGAAATAAGGCTAGATGTAGCTGAAATGAGATTCTAGAAGTCCCTTAACCCTAAAGTCAATGGTTTATCATTTATTTGGTAGGTATCAGGAAGTGACCAAAGGTTCCGTATTAGGGGACATAGTCATTCTGCACACAGAGGTTATTTGCAGATGTGAACTGCATATGGTCAGATCCAGAGGCTGTACTGACTGATAGGTTTACTAAACTGCTTCTTCTAGCTCTTTTTAAATCTTTATTGGAAGGAATGAATGGTATGTATGGTAGGTATGGAACAGGAGAGAGTATTTGGAAGTAAATATTATGTAAAAACAAAAGATATTAAAAATTAAAAATTTTAAATTTAAAAACAGGAGTGGAAACTAAGGAATATCTATTGTAACTTGCTTTTAAAAACTATCTGAAACAAGTACTTAATTGCAATTTGATTAGTTTCTGAGTGTAAATAAATGAAAAAACCAAAAGGTATTTATATGCAGATTATCAGTAATGAGATAAGAGCACCAACAAGGCTTTGCTTTAAAGCACTAAGAAGGCCTTTTCTTTTTCAAAGAAAAGGAAGGCAAAGTGGAGGAGCAAAAAAAGAAAGGTAATGGGGCTAGGTGGCGCAGTGAATAGATCATGGGCCCTGGACTCAGGAGTGACCTCAGACACTTAACACAAAACTAGCCTTGTGATCTTGGGCAAGCCACTTAACCCCAACTGACCTGACTTCCCCCTCCAAAAAAGCTAAAAAAAAAAAAAGGTATTCATTTATATATAAAGAACAAGACAAGAATAGTGTCAAAAGCATGTATCACTTTTCCGCCTATTTAGACTAAAGGTGAGACACAGAAAAAAACAACCAATCTCAGTCCAGAGTTCCAGTCCTACAAACTGCTCCCATTAAATTTGACAGTTTAATAAACATTTATTAGACATTTAAAAAGCTAGAAGTTCCAGAGACATCATCTCAAACTCAGCCCATTCAAAACAGAACTCCTCCTCCAACAGCTGCCCCTCTCCTGACCTTCCTATCTCCCTTTGACAGCATCTCGCTCCTTCCAATCTCCCCGTTTCCAAGTTCAGAGTAATTCATTACTCCCCACTTTCTCCTTTACAATCACGTATTTCACGTATACAATCAGCTGTCAAATCTCACATGTTTGCAACACATATTAGTGTATCTTCCCACACAGCCATCACCCTGGTTCAGACTTTCACCACCTCTCTTGTGGCTTCTGCCTCAAGTACCTCTCTGATCTATTTGCCACAGTCCTGTAGAGGTGATTTTTCTAACTCTAACCCAGTAGGATAAAATATAAACTTCCTGTTTTGCATTGAAAGCCCTTCATAGCCTGGTTCTCACCTATATTTCCAGCCTTAGTCCAACCAAACTGGTCTTCTTTCTGTCCCCTGGCACTCCATCTCTGGTCTCTGCATCTTGGCAATAGCTGCTACCCTCACCTGGAAATGGATTCCTTCTTTCCTGTCACCTCCAAGAATTCCTTATTCTCTTCAAGGAATCAGGTTCCGATCAAACACCACCATGAAACCTTTCCTTGATTCCCCAATCCCCTACCCAACTGCTCTTGTTATTTATCAAGTGTGTACTTGATTATATCTCCCCCAACAAAATGACAGTAGGCAGCTTAAAGGCAGGGACTGTTCCACTTGAGTCTTTGTATCCCCAGCAGCACACAGCAAAAAGTCCAAAATGATTAGACTGTCACTTTAATGTGCTATAAAGGCCTTTTCTGCTATTAATAAATAGTATCCTGGGGCACAGCTAGGTGGCGCAGTGAGTAAGAGCATCTTTTTTTTTTTTTTAAAGCAATCCGGGGTTAAGTAACCTGCTCAAGGTTACACGGCCATTTATTTCTGGGTGTGGTTCTGAGTATCTGAGCCCGGATTTGATCCCAGGTCATCCCGACTCTGCAGCCAATGCTCTTACTCGCTGTGCCACCTGGCTGCCCCTTTTTTTTGTTTGTTTGCTTTCTGGAGGGCAATTGGGGTTAAGTGACTTCCTCAAGGTCACACGGCTAGTTTTTGTGTTAAGTGTCTGAGGCCAGATTTGACCCAGGATCGTTTCCGGCCTCAGACACTTGACATCCACACAAAAAAACTGGCCCTGTAACCTTGGGCAAGTTACTTAACCTCAATTGCTTAATAAATAAATAAATAAACAAATAAATAGTATCCTGTCCAAAAACTCTATATAGCTGTTTTAGGAAATGAAACTTTCTGTGATAAGTACATACAATGCCAATTATGCCCTAATCAAAAAGAAGCCCAAGAAAGCCAACTTCTATTTCTCCCCCTAGTTTTAATAAATTTTCTATGTTACTTAAAGGTACATTTACTTTCAATTACTGACCTAAGATGAGACTGAGAAGAAATCTAGTCCATACAAAAGTGAAAAAATCCACTTGGATGCTACGTACCGGCAAATCCACACTGACATCAGTTCCATCCAGCAATGACACCCTACATGTAATAATGGACTTGGCATCTCCAGCTGCAGGAATGTGGGTAGCAGCTCGCTGGGCTTCTCGCAGACGCTCCTTCTCGGCATGCTTTCGCATTGACCGGCGCCCCAGCGTTCGTCGGAAAAAGCTTAGCATCTTCCCCACTAAAAAATCAAAAGTAAAAAGAAGTCAGCTTTCTATTTATTTTAAAGATCAGTAAGGCATACCATGCTTTTTTTTTCTAACCTACAAAGTCTTAACATTGACAAGAGCCCTATCTGTGATAAACCAAAGAAACAAGGGAAAGGACAAGTAACCTTAATTTATCTACACCAGCCTCGTGTATTGCCTCCTTTGGATAACCTTGAATCTTCTGAAAGACAAAAAGTTACCAAACAATTACTCTGTACCCACTCTATCAAAGCCACGGAGTATGGTAGGTGCTGGGGATACAAAAGTGAAGTTAACTATCTAAAAATGGGAATCTATGTACACAAGTAAGTTGCGACACAACCAGAGTTGTCATCTGATTCCTACTGAGGTCCGTTCAATCTGTTCTGTTTTATGATCCTGAAGGCAGCCATGGTGAACACAAATGCCATCTATTGTATCACAAAAGAAGGAACAGCTCAATCACTGCCAATCCATCATTCCAACCCAAAATACGCACCTTTGGGATGGCGGGTTAGGAAACTCTAACTTCCTACAGAAAGGAGAGCACATCAACATTTACTGAACGCCCATCATACCAGGCACCAATCAACCAACAAACATTTATTAAGTTACCTATGTAGGAAGCAATGAGAATACAGACAAAAATGGTCTAATCCCTATTCTGAAAGGATTTATATTCTGTCAGGGAAAAGAACACGAACATAATAAATAAATGATTATTAGAGGGGACGGCACTAGCACTTGGAGGGGATGAAGAAAAGCAATGCTTCAGCCAAGTTTTGAAGGAAACAAGAATGCTAAAAGGCAGATACAAGATAAGGAAGGCAGGCATCCAGAACAGCCTGGGCAAAGGCATGGGGACAGGAAAGTGCAACGTGTCAGGTATACAGTATGAAAACCAGAGCTCACAAAGGAGAATGATCTATGACATGCATAGAAATATGATATAAATATCACAGATCTAGGAAGGTGGGCTGGAGGCAGCCTGCGAACTGAAAAACAGAGGAGTTTTCTATCTTACAAAAGGAATGGAGACATCAGTTTAATGACTAGGAACATAATCAGCCCTGCACTTGAGGAAAGCTTTGGCAGCTGAACGGAGATAAACTGAGGGAAGGAGAATCATCTGGAGGAATTTCAGCCCAGGCCAAGGCAGAGGAGGGCCTGAACCAGAGTGAGCTACGTGAGCAGAGAGAAAAAGACTGACAGAAGAAACACGGCTGCTCACTTGTGTCTGACTCTTCACCAGCCCTCATTCTGCAGCACACCAATGCAGTCCATGGCATTTTCTTGACAAATATACTGGAGTGATTTGCTGTTTCCTTCTCTAGGGGATTAAGGCAGAGGACAAGTGACTTGCCCAGGGTCACACAGCTAGTAAGCGTCTAAGGTCAAATCTGAACTCAGGTCTTCCCAACACCAGGCCCAGTATTCTATTCACTGAGTCATCTAGCTGCCTCCTGAGAGACACAGCAGAGGCAGAAGGAATAAGTCACCGTTGGTCAAGTAGAGTGAGGGAGAGTAAAGAAGTCAAGGAGGTCTCAGAGACTATGGACCTGAGTGTCTGGGGAAGATGACGGGATTGCTGATAGAAAGATTAAAAAAAGATGAATTCGGAAGGAAAAGATGAGTTCTTTTTAGACATGATGAATTTGAGATCCCTACAGATGGAGGAAGAAAGATGGTTTGTTAAAAATCAAAAGGGCACAATAGAGGAAGAAAAGATTATACTTCTATATTTTGGAGAAGAAAAAAATATCTAATAAGAGATGGCAATTGGGCTGAATACTGAAGGACAGGTGAGCATTCTCCTGAGGCAGAAGTAAAGGGCATCCCTGACAAAGGGGACTATGCGCAAAAATAAGGAGGAAGGAAAGCATAAATCACATCCAAAGAATTACCAACAGCCCCAACTGGAGAAAGCACAGAGTACATAAAAAAGAGGAAGATACAGTTTTCCAGAATAAATAGACTTGAATGTCATGCATGAATCTTGGACTTTATTCTGGAAAACTATGGGAAATATTAAAGGTTTCTGAGTATAGATATGACAAGATCAGAGCAATGCTGTAGGAGCATTATTCTAATACCTATGTAGTGTAACTTGCAAGAGAGAACTGTGGGTGGGAAAGTTGATTGTAATATAGTCTAAGTGAAGGATGAAGGCCCAAGCTATGGTGGAGATGCTGGGAAGAGGAAAAAAAACCAAGGACAAATTAAGTAAGGAGGTAGAAACTACAGGACTGATTAGAAGCCAAGAGGCAGAGATACATGTCAAAGATGAGGTCAAGGTTCCCATTCTTCCTGATTAGAAGAATAATGGCATCTTTACTGTAAGTAAGGAAAGTCAAAGAGAATGTGTCTTGGAGGAACAAAGATTTTGGATATTAATAAGTTTAAGGTACTGATGAGATTATCTAGGTGGATGTGTTCAGCAATCAGACTGAGTTGTGGGTCTGCAGCTACCAAGAAAGGCCATGATTAAAGATTTGAGAATTTAGCATAGAGGTTATCTGAAACTGTAAAAATGGGAAGATTATCCCCAAGAGAGATCTTATGGAAGATGCATCAGAACAGAACAAAAATTTATTAAACACGTGCATGACGTGCAAAGATACTTCTCTCCCAGTTATCATTTTTGTAAATATATATATATATGCATATGCATACACACAACCTGTCCAAAAGAGAGGACTCCTCTTTTTCTGTCCTGTCAAGGACACCACTTGCTTTCCAGTCGCCAGGTTCCAATCAGGGAGCCCTGGCCCCAAGTTCAGCCGGCTGCCAGCCCTGCCTCCACAGTATGTCTCCCATCAGTCCCTGTCTCTCCTCTCCTACAACCATCACTCTATCTGAGATCTGTCTTCACTATTCCAAGTCTCCTAACTTCTCCCAGCCGTAGTCACTCCCTGGTCCCGTTCACCCTCACACAGCTGCCCCAATGATTGTGACCATGCCATCTCCAGGCTCAGCAAGCTCTCTCCATCACTCTTCTGCCCCCGCCTTCCCGGGTTCATCATGCCCTCTCTGGTCCGGCCAAACTGGTCCCCTATGCTGCGTCTGTGCCTCTGCGTGCCAGGAACACGCTTCCGTCTCCAGGAGTCCCAGGTTTCTTTCAAAGTCCAGTTAAAGCCACTTCCTACATCAGCTCTTTCCTGATCCCCCCCCCCCCCCAGGCACTGACCCCCCAAAAGCCATCCGGCATCCCACAGGATGTGAGCCCCTGGAGACCGGGGCCTGATGGCCCTTGGCAGGGGCTTTTTTAACAGGCATAGAGATGTTAGAGAATCTCCCGGAGTGGTCAGTCATTACGGGCATCGCGCGGGTCAGGGAACAGGGTGGCCGGTCAGCGGGGGGCCCTCCCTGGGGACACGGCAGGGTCGGCAGCGCCTACGTGGCTCCAAGGGGAAGTCGGCGGGAAGATCACTGCTCTGTTTTAAGGAGTAAGACGTTAATTCTACAGATCTGCGCTCCGGGCCCCGGGAGGTTACCGCGGCTGAGAGGCCAGGCACGGCCCGCGGGGCCCGCCGAGGACCGGCGAGGCTGCCGCGGCCCAGCCTTCCCAGCGGGGACAACCACTCCCCCTCACGGCAGCCACACGTGGAGGGGGCCTGGGAAGGGTCAACACGCGGCGGCGGCGGCGGCGGCGGCGGCGGCGGCCCCGGCCCTCGGCTCCCAGGGCAGCCCGGCGCGGGGGGACAACGCCTCGGCGCCGCCCCCTCCCCGACGGCTTCGTGTTTTACCCGGGGAGCCCGCAGGGGCAGGCGCCCCGGCCGCTGGGTCCGGGAGCGGAGCGGGGGGCTGGGGGGCAGCGGCCGGGCCGAGCCCGGGCCGGCAGCGCTCAGGGGCCAGGGCTCCTCGCTCACCTGGTGGCGGCGGCCGAGGAGGCCCAGGAGGAGGCCCCGGGCCCGGCGCAGCGCGCTCCGCTGCAGGCGGCGGTCCCCGGCCGGCGGGGCTGGGGGCCTAGGCTCCTCCTCAGGGACTCCAAGAAATGGCGGCTCCAGCCGGCGGCGGGCACACGTTAATCCTCCCCCCGGGAGAACCTGCACCTCCCACCCCTGCCCTGGCCCCTTTAAGGAGCTCCCCAAGTCCCGCCTCCGGGGCGGGGCCTCGCCTTAAAAGGGCAACGGCGCCTCCCAGGAACACCTCGCCCTGGGATGAGAAAGGTTATGGGCTCCTGTTTAAAAGGGCACCTGAAAGGTTCCAGGCTCCCGGTTTCTGGGAGTGCCTTCCTGCCCCTGGGCTCAGATTCCTCACCTGTAAAATGAGGAAGCTGATGACTTTGCCTCCTAAGGAGTGTCTCTGCTTTTATCTCTCGCCATTCCAATTCACCCTCCGTGTAGCTGCTAATCGGTATTCCTAAAACCCATAGCTGATCAAGACCCTCCCTCCTCTAAAACCTTGGTAAATTTCACACTCCTCAGCCTGGACCCAAGCTACCTTTCCACTCTGTGCTACCTTTTCTACCTTTTTAAATAATTTTTTGTTTCTTTTTTTCTAACCATCACCATAACCCATACTGGGTATCCCAGTACCCGACATCCCAAAAAGTCAAGTAACAATTCCGTATAACAAAAAGCATTTTTTCCAAACAGAGAAGAAAAAAAGTGAGGGGGAAATCACCATAATTAATCAATATACCAAAATTATTCTGAAAAGTATTAGAAACGTACACCTGTAGACCTCCCGTTTCTGCAGAGGGGTGGGACGGTAGTCAGACTAGGTCATGTTGTACTACTAAATGTTCCCGGAATTTGATGTTCTGTTTTCCATTTACATCCTTTTGCCCAGAAAATTGTTTTCCATTCCTGAAATGCCCTTCTTCCTCCCCTTATTCTTAGAATTCATAAATTTATTCAAGGTTTAGTCAAGTACCACACCTTCTGCTCAAAGCCTTTCCTGATTCCCTCTTGTTCTCTCCAGTTGTTAAGTGTTCTCTCCCCTTTCAAATTATTTAGCTAATATTTGTCCATGTCCATGTTACATCCATTAAGTACAGAGCTTCTTCATCCTTTTTATGTCATGGACCTATTTCATAGTCAGGTGAAACCTATGGATAGCCCTCTTCTCAGAATAATGTTTTTAAATGCACTAAAGGAAACCAATTTTATTGAATATGATTATTAAAAGGTGTTTTTTAAAAGTTCAAGCCACAGATTAAGAATCTCTGCATCTAGGGGCGGCCAGGTAGCACAGCAAGTAAGAGCACCGGCTCCAGTATTGGGATGACCTGGGGATCAAATCCGGGCTCAGGTACTCAGCACCACACCCAGAAATAACTGGCTGTGTAATCTTGAGCAAGTTACTTAACCCCAATTGCTTTTAAAAAAAAAAAGAATCTCTGCATCTAGTAGAATTTCTTTGAGGGCAGGGGCTGTTTTATGTCTATATTTGTGCCACTAATGTACGGTACCATTGCTTGTACATAGTAGGCATTTAATTATTGTTTGTTGCATTGACTAGATAGTCATGAAGACCTTTTCTAACTATCCCTTTTTTATTTTCTTGAAATTAGAATGTGGCACACTGTCACAGATACATGTAACATATTATTAGTTCAGTAATTGAGTATATATTTATTTTATCCACTCTGCCAGGATTGTTTCGGACTGAGTTGTTTGTCTGAAATTGACACAATCCATCAAGAAACATGTACACATGATTTTCTGCATACAAAAATAATAATTTACTATATAACACATGTCATGAGGAATATTCTTGAAATGACTTCAGAAAGTTTAATAATCTAAGCTCAATGTGTGACAGTCTTTCAAACCATTAAGACAATGTAAATATAAGTAAAGGAGATCAAAAAGGGAAAAAAATGCATATAGAGAAATATTTATAACATCTTTTTTGGTAGCAGTAAAGAACTGGAAAGGGGCAGCCAGGTAGCACAGCAAGTGAGAGCACTAGCTCCAGTGTCAGGATGACCTGGAGATCAAATCCCAAGCTCGGACACTTAGCACCCACCCAGAAACACCTGGCCATGTAACCTTGAGCAAGTTACTTAACCCCAATTGCTTAAATAAAAAAAAAACTGGAAATTAATGACTGAACAAATTATGTATTAATGTAATAAAATTTACCATTCCATAAGAAATGTATTAATTAATATTAATGTAATAAATGTATTAATTTATGTGATTATATTAATGTAATAAATGCAATATTACATTTTAATGTAATAATATTAATGTAATAAAAATTATCATTCCATAAGAAATAACAAAAGGCACATTTTCAGAGAAACCTAGGAAGACTTATATGGACTGATACAGAAAGTGAGCAGGAGGAAAACAATTTATAAGAATTACAACACATTATCAAGAAAAACAGCTTAAAAAGCCTTAAGAACTCTCATCAGTTCAGCAACTGATCACAATTCCAGAGACCCTATGATGAAATACGATAGCCATGAGGGATAATGGACTCAAGACACAAAAAGAGATATTTGGGATGTGACCAGTACAGGAGTTTGCTTTGTTCAACTCTGCATAATTGTTAACAAATGTTTTGTTTGTTTTTCTTATTTTTTTTTATTTGTTGGGAGGAAGAAGGTGAAAGAGAAAAAATAAATGCTTGATAATTGAAAAAAACAAATGTTCAAAAACAACATCATTGGAAGGGACACTGGTGGACTTAATTTCCCATAATACATGACTTTGGCCTGTGCGGTCACCAGATGAAGATTATGATTGGTGCTAGAAGGCAGATGGTTTAAAAAGGACAAGTGCCAGGAAGCAGGAGGGCTCAAAGTCATGGTTGAGGGTAGGGAGAGAGAGTAGAAGACTGTGTGGAACAGCTGCCCTGGCATCATGTATGCATCGTGTTGATAATCACAAAACCAGAGCAAGGCTTTCCATCACTCTGTCCTCCTGAAGGGACTCATGTTCCACCACATTCTAAACGCCCATCACATAGTCTATGATTATAAGATTGCTGTGTTGGGGTGGGGGTTATATTCTAATTCTATGAACTCTTTTTTTAAGAATAATGTTTTAAAATTCATAATATAAAATACATAGGGTTACAAAAGAAACCAATTATATTGAATTCTTTCCAATCTCTGTAACTCCTGGGGAGGATTAAGTATGAGTCCAAAGAATGTTTTTATTCCTTGATCCCTTCTTTGTTATATATGTCATTTCATGTCTCAATTGCTTTTGCTGTTGGATTGATGAACTGTGAGAAGTCTAGCAGTAGAGTAAGATATTTGGTGGGGAATGGGGCAGTGAGCTGAATAGTTCTCTCAAAATGTCCATGTGGAATGGTTAACAGGGGGAAGGGCAAGATTACAAAAGGGTGTGGTATGCTTTTGCAAAGAGTCAGAGCTAGAAGGGATGGATGATTTCAGTTAAGTGCAGAGCCGAAGAAGGGAGGGAGAAAGGAAGGCAGGCAGGCAAGCAGGCACTCTAGTTGGAACCAACAGACCTGGCTTAGAGTCCCAACTCTTACACTTACAACTTCTGAGTCTCAATTTACTCCTTTGTAAATAGAAGACTGAACCAGTAATTTCATTTGTATATAGGGCTCCCTGATGAAGAAACTCCCTCCACCAATGCATGGTGGTACATTCTCTGCAATTTATAACTCAGAGAGTGGAATTACTTGTAAAACAGAAAAATAATGCTTGTAGCACCTGCTCCACAGTTTTAAGTGCTTAGTCAGCCTTGAAGCATTAAATAAATGTGGTTCATTATTGTCTTAAATTCATATGAAATAGTTTAAGTTCTAGGTTGTTGATTTTTTTTTACTTAAAATGTAGTGCCCACAACTGAACACTGTCTTCCCCATGCAGTGTGGCCTGACCCGGGCAGGGCACAGTGAGATGTTTCGGACACTGTATCTCTCCTAAGATCACATCCATTGTTGATTTGACGTGTTTTAAGTCCACCGAAGTCCCCAGGTCTCTTTCACGGCAACTTTATAGTCATCATCCCTATTCCAGGTGTCTCTATATTTGATGATATATTTATCCCTATTACATTTCACCTTGTTAGAATTAGCCCATATTTAGCTCTCCTGCCCAACTTTTTATCATCTGGAAATTTCACCAGCATATCAGTCATATCTGTATCCAAGTCACTCATTAAAAACTTCAAACAAGGGGCAGCTAGATGGCACAGTGAATAGAGCACCAGCCCTGGAGTCAGGAGGACCTGAGTTCAAATCTGACCTCAGACACTTAACACTTACTAGCCATGTGATCTTGGGAAAGTCACTTAACCCCAATTGCCCTGCCTTCCCTCTTCCAAAAAGAAAAAAAAAAATAAAAACCTCAGACAAGAAGAAGGCTGAGCCTTGAGCCCTATAGTTTTCCACTAGAAACCTAACTGTAAGACTCCTTTGTGTCACAGATTGCTTTGGCAGTCTGATGAAGCCCAATATTATTGTGGTTTATTGCCTACACTTGTAAGTGGAGAAAATGCTAAACTTCAATTAAAGATTACTGACAAAAAAGAATAAGATGTAACTTTTTTTTTTCCCCATCCAAGTTCATGCACTCTCTGAAATCTATGCATTGGAGGCCTTACAGATCCATGGATCCCATCCATGGATAAACATGGATCAAGAACCTCTATCCAGATGACACCATTAACTGTTCATTAACACTCAAGTGCAGTTGAGTGATCAGCACTTCCCTTTCTATTTATATACAAAATATCAGTTTAATAATCTGATTAGAATTTTGCTAGGGATCAATGTCAAGTTTATTAATCAGTAGTTTCTACCTAAAATCTACTTTTAGGGCCAGTGGAGATATTTGCTCTTCCCCAGTCATCCAGCACTAAGCCTGATATCTTAGATTCCACAACCACCATTGAAGTTCAGCAATCACATCTATTTTTATTATTATTTGATTTATTTGTTATTTTTAAAAAATTAACATTTCATTATTTTATCTAGTTTTCACTACCTAAAAAAGCATTTTGTCCATGTGAAGAGACTTGAACTTTAGAGCATCTAGGTACTCTCCTAGTGGACAATACTTTTCTAGAATAGGAATTTATTTAGAAAAAAGTTTATGGAACTTGACACTGAAATGCTTAAAAATATATGGAAATCTATTTTTGAATGGTCCACAGTATAACTAGTGCTTCCTGGGAGATCAAGTCTAAGGGGGTTACTAAAGTGAAAAAGAAAGGAGGTAGACCCAAAGACAAATGATAGAGGTCCAAGAAAATAAATCTATTGTTCAGTGAAATGTCTTTTGTATTGATCTGGACCCTTCCTTCTATATTCATTGAACTCAAAATTCACCAAATGTTTGTTTAGAACCTATTATAAGAAAGTCACTCTTCTTTTTTTATTAAAAAAATGTATTTATTTTTAGTTTTCAACATTCACCGTTAAAAGATTTTGAGTTCTAATTTTTCCCCTGTCTCCTCTCCCCCCTCCCCAAGACAGCATGGGATTTGATGTAGACTACACATGTACAATCATAGTAAACATATTTCTAATCAGTCATGTGGCAAAGAAGAATCAGAAACAAAGGGAAACCCCATGAAAAAGAAAGAAAAAGAGAGAAATAATATGCTTTAATCTGCATTCACACTCCATAGTTCTTTCTCTGGATGTGGACAGCATTTTCTATCCTGAGTCTGTTGGAACAGTCTTGGATCATTGCATTGCTGAGCAGAGTCATGTCTATCAAAGTTGGTCATGGAACAATGTTGCTATTACTACGGACAGTGTTCTGGTTCTGCTCACTTGACCCAGCATCAGTTTATGTAAGTCAAGAAAGGCACTGTCCTTTGCACTAGGAATAAAAAAAAAATCAGTCCTTGACCTCAAGGAATTCACATTTTTACTGGAAGCAGTAGCAGAATGAATAAGAAGGAAAAAAACTTTCTTAAGCTTTTATTATGTGCTAAGCATTGAAGATACAAATAGAAAAAGAAACGATAGTCCTTGCTCTAAGGAGCTTACACTCAGTGGGGAAGATAACACACATAGAGTCCAGATGCAGGGTGGATGGAAAGCCTTAAGGTCTATGTAGCAGCAAGCACCCCACCGTCCCCAGGGTGGCTGCCAACACAGGTTCTTGGATCTGCTTTGATAGAGGAAAGCAACTCAAAATGGGTTAACAAGCTTACTTTAATCAGTCAAACATATATCGTTTACCTAGTTCAGGGGAAAAAGGTCAGCACCGCGAACTTCAGAGTATACAGACAGAATTATCAAGACAGAGAAACAGATCAAGTAGACACGTTTCCAAACTGTCCAACCATTACATCCATACCAAATCAACATCTGTGTTTTTCAAAGGGGGGGGGGGGGCTCTCACAACAGCTTCCCAGAGTCTCATCTGATCAAATCACAGAACACTTCTCAAAGTGAGCCCCAAAGCAAAGCCTCAAATCAGGGTTTATATAGCCTTCTCCTGGCTCAGAGAATGTAACAACCTTCTGGACCCACTGGCCAATCAAAAAGTATCTACTGAAAAACAAGCCTCTCACCCCAGGCTCCAGGTGCACTTTAGCCTAGGGGCAGGGAAGATCTTACAAATTTACATTCCCCTTACAATCTATCATCAGTTTAGATGACCATGCCCAGAAGTGTGGAGAGCTCAGCAGCATGGCTGATGGTAAAGACTGTGGGTTCTCCATTTCACTGGGGAGTTTTTATTTGCTCATTCATATGGCATTAGCAACCATGTCACTCTTTGTGACCCTTCTCAGCCCATTGGGTCTAGGTGGTCTGGATAAGGGGAAAAACAAAGGGAAGGTAAGAAGGAGGAATACCTCACCCTGAGAAAGCCACTAGCCATCCCATAAGGTCTGAGCCAAGGTGGGGAAAAGGCCATGGACGGAGGACAAAGGGAAGGCAGGAGGGAAGGACACCTCCTGCTGGTGGTTCTTTCCTTCCAACTGTCCAGTAGTAGGCTGGGTAAGGCTGCAAAGAGAACAGAACAGGTTGGGAGGGATAAAAGGCTAGCTATTACCATGGGGCTTGCCAAGTTCTTTGTCAAGTTCCTTTCGGATGTACTTCCAACTTCAACTGAAACAGGAGAAGTAAACTAAAACAGCTGACCTCCTCGGCTAAGGGAAACTATTTGGGTCATCCAGATGACTCTCCCATAAAATCATAGACTCACAGAGTATTAAGAAGTCAGAGATTATATAGTCTATCTTCCCCTCCCCCCTTATTTGGCACATAGAAGACTGAGGACCAAAGTGTTTGACCCAAAGTCCAAAGGCTAGTTATTGGTAAAGGTATAACTAGAATTGGTGTCTCCTGACTCTCAAGGGCCTTGACATAGGGGATGTCATAGGAAGAGATTTATCAGCTTTCACCTTATTCCTTCAAAAAATTTTTCCCCCTTGATTCTGCCATTTTCTCAAGCTAGCATCCAACATGTCTTATACATTTCACAGCATACCACCTCAAGATAGGGTTATCTACACTTGTTGCCTACATTTTCCTAACCTCCCACTCACTCCCTTATAAGTTGGTTTCTGACCCCATCATTCAACTGAGATTAATCCCTCCAATGATACCAGTGTAGTTGTTCATGTTGTACAATAGAAAGAACTCTTGGATTTAGAGTCATAAGAGTAAGTTTTAATTCTTAGCTCTGATACTTATTTGACCTGTATAATATTGACCAATGTCCCATTTACCCAGGCATCTTGCCATCTGCCCTGTGACCTTGTGTCAAAGTTAGATGAGTTTAAACCATGCTTAATTTGAGAGAGAATCACATCTTTCAAAAGCACACGAGAAAACAGAGAGGGAAAATTGTCCATAGAAAGTGATAGACATTGCATTAGACACAGATTTTTATTTTATTTTTTTACATTTCAAACTCTCAGAACATATTTCATATATATATATATATACACACACACATATACATTTGGGGGGGGGGGCAAGGCAATTGGGGTTTAGTGACTTGCCCAAGGACACACAGCTAGTGTCAAGTATCTGAGGCCAGATTTGAACTCAGGTCTTTCTGAATCCAGGGCTGGTGCTCTACTCATTGACTATAGATGAAATATGTATTATTTTCTTTAATAGGACATGGACTGTTTTCATTTTTGTGTTTGTAAACCCAATAACTAGTGCAGAGTCTGGCACTTAGTAGGCACTTAAACTTGATTGGTTGAATAGTAAATTTAGACTTCTACACTAGGGGTTGACAACCTAAGGTCCTGGAGGGGGTTAAGGTAAAAAAAGAGATCAGATAGGACTAGGTTTATGAATCTGAAGAACACAGAAGGGACTTCTTACCCTCAGTGTTCTCATACCAAGTCTGTCACAATGCCAGAAATTCTGCCATAAGCAAATCACCAGTTGAAATGCACGTAGATAATAGAAAATAAAAAGTATTTCAGGCTAATTTTTGGAAGAAATCAATTTATCAAATGTTCTCCAACTTACTGAGTACGTAAGCTTTGAAAATGTGGGAAGGGGCTACCAGGTGGGGTGGGATGGAATCAAGAAAAAAATACTCCTATCTCTTAATTTTTCCCAGGGCTACAGCCACCTGACTATCAAGTTTCTATCACAAGGGTTGCTTTCTTTCCCTTTTTATTTCTTTCTTCTCTCTCAGTTTTCTCAGCTCTCTTTCTTCTTTCTCACCCCATTGCTAAAATCATGGAATGAACTGTAATCACAGGGTAGGGTGTATGTGTGTTGCCCTTGTCGTTTAAGTGTGTCCACAAGGATCTGTCTAGATGTGGTTTGAAGGGAGGCTTTGAGGGTTAGTCCAGTCTCCTCTGCCCACTCTTCTCCAAGGAAGATTTTCATTCCTATGCAGGGAGAAATGGGAGCTTCGAGGCATGAGGCTCTCGTTAGAGAGACGGTGCTGGGTTATAATTATCTATCCATTCCTCCATATTTTTAGTCCAGGGAAATAATTTTAGGCTCAAGCTGTACTTCTGATTATTATCCCTTAATGGGGAAGGAGTGACCCAAGCTATACACCTAAGGCTTGACTCCCATTGTCACAGAAGGGTGCCTGGCATACAATAGGTGCTTAATAAATGCTTGTTGCCTTTCTTCTGAGATGTTTTAGAGCCTTGCCAGTTGGGAGGTGGACCCAGGCTGGCACTAGAGGAGAGAAAAGCATGGCTTAATGGTATTTATAGAATTCCACAGCATTCCAGGACTCAGCAACCTTGTTAACTCTTTAGCAGTCACTAGGTAGGATATTATCCCAGCTGGCAGGCCCAAGGCCCCACAATAACTACCTTGTAGTTGTATATCTCCTTAAATTTTCAAAGCACTTTCCCCAGGCATTACTTCCTTTGGTCCTTTCAAATGTCTTCCCAGTTAGTTATTTAAGGAAAATGTCTTTTTGTTGTTGTTCCAAGAGCAAGATGGAAAAGGGTGTGAGGAGGCGGGGAATGAGAGGGAGAGGAAACATGGGAAGAGATGATCACAAAGCAGGGTGAATGGATATAGCAAGGTATCCTAAGAGTCATAGGTGTATGGATTTGAAGTGTGTGATGACAAATCTTGGGCCTGGAAAAGAGAAAAGGGGATGTATCAGCTTCCTTTCCTGGAGAGCTGGGGAGATTATGGGTGTGGGGTGCTCTCTATTTTGTCAAACACAATCATCAGTTGTCAAATGGTTTTGCTTAACACTTTTTCTTCGTTCTAAAGGAAGGCTCTTTGGGTCAGGGTGGGAGTGGGATGGAGAAGAATATGGAAATGATTGTGATACTGAAAAAGAAAGGCTTCAATAAAACTTTAAAATAATTTTAAAAAGAAATCTTTCACCAACATAAGGCTTCAAAGGATGAGTTTGATGAGGGGGATAGGTTGACAAAATGTGATCTAAGATGTTAAATACATCTGTCAGGAAACCCTTTTAAGAAGAAAACCATTGAATAGCTATGTTAGCTTTCTGTTTGACATCAGTGGCAAAAAGCACTTGAACGATTCATATGGAGGGTCCTGGGACACTTTGGAGAAGTCTGGCTTCTCTCAGGATGCTATTTGATAAGAACAGCATGGTACAGGGGAAAGAACACTGTATTTGGTGTCAGGGGGTCCAGGATAAATACTGGAACTGTGGCTTCTTTTTTTAAACTGAAGTTTTTTCTAATACATTTAGACATTTTATTTTTGGCTAGATTCAGATTTAAAGGTGAAATCTCTTAGCCATCTCTTCCTGACATTTTTCTTTAGCCTCTTTAATTCATTTGAACAAAGCCTTACCTTGTTCTGCTGCTTCTTCCTTGTTTTTCTGGGAGAGTGACTTCTTTAGAGCAATGACCCTATGGGCAACGGACCAGATGAATTTTAGGATGCTTGCTCCTGGGTTTCTTGCGTTCTTCATTTAAAGGCTTTCTCATGATACACCGTGGACTCCTTTGGACAAGCTGGAAAGTTTTCAAGTCCTACTAATCCCATGTGACAAGGCACAGTAGTATCTTTCAGTTTAGATATATCTTTCTTACCTTTCTCCACAGTAACCAAATTGAGACCACACAGATTGGTATCTATAATACAACCCTGAACGGATTTATGTTGTGGTATTTTTTTTTCTGGTTTGCCTAGGGTGATAACAAGAATGACCCTTAATGAGAAGTAGGAAATAACATTCATGAGTTGACCCAGCAATGCCACTACTGGGTTTGTGTCCCAAAGAGATAAAAAGCAAAAATATGTACAAAAATAATTGTAGCAGCTTCTTTAGTGGTGTCAAAGAATTGGAAATGGAGTGGGTGCCCATCAATTGGGGAATGGCTGATCAAGTTGCTGTATATGATTGTGATGGAATACTATTGTGCTACAAGGAATGATTAGCAGGAAGCTCTCAGAATAACTTGGAAAGACTCACATGAACTGATGCAAAGTGAAATAAGCAGAACCAGGGCAGTATAGTATATAGCAACAGCAATATTGTATGATGAATAACTTAGCTATTCTCAGCAATACAATGATCCAAGACAATTCTGAGGGACCTAAGATAAAAGGTACTGTCCTTCTCCAGAGAAAGAACTGGTGGAGCCTGAATGCAGATCAAAGATACTTTTTTGTTGCTTTATGGCAGGGGGAGGTTGTATTTTCTTTCACAGCATGACTTATATGGAAATATGTTTTGCATGATTGCACATGTATAACCTATGTCAGGTTACTTGCTTTCTTGGTGAGGGGGGAGGGAAAGAAAGAGAGGGAGAGAATTTAAAACTCAAAATTTGAAAAGAGGAATGTTGACATTTTACATGTAATTGCAGGGAAGGGGCGAAATAAATATTAAATTAAAAAAAAAACACTCTGCAAACCTTTTCTGTCCTTCTCACCAGTAATATAGATCATATAATCTTTTCATTCTTCACAAAGGGCAGCAGCAACATCAGTGGCCATCTGTTTATCATAAAAGGTCTGGAGCTTTTGCTCATCATCTATTTAGATGAGTTTCTGGCATCCGGTATCTGGGAAAGAGATAGATGTCTGGGCTTCATCTTTTCACAGGTCCAGATTACCCCTAGAAAGAACCGGGCTGGTTACTTCTTGTGGGAACGTAGGGAAATTACCTCACAGGACTGTTCCTTAGTTTCCTCTTTCAAAAAAGCATTAGACAACAAGGGTGCTTAATTTAGGGCCCACAAACTTGTATTTAAAGAAAATATATTTTGATAATTACATTTCAATATATAAGTGGTTTCCTCTATAAATCTCTGTATTTTATTTTATGCATTTAAAAACATATTTATTCTGAGAAGGGGTCTGCTGATTTCACCAAACTGTCAAAGTAAAAAATTAAAAGAAGTTAAGAACTCTTAGACTCGATGATTTCTAGGGGTCCACTCCAGCTTTACATCTTTTAAATTCCTTGATTTTTATGGCCTTATTTGGTTGGTGTGACAACACCCTACTAAAATTAACTTCTACCTTCACTCAATTGGGCAACAGCATAGTGTAGCAGAAGGAATACTCTCCTGCCTACCCAGGGACTGTAGTGTCTGAAATTCTCTCATTTGAGATGTGTCTCAGCCTCTCCATGCAGTTTTACGAAGTACTCCTGCAAGGGTTAGAGGAAACATGTTAAACCAATTCACATTAAAATGTTAGTCAAGTATCAGATACACCACCCCCTAAAGAAGGGGTAAGCTTAGGGAAAGAAAAGAAGGAGGGAGGATACTGGAGCCCCAGGTTCTTTCTCTTTCTTTCAAGTTTAATCATATAATCTGTGGATTTCTAGGAGAGGGTCACCTTGAAATTCTAGAATTTCAGAACTGGAAGACAGTCTGAGGTTACTTAGTCCATTCCTTATCTGGAGCATAACACATTCCTAAATCAAGGTTCTTATCTCCAGTACCAGACCTCCAGTGACAGGACTTTCGAATCTTAATTTGGAAGGCCCAACTCTAGAATGTTCCTAGGATCAACAGTACTGTTAAGAAAAAGTATTTGGGGAGTGGGGGAGAGGTAAGAGGGGGCATTTCTTCTCTTGGCTCAGCTCTGCGTCTGGTTGTTAAAACTGATAAGTAAAATCAGGTAATTTCATCAATATCACCACTTTGATTTTATATAGGATATTAATAATAACAATTTATAATTTATATAATTTTAGGGTTTACAAAGTTGGTTGCAGATATAATCTATCTGATCCTCATAACCCCAAAGTAGGTACTAGTAATTATTCCCATTTTCCAGATTAGGAAACTGAGGCTGAGAGAGGTTAAGTAATTTGTCCAAGATTACAATACAGCTAGTGAGTGACTAAGGCAGAATTCAAAGCCAGGGTTTTCTGACTCCAAGCCCAGGGCTGTATACACTTGGCTGCCTATAATCAACAAAGTTAATTGTATTAACTGAGCAATCAACACTTAACCAGCTCATTTCTGCAGGGGGAGGTGTGAAAAAGGGATTCCTCTGGTAGCAGATGCCCTGTCTTGAAATCTATCTGGGCATCTAAAACACATAAAATGACTTTGGGAGAGTCAGCAAGTCTGGATACTGAAAGACAGAGATCAATTTGATTTATGTGAAGTGACACCGATCCTTGCCCCTGTCCATGCCACCCTGATGGAGGGAACCAAGAATCCCCAATCCCATAGGTCCTTAGACCCAGTCCCACCTGTCCAGCAGTTGTGGGCATACTGTACTCCCAAAGACATGGCCACTCTTACTGTAGCAATCAATCCTTCTAGTAAGGTAAGGCCTCTAAGACCTCTAGGTCTTCCTTGCCATCAGATCCCAAGGCCTCTACCCTATTGTTACACTCTCCAGATTCCCAGGTACTGCTATTTGACTTGCCAGTGTATCCCAAGGACCCACAGGGCTTGCCACTCGTCCTACCTTTGGATTTCTGGGTCTTGCCTTCTGCTGTACAACTGGGCTCTTTTATGTGTTATCTCCCCCAATTAGAGCATGAATTCCTCGACAACTGGGGCTGTCTTGCTTTGCTAATTGCATCCATAGTGCTAAGACATAGTAAGCACTTAATAATTGCTTTTCTATTCATTCATTCAATTATAACAATAAACATTTATTAAACACCTGCTATGTGCCAGGAACCCTGGTAAGTGCTGAGGTTAGAAATATAATAAATGAAACAATCCTTATTTGCAAGGTGTTATATTCTAATGAGGAAGACAGGACATTTGTAAATAAATATCTATATAATACAAGGAGAATAAATACAAAGTCTTTAAGCATAAGGAAGGAAATAAGCATTTCCTTAATTACCTACTATGTGCCAGGACTGTGCCAAGTGCTCTAAAATATTTCATTTCACCCTCACAACAATCCTAGGAGGTAGATATTATTATCCTTCTTTTACAGTTGAGGAAACTGAGGCAGACAGCCGTTAAGCGACTTCCCCAGGGTCAGACAGCTAGTAAAGGTCTAGGGCCATATTTGAACTCAAGTCCTGAATCTAGGCCCCCGGGGTTTCATCCATTGCAGCACCTAATACTGGCAGTGTGAGGGGAAGGGCACTGGCAATTGAAGGGTTCATATAGAAGGGGATGCTGGAGCTGCATTTCAGAGGAAGGGAGGGATTCAGTAAGGCAGAAGAGGAGAGGGTGCATTTGTGGCCTGGGGGGCAGCCACCACAAGGGATAAGAGATGGCAGAGAAGGCCATTTTGATAGGATGGCAGTAGAGGAAGGGAAGTGATGAGTGGTGTGCAATGAAGTTGGAAAGAAAGATTGGGTTATGAAAGCCTTTAAAAGCTAAGCGAAGAAGTTTATGTTTTATCCTAGAGGAAATGTTGTGGTCAGATCTGCATTTTGTTCTTCCAAAGGACAGCGGCATCAGGGAAGTGATGGCATGACTTGCAGTTGACTTTGATGTGAGGGAGGGGGGCTGTGCAAGGTCACCAGCCTCACTTTCTCCTCCAGAGCCATCTGGGTTCAGTGGCCAGGGGATGGCCCCTTTAATTAAAAAAAGAAAAGCTGGGAGGAGAAGATCCTCAGGGTTGCCCCAAAAGAGAAACATTTACTATCTACATTCACTCTGAACTGGGAGGGTCCAAAAAATCACCATTCAATGGCTCTTGGGCGGGGCAGAGACTTGTTCTCGTCCAATGAATGAGATGCAGGGTGAATTGGGATCCACTTACACATTGTGGTTTCCTTCCTTCCGGAAGAGGAACTTGATATCAGGTTGATCTCTCCTCTTCTCCCTTTCTCCTCTTTTCCTCCCCTCCTCTCTTCTACCTACCTGTTAACTTTGGGGTTTACTGTCTATTGATTGGACAAGAATAGGTCTCTGCCCTGCCCAAGAACCACTTAGTGGCTATATTATGGGCCCTCCCAGCTCAGAGTGAATGTCAATAGTAACTTTCTCTTTTAGCCAGCAACCCTGAGGGTCTTCCCCTCCCAGTTTAATTTTTCTTCCTTTCTTCCATTCTCTCTGTTTCTCTCTTCCCTCCTTCCTTCCTTTCTTTTTGGTTAAAGAGACCATCTCTTGACTCACTTCTCAAAGAAGCCTATTCATTAAATGGGCTTTGCCTCACTCAGAGTGAGAACTAGAAAAGACTTTTAACCTAAAAAGGCCAAGGTCTCCCAGTGCATCCTGGGCCATCTCTAGTCATCCAGACGGATATCTAGCTCTGGAGAAGAAAGTGAGGCGGTGACCTTGCACAGTTCCCCCTCACTCACATCAAAGTCAACTGCAAGTCATGTCATCTCTTCCCTGATGCCACGGTCCTTTGGAAGAACAAAGGACAAACCACACAATGATAAGATCAGAAGATTTAAGGGAAAGAGAGTTTTGAAGAGGGATGTTCAGAGGGGGTTTGGGTGGGGACATATATTGTTATACTCCCCCTTGACAACACAGAAAGCTACAGCCTAACAGCTACATAGGAGGTAGCAAGTATTAGGGAGACCACTTTGCTGTCCAACCATATGACGCTGAGCAAGTTTGGGCCTGTTTCTGCAAAATGCCAAGGGCTAAACTAGATTAGTGATTTCAATCTCCAATAGAAATGGGGGTCACTAATGCATACCCACAGATCCTACAGCCCCATATCTACTTGTTTTAAAATGGATATTATTTATGTCTTATTGTATATTTATTTAAGTATTTCCCAATTACATTGAAATCTGTTTTAGGTAGCACTCGGAGACACTACCTCTGGCTTTGCTCTCTAGCTCAGGGCGACAAATGGAGCTTTCTCAGACTATATATCTGGTAGGGTATTCTAGTCATCAAGTACCCCAAAAATGCATCCTGGTTTTGCTTCTAAGATTTAGTTCTTACCTCTGCAAGCAATAATGACTTCAGAGAAGGCCTTGTGTTGGCAAAGCTGATAGCCCTATCAGAACTCAGGAACTTCAGGCATTATAGTCATATGACCTTTAACCAATTAATTGATTAAGCAGTTAATCAATTGACTGATTAATCAACCAATCATTATTTATAGAGTGCCTGCCATATGCAAGGCACTGTTTTAGGGGTTATAGGAGACACAAAGTAATGACACTTTTTCTTTTAAACAAACCTTCCAGAACTCATACTTTTGAAGAATTGATCTCAAAGCAGAAACCTGAGGGCTTGAACTTGCTTTAACAAGATACTGTTAATTTTCAAAATGATTCGAAACTTCTCTTGGGGTGACCCGAAAACCACAAAACGCCATTCTGGAGATCATGCATCATGGCAAACTTTTACCCTTTGAAGTAAGATTTGATTTTTTTGGAAGCAATCAAAAAGCATCTGGGATCAAGTTGTATGAACAAGCCACTAAGTTACCAATCTGGGGAATAATGCGAGTTTTTGAAAAATTAAATATATTTTAATCAATGAAAGTCTGCCTTCTCTCTCTTATTCCACCCATTTCCCTCTGAGAAAATAAGAAAAATAAAACCTGAGGTTTTTATTTTTAATCTAATACCAAAAGTTAGTAACAGTGAATATCATATGGATCTTCAGGTCGTTTCCAAAGAGGCATTCCCAAAACATTATAAGCAACGATAGCACTGGAAGGAAAAGTGCATAGCTTCCAAGGGGATATTGGACTATTCATTTGGATGGATTTGTTCTGGTACCTTTGCTTAAAGGATCACTCTTACGGCTTTGCATTAGACAACTTATTTTGATCTTTTCCCCTTGAAGGGCTGTGAGGAAAGAAGTAGTTCTAAACTTCAGATCAGGAGAAGAAACCTAACATTTAAACCAAGAAGGTCCCGGCAGTACTGACAGAAATTGAAGATCAAAGGTTATCTTTTAACTAGAGTGTGAAGAGGATGGCCTTAGCACTTTTGAGTTCACATTTAGGTTGAAATACTGCAGCTCCTCCTTGTGGCAAAAAGAGATTCAACATTGTCTTCTTCTTTTGGCTCTGGGGATAGTGTTAAAAAAGTTAGATTATCATTGTCTGAAGGTCAAGGAAGGCTATAAACGAAAGACCAGAGGGTCATCATTTTAGAGCTAAAAAGGGACATGGCTACCTAGTCCACAGTCTTCCTATTTTTTCAAATGAGGAAAGTAAGGCCAAGAAAGATCGTGCCTGAAGTGATACAGTGCTGGAATGAGGCATTAAATAAACCCAGGTTGTTTGATACCAGATCCTGAGCTCTAGACTCCCCATTTTTAGACCCAGGTAAAAAGGTGAGAAGTTAGCTGACTTCCAGAGTCAGCAGGTCACCTCCACTGAAGAATTCTTATTTGTAAGGAAAGAATTTGAGTAGGAGATTGTTGTCAGGTGGAGATATCACAGTTATAGCTGCGATTCTGCTGAAGATTAAGGTTTTGTAGTGCAGGGGAATCCAGATAAAAAGCATCATTCCACACAGAAATAGCTTGAATCAACTTTATTGCTGTTCACAAGGGGAAGGGGAGAATAGCTGTTAGCAGGGACAGTCTTGGTTATATGGTCTCCACACCTGCCATACATAGTACATAGTGGGGTACCCATGCTCCAGCAGAAGGCCCAGAACCCCTCAATACATCATCCAAGACCAAGAACCAGTATGATGCCAATGGGTGACTGCCATGTTATCTACAGGCGAGAATATTTTCTAAAATATCTATTTAGGAGGGACATAGGAAGTAAGAAGAGGAATAGGGAAGCAGGGATAAGGCATAGGAAAATAGTGATAAGAAAGAAGCAGGAAAATTAACTCTAATAGTACCATTCCGGTTAGAGGGCTGAAATGGGGGATTGTCACATACAGATGTGGCAGTTTTCATGAGATAACAGGTTTATATTTTAAAATGTTATTGGGTGATCCTCAGTACATGCTTATGTGTTTCTGAATACCAAATATCTGGGTTCATAAATAGAGTTTTAGGGCTGGGAGAGTCTAGATTAATGACAAGAACAGGAAATTGACAGGAAGACTCAGTTCTAGTCCTGGCTTTGCTACTTATTAATTCACTGTGTGATCTTGGGGAAGTTACTAAAAATATCTGACCCTCAATTGCCTCATCACTAAAATGAGGGGAGGGGATGGGTTGGGCTTGGAACCAGGAAGGGCCCTTTTAGATATGTTTAAAGCTTAAAAAGTCCTATTCCTGGGGCAGCTAGGTGGCACAGTGAATAGAGCACTGGTCCTGGAGTCAGGAGGATCTGAGTTCAAATGTGACCTCAGACACCTAACACAAAAACTAGCCGTGTGACTTTGGGCAAGTCACTTAACCCCAATTGCCCTCCAAAAAGCAAAAAAAGAATAAAAATCCTATTCCTATTCTCTTATTTTAGATGAGAACATGGAACCAGTTTTTATGGGATAACCCTCACATGAAGACCTCAAATCTAAGTTTAAGCAACTTTGTGATTCAGAGTCAACTCAAAAAGCACAGCTTATATGTCTCTACGAACATATTTATTTTTATGAAGCCAATCAAGAACACATTAGTTAAAAGCTAAAGACATAACAAAATGGCATAACAAATTAAGCCATGAGAAAAGACTCTCCCATCCACAGGTAGTATATTTCTCCATAAATTGCCAACATAACTAAAGGTAGAGTGCGCAATGTGAACAGGAGAATACTTGGGAGGTAGGGGGTGTGGCTTGAGAAAAATGTGGTAAAAGGCATGTGGAAAACTGGATTTGGAGTTGTAGAATTTGAATCCTGATTCTGCTACTACCTGTGCGATCTTGACTTCTTAGGGCCTCAGTTGCTTCATCTGCAGAAAGAGTTAGATGAACTCTAAATCTATGAATTATGTGGTTTTAGCATGCACAGAAGGCAAAAAAAAAAAAGGGACTTAAGTGATTACACTCATTAAAAAAATAAAAAACAAAAATCAATTTTCTATGCCTCTGACCTTCATCTTTCCCCACTTAAAACAGAAAACCCTTGTAACAAATATGAGTATCAAGCAAAACAAATGATCTCCCTGGCTCTGTCAAAAAATGTCTCATTTTGTACCCTGAGTCTATTCGAAGTCTGACTATATTCAGATAGATGGATTTGTTTGGGCAGGTTTGTTTAGATACTCAATCCCATTATTTTGCATTAGAGGGGAGCTAATATAGTTTGTTTCTCCCCCTGAGAGTTGCTAGGACAAGAAACAGTTCACAATTAAAAATTGCAAAGCTGCGGCTATCCTGTAATGATGCCATCATTCTGCCACTAAGCAGCAGTCTGAATGTGTTAAATGATCTATGGTGGTGTCCAATGAGCTGCAGTTCTCTACTTTCATCTGCTGGTCCTTAGCTATTGAGCCTGAAGAGGACTGAAAAGCTCTTGATGTTTTTTGCTACCATCTGCTGGAACTAAAAGTATTGTTAAGCTGTCCCTGTTAAGGGTTAAGCTCTTCTAGTTCACATAGGCCGAAGGTATTGATTGCACTATGGCTCACTCAGTCTTGGCAACTTTCCTCTCCTGACTGCTGTTCTAAGTCCCAGTCCTGGCCAATTATCTACATTTTAATATAGTGAAGAAGTGATGACCTCAAATGGAGCATTGAACAAGAGTTTGGTACAATAGCTGAACTTCTAGAGAAGAGAATGAACAGTTCTTTAGAGGTTAATGCATGTGTTATGATGGTAGTCTAAGCATGCTTGGGATAATTTGCTTTCATCCCATTTACAGAGCAATTTTTCTACTCTTAATATAAGCCCCTTTAAGTTTCATTTGATTAATACTGACAGAAATTACTTGGACTCAATCAGCACCACTAGCTTGTTGTTGACCAAAATGACCTCACCAGGTCAGGGTCAAGGTGCAGTGCGTCTGCCTGTGGCTGATCAGACCATACATTCCATGTGAACATATGGAGTGGAGAGATCTCTAAATTTGCACACCTCACATTTCTTTTGAGCTCCTGCGTTTTGAATCTAGCCATGTATGAAAGCTCCTAGGTCATAAGAATGTGAGAAGATTAAAAAGAAAGTACTATTTCAGTAACCATCCTTCACCAACAAATCATGGAACAAAAATTAAAACCAGTGACACTGAAAACAAAAATAGTCCAGGGTAAATCAACTGTGGTGCATGCTTATTTTGGTCACTTTCAAAATGAACAGATTTCATTATATTGGTAATTTTATATAACTTAACAATTATGAATCTCACTTTAGTTTAGTGCAATTATGCATTAGAACTTTTTTGATGGTCTCCCTGAATGGAACTTTACACAGAATGTTCTATGAAATGCTTAAAATAGGAATCATTAATGCACCACTGTTAGTTCTGCCCCTTACTATTTGTCTCAGTTTTCTCATCTATAAAATAAGGATATTGGACTAGATCTCTAAGGTTCTTTCCAGCTTTAAATGTTTAATATTTTTTATTTTAAATATTTTATTATTATATTCATTACATTTTAAATTGTAATATATCTAAGTAAATTTAAGATTTTAATAAACACCAAAGTTACTTACGGGGTATAAATTTGAGTCATTGTGGGAAAACATACAAGCCCCAAATATCTCTCCTATTCAAACTATTGCAGATATGTGAAATTTCAACATTAGAAATAGATTTCTTTGGTTTATGGCATCGGTCCACCACTAAAAAGAAAAATGGCCCTAGAAATAATAACAGACTGAACTTTTCATACAGAAATGATCTTAATTCTCCACCCCATCCAAGTCAGCTTATCAGTAGACTATATTTTCAAGTGTGGCTTTTACACTACGACAAACACTACAAATCAGGGCTTGACTTATTTTGTTGTCTAGACTTAAGTGATAGAAAAAATGCTAGTAGGGCAGATTAAATTTAAAAATGTGTACTGGGTACAATTCCATTCCCTGATCCTCGCCCAGAAGTTGTTAAACATTTATCAGCACACTGCTGGTTATGCTTCTCACGCCAAATCTTTGCCATGTTCCAGTTTGATTTCTGAAATGAGATTTCATCCAGGTGATCAAATTTGCCTATTAAAAATGATATATAGCATTTTAGTTTGCAAAGCATTTCACTTATTTAAGGCAAGAGTTTGGTTCCTCTTCTTTCTCTCTACTCCTGCCTCTCCCCATCCCCCCCACCTTTGCTCAATTAATGTATCACAGGAAAGAAGCAGGTTAATGTGCTAACAGGTATTACTGGGCAAAGTCAATACAGTAACTATTTTTAGCCACATTTTACAGCTAAGGAAACTGTTTCCTCTCAGGGATCCCAAAATGACTTTCCTGCGGTCAAACAGTGTCAAAGAGGTGAATCAACCCCAGGTCTTCCCAACTCCAAGGCTAGTGATATTCTTTGTCTGGACCTGTGGTGCCCAATAAGTAAATGGAATAAATGTGGAACGTCTTCCTTCATGGAAGAGGGTGTCCAACATTAGCCTCATTAGAATTCCTCACATTTCTTATTCAGCCTGGATTATTGCAGTCGTCTAATCGTTCCTTCCTCCACACGACTGTCCTGGAGTAATAGGGATGACTACATCACTTCTTTGTACAGTGAATCACAGTGGCTCCCTACTGTCTCTAGGATGAGTGTCTTGTTATCTGTCAGGTTCTTCGGTTTGGAAAGCCTAGTTCCAGCCTACCTTGCCAGGTTAATTATATGGCATCTCCTGCCAAGCACTGCAGTGCAGTAAAACTGGTTCTCTTGTCATCGCTCACATAGGATGTTCCATTTTCTGTCTCTAAACAGACTGTTTCCTGGAAGGCACTCATTCACCTCTTGGCATCCTCAATGCCTAGTCGCGGCTGGACCATGGTAGATGCTTAAGAAATGCCTATTGAGGGGCGGCTGGGTGGCACAGTGAGTAGAGTGCTGGCCCCAGAGTCAGGAGGACCTGAGTTCGGATCCAGCCTCAGACACTTAACACACACACACACCCCTAGCCGTGTGACCTTGGGCAAGTTACTTAACCCCAATTGCCCTCCAAAAAGCAAAAAAACACCAAACCAAACAAACAAGAAATGCCTATTGAGGCTGACACAGGCTCCTTTGACAGCCCTACTCTTCCTGGGTCAAAACACAGAACTCATGATCATTCTTTCTCTGACAAACAACAAACCTTTTTTTTCCCTTGGTAGTCTGTTATTCATTTATTCTGATCACAGCGCAGCTTTAAAAAAAATCTCCCTTACTTGACCAGTTTTTTTCTTCACCTTTTAGTCCTGTTATATATCAATTCCAAAGTTCAAATAACCAAGACCATTTAGAATGAGAAGAGTGTAAACAGCAGGGCAAATGGTCAGGTCGAGTGGTTTTTAATAGTGCAGTTATAAAGGATAAGGATTTTTACCAGACCAACTGTATTTGGTGATTCCCTGGCTCAAGCAAGCAAAAGTTATGTGTGAGCCCTTATGCTCTCCTATGCTGAAATGGGTGGGGTGACCTGGAAGGCCTAAGACTGTTGGGAAAGAGCAGAGGTGACGATCAGAGTGAAGAGGAGGGCTCTGAATTTCCTTCTTCAGGGGTGAGAATGAAGGCTCATCAACCAGTCAGAACAGGTGGCAGGCTAGGGAGATGTTCTGCTACTACTGGGTTATATGGTGCCCAGTGGAATATTTTATTTCAGAAGCAACAAAAAATATTGCTAACTTTATTCTACTATATATTTGACATAGTAAAGGTACACAGTAATTTTGTTAATTAACGAGCAATCCCTGGGAAAAGTATCTAATCATTGTGCTGACTCCTACCAATTTAAGGTTTTTGTACCACTCTTCCAACCTAAAACTTAGCAACCACTTGGGCCAGTAACAAGTAGGAACCAAACTCACATTTACCATACTTTCCTCATGACCCCATCCAGGGGACACAAAGTTAATGATTATCAACACTTGTCGGAACATAACCCTCAAACCTCCCACAAAATAATTGCCCCAAAAGTCTGAACTTTAAATTACTAAAGCACATCTTTATTTTGCAATTGAACAATTAAGTTTTTACAACTATATTTATTTTCAAGTTTTACCTAAACGACTTTTTCTCAACAGAAATTAAATATAGCCACAAAATGTTTAACAGCATCTCATGTGATATAATGAAGTTTTTCTTAAGACTAAAACAATATTGGTTAATGAAAATCAGCATTTTCATCCTGGGAACTGCTGGTATTCTGTAGATTATTTTGTTGTATTGATGGCAAGAGCTTTCATCTTTGCTGAGATGACAAAATACACAAGCCCCCTTTTAAAGCATACAGTAAATAGCTGCAGTGAAAAAAAAAGCACAATGACAATTTCATATTGTCCAGTGTTGACCAAATTCAAGTTTATACATTTTTTTTCAACTGAACCCTTTGCTCTTTTGCCGTAGGAAGTTTATCTGATAAGTCCTGATTACAAATATGTACTGGGCGGGGCGATTTTTGTAATAATATGAAGTCATTCAAAATTAATACAAAAATTCACAGGACTAATTTCAGTTTTCAAATGATCAGTTGACAAACTTGGGATAGTCATTAGGCAATGTCCAGTTCAGTGGAATCAGATAAATAAAAAGGGCAGGAGAAACATTTAACTCTTTATTGTAATCAGGATATGGATGAGTTTTTTATTACACATATGCTAGCACCAGGAAAACAAACAAAAAAACCCCACAAAAAACAACCAAAATTCTAGACATTCTCTATACACAAATAATCTTTTCAAAAATTACTATTTAAAATGAGATCACTGTTAAATATACAGTGAAATATCTGTCCCAAAATTAAGCCTACACTGTAGAAAATAAAGACTAGCTTTTCTTATTTGATAAGATAACATGGATGGTAACTGCAGCGTCCTGATGCTGTAGGGCCGGGCAGTTTGTTTATTTGTTGCAGATATGTTCTAACATACAGCAGAAAATAAAACAGCTTAATGTAAACTGTTTTAACCCCTTACGCCCCATTTTTTGGCATGTGCCTCAAGAGTAAAAAGGGTTAGGACTTTTTTTTTCTTAATTGTACTGTTGTACATTATCTACTTATCTTTAGTTATCAAAACCTAAAATAAGTTACAAGTACAAAAAATACATATTTCCAGGTATTTATGTAATGTCAAAATAATGCAAAGCAGAAATGTTCATAGTAAACAAAGCCTGTCTGCAGCTGAAAAACCCAGAGTTTGGCAAGGGGAATCCCTTTGCAGTTTTTGTATTAAATAAATTGCTGAAACATGGACAACTAAGATTTTACCAATGGACTTTTGGAGATATTCAATAAATTACAAATTGATATTGTCAAGGATTCATAGTTGGGTATAAATTTTTTTAATGCTACGTGCTGACTAATTAAATTCCTTTTCTAGTATTCTACTTCTCTCCCCCTCCCCCCCTCCCCCCCAAAAAAAGAAGTCAGTAGTTAAGCATGATATAAAGTGCTACTATTGAATTTACAGGAAGCAGTATGTTCAAATTTGGTTTACTAAACAGAAAACTACATGGCATCTCTGATTTCAAACCCACCTACGGAAAGAAAATTACTGCTGAAATGTTAGAAATGGATGAATGCCAGGAAACTTAAGAAAACATTTGTAAATCTTCCAGCCCAGTATTAACTTGATTTAAGTAAATAACTTGAACATAACATTTCCAGGAGTGAACAGATTTATGGAACCTGTATTTTCCACTTAAAGAACATGGTTGTTTGCAACTCATCTTCACTCTTTTAAACACAATTTGGCAAGTCTGCATCTTTTGCCTTCTAAGGTCCCTATGTTGACTCTGGGAATGGGGGCTCCAATTAAAACATACTTCTCTGTAATTAAACTAATGTAATCAAAATCCTCTTATTCCCAAATGCCTCTTGGTGAAAGATTTCATTTAGTAATGAAGCATTTCATTTATGGCAAACACAATGGATAAGAATTCACTGTGTTTTTCAAATCTTCTAGGCCTGGGAAGCCTGATACTAGCTCTTTAATTTTTTAAGGAACAATTGTAACCAAGACAAAGGAAAAATAAGCCCCATAAATATTTAGAGCATTTCCCTCCCAAGGAAACCTAATTGTTCAAAGTAAATCCAGTTATTAAAACAACTGGAAGGTAAATGAGAGATGTTAATAGATATCAAGAATGGAGACAAGAATGCTTCACAGAGAAGGGATAAAAATTCAGCCTCTGAAACTATAAAAATGACAAGAAATGACCTATTGGGTTGCTATTTTTAGAGAAACCGCTACACAAAATGATCATTCAAAAAAGTTGGTTTCATATTTTAGTTTCTTTGCAGATGAGCTAGTAAATCCTTTAGGATTATAAGTATGTATAATAATATGTTGTGATATTTGACCAAAATAACTCTTGACTCTATATAACTCCTAGAATTAAAAAACCTAACCACTTTATTGCTTCAGTGTACTCTACTTATACTCAAATTCAGTGTATTTGTTGTCTGGCTTAAACCGAAGTTATAACCCTCAAAATGTCTGCCTGAATTTTTGAATGCCTTAGTGACAGTCCCTTGAGATACTACCGCATGTTAAACACACAAAACCAACCAAGAAATATTTGAAAGTATCTTCCTTTTCTCGATTCCTTCACATATATGTCCCCCTCTATATTCCAGAGTTCAAGAATGCAAATCTACCTTTAAAAGCAATATGCTTAAATTTTTACAAATGATATATGGCCCTTAGTTTTCAATCCTAAAGCCAAAAGGAAAACAAAAAGAAAAACAAAAAGAAAACCTGTACAACATACACCATCACAAACTTCAATGACAGTGCTCTTATTTACAATACAGTGAAAACCACTTGAGTGTTAAGCTGCATTTTGTGTCAGGGAAGTGTAACAAACTTTACTTTTTTTCCTTTTCACCCTCTCCCACTTTTTTTCTTTTCAAAGAAATGGTATGAAAATAACTATTTGTAAAATCCAAGTCATAATTCTAACCACTTCTATGTCTGAAAGGTACATTCATGTTCCTTTATAACGTGAATGACATACAAAAACCCAGTTTTCTTTTTTAAAGAAGTCATAATTTATACCTAAAGATTTTTTTTAGCAGTTTTGACCTTTTTTTCTCCATAGAAAAATATATTTACACTTTTTAGGCCATTTATACCACAAGAGATAGAAAGCTAGGTTTAGGTTTAGCTTTTATGGTATGGTAAGGATTTCAAATCCTTTAAAATTTTCTACTGGGAATTCTTAAATATTTTAAAGAGCTTAACTAAGTATTGGAACTTTCTTCTAAAACCATGGCCTTAAAGCATAGCAACTTTTATATTATTTCTTTGCATTTCTTAAGTACAGCACAAAAGTACGGGGTTGATGTAGATAATTTTTCAGGTCATCTAATTATAATGAATTATTTAAAGAATAACTTCTCTGACCACTACACTACACTGCAAAGGACTTTAATCTGCTACAAAAATAAAGTCCTGAAAAAAAAACCCTAAATATAACGTCATCAAATCAGCTTTACAAAGATGAAATATCTATTTTATTGCTGAAGCAATATTTGCATTTGGTGATAGTAGATTATTAAGGATATGTGTAGTGCTGTTAAAAAAAACTGCAAAGCTTGTATAAATAAAGGAAAACTTAGGAGATCGTAGTGCAGATGACGAAAAGCAACTAACAAAATAATATGCTTTGGTCTGGAAATTTGAAGATTGAAACAAAACAAGAATTCTGGTATATAGTTTTAGATATTTTTCTAGAGTACTGAGAGGTTAAGTGACTGGCCAGTGGTCACACACACAGTATATATCCGAGGTAGACTTGAACCCAAGTCCTCCTGATTCCAAGGCTGCTGCTGCCCTTTTATTCACTAGACCACAAAGCTATGGTATTTGAGCTGTTATCAATACAGTCCTAAGTGTATTTTAGAAAACGAGTAATACATGTTCATAAAACCACAACAGGTTAACAAGCTGTCCGACAAACCAGATATGCTATTATACTGATGCCTTAGAATTTAGCAGTAATCAGTTTCTAACTGTTTAATTTGTGGAAACAACATAAAAAGCTATTATGCAAAACTAGAAAATTCTGGCTATGGAGCTGAATTCCATAGAAATTAAAAATCGAAGCCTGCTATTTTGATAAATAGGATGATTTAATGTATACTGGTGAGACAGCCAATGGGAATGGACATCTATTATGCTTTGGCATCAAATTAAGAAGACTGTACTTTTAAACACTGGACATTTGACCAGATTTTTGTTCTAGCAAATAACTATTGTAATGTACTTGGCCAATAGTGCTTTTATTGTTATAGGATAAAACCAGGTTAACATAAACCATAAAAATAAAAAACATCACCTATAACAATAAAACTGCCTATAAATATATCCCCGCATCACTGTGGTATAAATGGTTCGTGTGAACACAAAACTGCTTTGGCAAAGGTACATAAGAATACTTAGATATGCAAAATAGAGATGCTATGTAGTACACTCTTATAGTAATACACTCTTGCTTCCTTTTTAATTCCAGTACATATTCATGATATGAACATAAATTCTATTATAATGGACATGTTCTAAATCTTTATGGTAGACTTTAAGTGCTTTATTAAATTAGCCCTCTGTAATAATAAAATTACAGCCCATACTGTTTTCTTATAATGGCAACCAGTTTTCATAAAGTATGTTGGACTAATGACTTTATAAAAGCTAAAATAATCCCAGCAGGGAGGTAAGAAAAGCAAATTAACGAATCAGTCTCACACCTGCCTTTTGAAGCATAACTATTTGTTCCCTTAAGTGAAATCCCACGACTTCATTGTAGCTGTCATCCAGTGAAAACAATGACTGAGGATAGATCCCCCAGGAAGAACTGAAAAACTGCAAATTATGAACACTTGAGGAATTTAAGCATATTATAAATTATTGGCAGGAACAAATGATTAGTCATAGGATCATAGAGTTAGAGATTAAATGCCTAGGCACAAAAGACAGCAGCTAGAATAGGGAGCAAAGAAGGCATTTAATCCAAGCCTCTTCTCTAATGAGGAAAAAAACTAAGGCCCAGGGAGGTTAAGTGACATGCCCACAAGTTACACACGCAGGAAGCATCAGAGAAGATCTGAAGCCAGGTTTTTGGACTTCAAAGTCAGTGTTCTTTCCATTGGATCAAGATCTCTCTCTAGTCATCAAAAGGCAGTGTGGAACAGTGTAAAGAGCACTAGACTAGAAGTCTGAAGACGAGGGTTCGAGGCCTTGGTTTTTCCTACTAGTTATGTTTGATTCTCTCCCAATCTTCCCTCATGGGTTATTTTACCTTTGGGCGCATTAGTCTGCTCTAGCAAGGCTTGACAACTCCCAAGTACACAACTTTTTCAAGGAAATGGCTTAATAAAAATATTGATAAAATTAAAGCCAATTAAAAAATCAATTATTTTCTTTGAATTCTCCTAATCAAGACGATCAACATTCTTTTTAACTAGCCATGCTGGCAGGTCATTAGAAAGGAATTTAATTCTGTTGATCTAGCTACCACGAATGTATATTTATGTGATACACACATATATTCTAACAGATACTGTTTTCCCTTATATTGTTAACATATATTTTATACCCACATAATATCTACCCAATGTGCTAGGGGGAAAAAAAAACTACAAAAGAGAGATGATAGGCTTTTCTTTCCTATTACAAACCAATGCTCTTAATATCTGCATTTCCACTCATCAAATTAAGAGATGGAATGAAATATTTTCTTTGTGGGAACAGTGGTGGTTTAGGAAATAGGATACTTGGCATTTCCTTACAAAATATTACTTAGGAAGGATGGTGATCAGAATAATAATCCAGAAATTAGGGACCATTACTAGAAATAATTTTTGACCAGAAAGTAAATTTTTCAAAAATTCCACAAGTTCCAGTTATATTAAATTATATGATGTTCAGGAAAGAGGAAAGAATAGGTATATGCATGAAAATGGCTTTAGGATCCTCTTTGTCATTCTTCTGTTGAAGGACAATATACTTGTTAGCTCTAGGAGCATATTAGACCTCCACAACAAATGTAAAAATAAACTTGAGGATATTCCCTGATAAGAAATGCAAGAGTGAGACATTTAAATGTATTTATGACAATTCAAACACATTATCATTTACTTACAGGCACTATGAAGGCGTAAGAACTCAAATAAAACCAACGAATACAGTTGACAACAACAGCTCAAGAACTCTCACTGATGAGAGATATATCAACCACGATATATGCACATGTTCATAATCACACAATTGCCTCCTCCTTGGTCTGGCTTTCACATTGGTTTTTTTATACAATGCCAAACCAAATGGTTGAATTTTCAATTTAACGGAAAAAACACATTAAACTAGTTATTTGGTATCGTTTAGACAAGATTATCTAACTGTTTGAACAGAATTCTTTACTTTTCACCAGGTTCTAATGGTAGTATATAGACATCTACATTAAATTTATCTGTGATTGGTAGAGGATTTTTAAACAGGGCTTACTATATTTTTTTCATCGTTCATTTTGGGAAGAATATGTTATTTGGGCATAAGTAACAGAATTTACCTTTAGTTATCAGTTTATATGTAATTTTACTATTTAGTATAATTCCTGTAAAACCTCATGGGTCCTTATTATTTGAGACTTCTATTAACTTACAATTATTCATCTAGATTATACTGAAGTCTCTCACAGTGTGCAACATTTTTAACATCCAAAAATGGCATCCTAAAATGCCCATTTGAATCTATGCTCTACATAATTTATTAAGACAATACACAAATCTTCAGAAAACCATTTGTAAATAGTATCTCTTCTCAGTCATAATATATACATATATATGTATATAAAATCATCTTTGCATCTCACATTCAAAATAGGTGAGTAAATCCTTATGTATATCAAACTGGACAATTTAAAAAATTCTTTCTTCCCACAGGCTACAAAAAAGGAAATAAACATATACACAACCAAAATGAACTCTGATATTATATCAGAGATATAAAACTCTTCCTCCTGATATGTATATAATTTAAATAAGTAGCACATGCAAACAGGGGCAATTTAATTGTACACCACAGTGACAAGAAAAACCACAGTCAAAGTCATTAAGAAACAAAAGCTAGAAACAAACCAACAGTGCTTCACTGCTTACTTAAAAGACACTAAACCAAACAGAGCAATATGGACATAAGATGACATCAGTCAAAATGAGTTTTGAAAAGTAAATTTTTGTAGGGGATAGGAAGAAAAAAACCCTTAAGTCACTGTTACATATTTATATCTGTGGTATCTGTGTATCCTTCGTATTGCCATCAAAAGACAGAGGAGGGACAAAATTAAACATCCAATCTGAAGAACCGAGTAGCTCTCACTGAAATGAAAACCCTCTCCCCCCAAAAGGAATGTGCCACATTTTAAAATAACTTCACAGCAGCAGGCTGCTTATTTACTCAGTAAGCAAAATAGCTTTGTTTTTCACAGGAACAAACAAGCATTGAATAAAGAGGAATGGCATTTTCTCGACCCCTTATCTCACAATATACTTCCAATACTAGATACCATTAGAAAATGTGAACCCATTCAAAATGCATAAAAAGGTGAGAATGTACACTATACACACCTTCCCCACAGGGTTGTATGAGTGCCTTTTCATTAGCCATTTGGGAAGTCTCAAGGCACTTAAGGGGTTAAGACATAATGCATGCATTCATTTACATTATGTATGAGAAGTTACATGACTTGAAACAAACCAATTTTATGGACTGAGACTGCCATGTTATCCATTGCAAAGCATTCTGTAGGTTCATATTTATACTTTTTATAAGAGGCTGGCAAATGGGCATCTTCCTAACAAAAGAAAATTCCATTTTTGCTCTAATAACCAGCAGATCTATTTCCAGGGAGTGTTGGGTAACATGTGCCACATCAATAGGCAGTGTATTGGCTAATATTCAGAATATTGCTAATGTCTTAAAAAAAAAAAACAAAAAAAGAACCAGTACACTGTAACTATATGAAACATTGGAGAAGACTGTGGCCGACGGCTGATGTTCACTTATTTTTGTTTCCAAGATGCAGGTGAGTAACACAGATGGTAAGAATTCTAGGCCTCGTTTTTAGCAATTCAACCAGAAGAGGACTGGATGAGCATCACCATGACATTTCATCAATTACTCTGAACCCATTTAAGTTCATTCATCTTTTTTTTTTTTGTTCGGAGCAAAGAATGAAATGAAGTCTTCAAACATAGGAGTTATAGAGTTTGAGAGACTGACTTGTTTCAACATAAAGTGCAACAGTGCTGAATTTTCTAAGTCTTTTGTCAATTCTTCATTGTTATCTGATGCCATTGTCTGTGAGTAGTATTATGGTGGCACAGTGGATACAGCCAGTTCTGTTATAACGGACAAGAATTTTCTATAAAGATCCCAGCCCTTTTGTTCTCTTATTTATGCAACTATGTCTTTAAAGGTTTAATAAACCCTTCTTCATAAACCTTCAAAATAGCTTCACAAACAAATCTGTATTGACTCTGAAAAAGAAGATAGAATCAGTTAGAAAAAAACATAGTATCAATAATATAGGCCATGCTTTCTTGTTAGAACATTAATTTAATTCCATACAATCCTTTGCTTAATACAAAATCAAATACTACAAAAGGAACTCATCCAAAACATGATTAAAGTCACTGATCCAAAAAAAAAAGAGAGAATAAAAATTCAAAAGCTTCTAAATATTAAATAACTTTTACTGATATATTATTAAACTAAATCTTACATTGAGATTACATGTATCATAAATACCTTGAACCAAAAGTTCAAATAATAAACCTTTCTGGGCCTCAATTTCCACACCTTTAAAATGAAATTAGACAAAATTCTCTTTTAATTCTAAGATTCTATTATTCTTTTTTTGGATTTGCTTTAATGCAATTTGATGACAGTCACCCAGTAGTCTGACTTCCAGGTTATTGTATAATAATGGAAATTTCATTATAAAAGACTTGTTAATTACAACAGAGCTATTACATTGGAAGCTCTCTTAAGATACTTCATTCCGTGATTGTATGATTCTTACTGTTCCCCATGATGTATATGACACTGGGCAGAGACAGTCTGGGTATTAAAAAATCGATATGCTTGTTTATAAAACTTCAGCAAACAGAGTAAATGGAAGATTAGCCTTAATGTCAAGAGGGCCTGATTTCAAGTTCTGCCTGTGGTATACAGATGTGTGACCATGGGGAGATCATAACCTCTCAGTTCCTGACACTTCTCTCTAAGGCTATAAATTACAGTTAGGTCGTTAATGTGCATCAAGAGAGGGAGTTTTCAGACTGGGATGAAACCAGAGGTCTGGAAACCTCCTTCTTCCCCAACCCCCTCAAGAAAAAAAAAAAGCACATAATACCTGAACACAAAAATTTGCTGGGGAAGTAAGGATAAAACAAGTGCAAGGTATAATAAGTTACTATTTGCATTTAGCATAAAAAGCACTGTACTTACAGGTGTTTGAATCATCATGGCTCTCTGATCTCTCATTGTCCTTACAATATCTAGTGGATAAACTGGTTGATTGCACTCAATGAGACACATAGCTGTTTCCATAGTGATAAGAACCCCCGTTCTTCCAATCCCAGCACTAGGAAAAAAAAGAAATGGGGTAGAGAACTTGGCTGAAAAATTTCTTGATGAATTCTTGTAAATGAGATGCACTGAAAAAAATTTAATTGAAACTGTAATGATCATATTCTATTTGTAAGCAAGGGTTGTCTGCTATGGAATTTTAGTTATAGAAATATGATTTTAAGAAGAAAATCAGAACAATAATGGTCTAAGAAGGTGAATAAATTTCTCTGGTTTACTGTTCCCCAGGTTACCATTTTCCCCATAATTAGAAATAAGAATATTGGTTAAAAATTTACAGGAATTTTTAGCAAGTTGACTAAAAGTATAAGTGCTTGTAAGAAAATATTTTTTAAAAAAAGCTATAAAAATCATAAAGTAAAAAACTACTGCTAGTGCCTTCCCTTTCACACTTCCTTGTAGTTAACTACTTTGTGTTTACTCTCTTTATACTTATTCTGCACATACTAATTTATGTCCTTTCTGTCTCCCCTGTTAGAATGCAACTGCTTTTGGAGAAGGGATTCGATACTTGTTGAACAATATGTGTTATGACTATAAGGTAACCCCTGCTTTCTACTAAGGCCAAGGTTTCATTTTTTTTTTTTTACTATGCCAAGGTTTCATTTATTTTTTGAGAAGACCTATGTATGTCTGTAGGCAAATAAGAAAGTGACAAATTCGGCATTTTTCCTATTATGCCAAGGTTTCATTTATTTTTTGAGAAGACAAAAATGTATGTCTGTAGGCAAATAAGAAGGTGACAGTAAAGACCATTCAATAAACACTTACTGACTTCTTCTACATGCAAGATGCCTTGCTAGGATCTGAGAATATAAATCTATTCCATAGGAGACAGGGGGGATTAGAGACAAAGAATGATTATCAGAGTCTTGGAGGAAGACATGATAAAGGAGAAGGGAGTAAGGGACAGAGAGAAAGAGAGAGATAAGCTTTAAGAAAGAGTATGTAGGCCATCTCTATTTCATCTGAGACAGAGGAGAAATGAGTGATGACACTTAGAAACTTTGAGAAATGGTGGTGAGGGGCAGCTAGGTGATACAGTGAATAGAGCACTGGCCCTTTGAGTCAGGAGGACCTGAGTTCCAATCCGGCCTCAGACACTCAACACAAAAACTAGCCATGTGACCTTAAGCAAGTCACAACCCCAACTGCCCTGCCTTCCCCCCTCTGAAAAAAAAAAAAAGAGAAATGGTGGTGAGAAAAAGAAGAAACACCTTTTAGATCCCTTCAATCTCCTCTGTCTAAAATTTCCTCCTAATTTTTACCTATTTAGTTCCTGTCTGTCCTTTAGGGTTTAACAAAATGTCATTTTCTTTCTTTTTTTTTGGCTTTTTGGAGGGCAATTGGGGTTAAGTGACTTGCCCAAGGTCACAAGGCTAGTTTTTGTGTTAAGTGTCTGAGGCTGGATCTGAATACACGTCCTCCTGACTCCAGGGCCAGTGCTCTATTCCCTGCGCCACCTGGCTGCCCCAAAATGTTCTTTATAAACCTCTTTCCTAATTGGCCCTAACTGGAAATAATTCTCCTTTATCTGAATTCTAATAGCATTCTGTTTATACTTTCCATTGCACTTTCCTTTTCATTTCTTCCTCATTTTTTTCAATATGGCTAATGCAGCATTTTTTTTTTTGTATGACCATACATATTTGTTTTTTTCAAAACTTCTCTGTTGTTTACTTTAAACAGCCCAGATTAATGAAATTACAACACATGTTAAAGATGAGACTTTCACTTCATGGTCAAGCACCAGCATGATCATGCACACAGCACTGAGTTATTTTGTAGAAAAAATACCGCTGCAGGTATTCCTTGATGAATACTCACTTTCTGAATGATTCACTCCCCTTGCTCTGTTTCTGAATCCAGTTAAATTCAATTGGGACACTCAACTCCTTCGCCAGTCTTAGGCTCAGCTTGTCAGACATCAATTTTACACCAGGTTTAATTCCTATGTTCAAAACTTAAAGACAGTTTCTCTGCTTTCCAGTCAGCAAGGCATATGAGGCCCAGGGCTCTTTACAGGTTTGTATGGCACAGAAAAGTGTGGATGCTTGTAGCAAAGGATATTTACAGGATAAATTAGATTGAAACCAAAGAGACAGTGGTGGATAAAGTCAACTTTGTGTTTCAGGGCCTGAGAAGAACTGTACCTTCTACTGTTTACACGAATTTATTGAGCTTAAATTGATCAGTAAGGTTGATCAAGAATGGAGTTTAAAAAACCACCTAGGTACAAAAAACTCTCTAACACATTTAGAACAGGGTTTTTAGTTCTTGAAAACATATCACTAAGCTTCATAGGGTGTTCCCTCAGCAGTCTACTATAGAGAACACTCATGCCATGGCCTGCAGACCTGGACAAATGGGGGATTACTTGTTCTTTAAAAAAAAAAAAGTCAGTAGTACATAAAGTGCTTTTTTAATGAAATAAATTTTAAAGAGATGTACAGCCAGGCTCAAGTTGTGCAGTTCACAAGCATGGAGGGGAGGAAAAAAAAGTCATATTTAACCAAGGACTAAGCTGGACTTGCTACCAAGGTGGATTTCTCCTGGATGGTGCTGGTGCTGATGCAACTGGACTGGGAACAGGTGCAGCAGGCAGAGATTTCTCTTCATTCTGTCCCAGGTCAACTTGTAAGTCTGCCTCCACATTTTCATGTATATCACCTTCTCTCTTTGGACCTAAAAACTCTCCAGGACCAGCTTCAGAAGAGTTTCTTCTTTGGAGTCCAGATGGTTCAGAATTATCCCTACTAGACTGAGCCCCTGCTGACTTGGCCCAAGAAGGTTGATTTTCTTCAGATGTTCCAAAAATATTAGATGCCATTTTGTTCTTTCTCACTGGTTGTTCTGTAGGCTCCTCAAAGCCCAAAGTAAAATTAGACGCACTACCTGGAAGACGCAATACCCGAGAGCTATTCCTGCCATTGGGGTCGACGCCCTTGACCATACGTATTTGTAATGGACTTTTGTTTTTCTTGCCATCTCAGTGGTAGTGGAGGATAGAAGGGAGGGAGAGAATTCGGAACTGAAAATAAAAATGAATTAAAAAAAACAGTTGTCTCCTCTTTTCATATGGGAAACCCAACAATTCTGAGAATACCTCTGGTCAACTTGTGAAAGGTGAGCAGGAATATTTGCAAACCTTAAATTACTATATGATGGCTAAATTAATTATAGTTTAAAGAATGATACATAAGGGTACATAATAATTATTCTTCCTTTCAGATAACCTATTTATGCACCTATTCATTCAAAAAAGTCAGGAAATAGAATACCTGCAATGAACAATGATAGGCTCTTCTTTGCCAGCTCTCTTATTTCGTACGTGACAGACAAAATCAAGAAAGTCACTTGAATCATCAGGGACTCCATGGTCAGGCCAGGCTATGTACTGAATCTGGGTGAGCTGACGACTCTCATTTTTCTATGACAAAAATTGAAATTGTAAGCTTAGCATTTAGGAATGCTTTTCAAACATAAAAGAGTTCTTGCACCTTAACTCTGAAAGTAAAGCAGATCCAAGTCAACAAAAATTATAACATGAAGTAATTAATAATTAAGTTTTACAGGTTTTCCTGTATGCTACGAAAAAATTAATGTCACAGAAACTGTACCTACTAGTTTGTTTTTAGTAATCTAACATTTATGCATGTAAAATTAATATCTATTTCCATTTGAAAGGTTGGTTCTGTTGAAAGCACTGAAGTTTATGACAGGTTAAGTATAATAATAATAAATAGCTAGCATCTATACAATACCTACTCTGTGCCAGGCACTGTGCTAAGTGCTTTACAAGTCTTGTCTGAATCTCACAATATTATTATTATTATTATTCTCATTTCACAGTTGAGGAAACTGAGGCAGCAGAGAGCAAGTGACTTAAGATCACGTGTCAGGTAAAACTGCATTTAGTTTTGACAACATAAAAAGTTTTCATTATGATTTCTTAAAAAAAACAAATGCAACATGTGGAATAAACATTTTATGTTGCTTTTGGAGAAAAGATAAAGATTTTTCATTTATTAATTTTATGATATTGTAGAAAATGATGAAATTTTAGATCTTAGAGCAAGATACAGTATATTCTGTACATTTAGATGCTTCTTTAATGGAGTGGAGGAGGGGAGAAACACTGAAAAACAGGAAGATGTGATTGGATCTGTGTAAAGGTGATAAAAAAGCCAAGATTGCCTAAAAGTCACTGAAAGAGGTGATTCCTAGACAGAACTGATTAAAAAAAAACATTCTGAGAAAAAAATGCTTATGTGATTATGGAACTTTAAGTTCCTCATTCACATCTTTGGGAATTTTTAACTAGGATTCTCTTACTACTGTGGAATCTTAAAAGTTCACAAGATACTCCAATATGGGAACACCTCACACATGAGAACAACTTCACAATTTAGAAGATGGCTTCAAACTCAGAAACAAGGGGGGAACAAAGGCTATATGTTATGTGATAAGTGCTAATTGTCACAAAGCTGAAGCACTAATGATCATCCTCTCTATTTACGAGAGAGCCTTGCAGACTCTTACTTGGGCTTAACACTGCTATCAGCCCAATCATGACATAGGAAAGGTTGGTATGCTCTTCTGCAGGGCAGAATATAGTTTCCTTACCTTTCTACTGGGTGCCTAGACCAATGGTGTCAAATACAAACAGAAAGCGTCAAATTCAAGGAAATGGGGGCATTCTGTAATGGGTGCATATTGATTTGGAAAACCATACAATAATATTATCCATGTTCTATTGTATTTGTATTTATTTAATTAAATATTTCTCAACTATATTTTAATTTGGTTCCAGATGCATCCATTCTAATACCTCTGGCCTAGATCATCAACTCTTTGCCCTAGAGCAGGGCAAATCTTAGCCTGGGATGCCTGAATCTGCTTTTAAAAATACTTTCATAACTCTACTTCAATATAACTGGTTTCCTTTTGTAATGTTACAGATTTATTTTAAGCATTTAAAAACCACTATTCTGAGAAGGGGACCACAGGTTTCACCAGACTCCCAAGGGGACCTAGAGACAAAGATTAAAAACCTCTGTGCTGGAGGATCAGTTCCAAATTAGTTTCCATTTCTAGAATTGGTGGTATTCAAATAACACATAGGGAAAGGCACGCAGTGGCTAGGAATATAATACGCCTTTTTAATTTGTTCAACAACCTCCATTCAGATTTACAAGTGAGACATTTTACTACATTGCCAAAACCTGTTTCGAGAGCCCAAGTAATCAATAACATGGTTATACACACAGTTGAACACATTTTTTCTGTATTTAAATCTAGGGCTAGAGAGAGACTTTTCTTTGAGCACAACTGACATTCGATGCAATGCACTCTCACCTCTAAGTTGCATAGTGTCATGTTTCTGAAGACATAGGCAGAATTTCCTTCTTCGGAATGGCAGGTGACCTGGAAATTCCCATATAATGAACTTTCTGTGAGTTCTGGCCAATACTGATGACACTTAACCTAAGGTAAAAAAAATTTCCAATGCAATTGTGTTTGTATTTAAATTCATAAACGCTCTATCTGATCCAGAGCCCCTCCCAAACATCTATATTTACAGAATACTAACAGATGAACAAAGTGCTTTACCATCAGCCTCTGATACTACCTGGTGGCCCTGAGCACGTCACTTCCCCTCCCTGGGCCTCAGTTTTCTCATTTACAAAATGAGGAGATACACTTAATGGCCTCAGTAGTCCCTTCCAGCTCTACATCTATAAGCCAAATATCTCCTTTCATTTTCATAAAAAACCTACATGGTATATATTCATTTAAAAAAAACTGAGGCTAAGAAATAATAGTAACTCATTGCTGTTATTATTGCCAGGATAGTGCCTAGCACTTAAGCGCTTAATAACTGTTGACTGATTGCATATTCAGCATGGACAGGACCATCTTCCCAATGGGCCATCATCTCATGACTTTCCTGGAACTGGACATACTAGTACTATTTTAATAGTTACTCACTGAGTGAAATCTTCAGTGAAATCCTAGGAAAACCTTAACCAAGACATCACAAGAGTATAAGACCACAGGCTAAAAAATCATTTGATTGTTCCGGTCATGGAGAAGTTCTCCACCTCGCAGCACACAGGGTCCAGGCTCTGACTTACTCTGCCTCGTTCCACTTGTGTTGTTAACATCACAACCATGGAGGAACCTTGCTCCCAAGTCATCCGCCAAAAATCTGTGCAAGTGTTTGGTAATGGCCCTTGACAAGCAATGTACTGATTTATAATGCTGGAAGAAGGGATTTCCATCTAAAAGGAAAAGAACACACACTACTTGTTTATCATCCCCCTTGGTCAACTAAGTATATGGATCACAGAGTAAATCTTTGCTGGATAATTTAAATTATAAAATCAAATCAGAACAAAAAAGGGCTTTAAGGATGAAAAAGACATGACTGACAGGATAAATTTTCAGGACTGTTTCTGTTTGTTTATATATCTCTGTTGTAAGATAAATGACCATGGAAAAGGACAAGTATGCTAAGGAAAGAAAAAGATAACAAATCCTAATGTCTTAATTCTAGGAACAATAGAGTTACTTAAAATACATAGTTCTGATATAAAATTTCTAGCTAATCAGGAGTCACTGTTTTATTATTGCCAGATTTATGAAAATAATTTAAATCAATAATTTACTAATTATAATGTGGTGAAGAGAGAATCTTATTAACACATTTTTCATGACAGTACAACAAATCTTTTTTACCCATGTCTAATTTTATCAGGAGAGGAATGTTTTTGGTAATGCTGATCATTATAATATCTATTTGTGACTCCTTTAGAGAAATTAGGAAGACAGCCTTTACTTATTTATTTCAACAAATATTTATTAAGCAATTATAACATGCCAAGAGCAGGGGATACAAAGACAAAAGTGAGATAGTCTCTGGTCTTAAGGAGTTGACACTATTGGAGAGGAGGAAAGAAACAATATGAACACAGGGAAATGCAATGCAATTTTGGAAGGAGGGACAGTGCTAGCAAGTAGGGGATTATGAACCTCTAGTTTAAGACATGGTACTCGTTACTGAGTCTTAAAGGAGGTGAGGGATTACAGAAGTACAAGGTAAGGAGGAAACATTCCAGGCATGAAGGATACTCTAAGATGTGGAGATGGAAGACAGAATGTTGTGTACAGGGAAAATAAAGAAGGCTGGCCAGGCTGAGACATTAAATTCATGAAGAATAGTCATATGTAATAAACCTGGAGAGGCAGGCTAGAATAGATTTTAAAATGCTAAACAAAAAGTTTTAACTTTAGTCTACAGATAAGTGGGAGCCACTGGAACTTCTAAAACTGTGGAGTGACAAGTTCAGAGCTGTTTTAGGAATCAAATATCAATTTGGCAGCTTTGTGGAAGATGTACAGAGAGAGACAGACTTCAGGCAGGGACACCAATTAAGAAGGCTACTGTAATAGTCCTGGCAGGACATGATTAAGACTTCATCTGTGAGGGGCGGCCAGGTGGCACTGGGAGTAAGAGCACCGGCCCCAGTGTTGGGATGACCTGGGATCGAATCTGGGCTCAGACACTCAGCACCACACCCAGAAATAACTGGCCGTGTAACCTTGAGCAAGTTACTTAACCCCAATTGCTTAGGGGCGGCCAGGTGGCTCAGAGAGTAAGAGCACCGGCTCCAGCGTTGGGATGACCTGGATCAAATCCAGGCTCAGATACTCAGCACCACACTCAGAAATAATAACTGGCCGTGTAACCTTGACCAAATTACTTAACCCCAATTGCTTAAGAAAAGAAAAAAAAAGACTTCATCTGTGTTCTAGGCTCCACTCCTGATTCTCTGGACTTTTCCCATCATGCTATAGGAGCCTCCTCATCTTGGAAGATGCCTACTCCCTTGTAGCCTTCTCATCTTAGAACATCTTTTCCTGGCTCTTGTATCTGCTTCCTCTCACTGGTAAGTTCCTTCAGGAATCTCCCTGTTGAGGAAGGGTGCAGGCCAGCTATTTATTTCTTTCCTAGCTGTTTCTCCAGATTTCTCCACCAGGCCCCTGACATTAGAGCCCTGCCCCTTTGCTGTCTTTCCACCTCTTCTTTATAAGTTGTTTCCCCTTAGAAACTAAGTTCCTGAAGGGCAGGGGCTATGTTTTTATTTGAATTTGCATTCCCAGCACTTAGCAATGTCAGACACATAGTGATTGTTTAATAAATGCTTCTTTTTGCTTGCTTTTTGGAGGGTTACTGGGGTTAAGTGACTTGCCCAAAGTCACACGGTTAGTAAGTGTCATGTCTGCAGCCGGATTTGAACTCAGGTCCTCCTCACTCCAGGGCCGGTGCTTTATTCACTGTGCCACCTAGCAGCCCCATAAATACTTCTTGATTTGAAGCAAGGTATGGTCACATGGGAGGAGAGAAGGGAATTAATGTAAGAGTTGTGATGGAGGTAGAAGTGATTTGGCAACTAAATGTATATGGGGTTTTGTAATGGGAATGCAAATTTGGAAGATCTTCCCTGCCCCTAGGCTAAAGTGCACCTAAAGCCTGGGGTGGGAGGCTTGTTTTTCAGTAGATACTTTTTGATTGGCCAGTGGGTCAATAAGGTTGTTATATTCTCTGAGCCAGGAGAAGGCTATATAAGCCCTGATGTGTAGCTTTGTTTTGGGGGCTCACTTTGAGAAGTGTTCTGTGATTTGATCTGGATTATGGGAAGCCGTTGTCCAGAGCCCCCCGGCTTTGAAAAACCTAGATGTTGAAAGCCAGATGTTGATTGGGTATGGATGTAATGGCTGGACAGTTTGGAAAGCTGTCTACTTGATCTGTTTCTGTCTTGATAAATTTTGCCTGTATACTTTGAAGTTCAGGGTGCTGACCTTTTTCCCCTGAACAAGGTAAACGATATATGTTTGACTGATTATAGTAAGCTTGTTAACCCATTCTGGTTGCTTTCCTTTATCAAAGCAGATCCAAGAACCTGTATGGGCAGCCACCCTGAGGACGCTTGGGGTGCTTGCTGCTACAGGTTTGAAGAAGGAAGAAGAGCTGAGGACAATGCAAAGGCCCGAAACCTTGGTGATGAGAATGGTATCTTCATAGAAAGTGGGGAGTTTAGAAGACCTTTTAGATACGCTGAATTCCACATGCCTACAAGACACAGGGAGCTGCCCTAGAGAATTACGTATTGTCCTAGTTATATGTAAGACTGTTAGGGTTTTACAAGTTCTATAGGGAGCCAACCGCTTACTTCTTTGAGATCATTTATGACTGGTGTGTAGTAAATAATTTTATTATACGCTAATACAGACTGTGTAGTTTCTCAGGACAGTGTATTGTGAGGTTCAAGGACTTTGTCCCTTGTTTATTTACTGACATGTATGAGGCAGGTATAGAGTCAGGTAAAAATACTATTTTAAGCCTCCATTAAGTACGGGTAGGAAATAAAGAACATTTAAGGACTCGTGGTTTACAAAATCTCATGCCAAGTGACAGTCCTAATGCCCTCCTCACTCCAGACACCACTGGTGTAATAAGAAAATTAAACTCACATTTATGTAATTCGCGTTGATGTAGTCGTCATCATCCTTTAAAATGACCCGTGTAGCATCATCTGAAAAAAAGAGCATTAAACCATGTTATTTGGCAGCCGTGAATCAGAAGGACCAAACACCGCACACTGAAGTTTTACAGCATACTCACAAGGCGAAATGTCTCTGTATCTATTTTTGGAAATATTCTGAGGTAATTTGGCACAAGACATTGTCATTCCAGGCTTTTTCCTATAGAGTTGCTATAAGAGAACAAGTCAGACAGTTCTGGTTACACAGTACTGAGTCCACATTAGCACAAAGACAACATCTATAAATGTACAGAAGTAACTTCAAGGTCATCACTACAACAAGAAGCAACGAACTCAATTATTTTTACACAATCTACGTGAAAATCTGTGATATTCTTCTTGGTAACTTGCTGAAGATGTTACTAATGAAATGGAGAATTTCAACTATTTGTTCTTTGTCATAAAATTGTTGCACTGCATTTGGAGTTGGCTCTGCCATTTAGTAAACATAATACTTTGGTATTTCTTTTCATTTTCCTAACCCTCATTTGCCAACTTCATTTTGTAAAAGTACTTGGATCAATAACCTTACAGGCTTGTAGGGACTAAAGTGCTTTATAAACCATAAAGTACTATATACATGTGAATGATTTTTGTTACTACATAAAAAAGAGAAAACTTTAACTAAGGAGTGAAAGTGAATATTTAAAAAAATCCTAAAAACCCAAACTGGAAAACAAATTTACCTATCAAACTGGCAAAGATGATAAAATGCGTAAAAATTGAATACTGGTGGGGTTCTAGAGAAAAGAAGGAAAGCTCTTTAGGGATCTGTGAAATGGTCCAACTTCTTTGGAAAAGAATATGGAATTTTACAAGTTCAAGAGTTGACTTATCAATTTCATTAGAGAGTAAGAAAATAATATTCACAGCTGTACTAATTGTAGCAGTAAAAAATGCGAAAAAATTATGTGCCCAATTATTGTAGATGGGCCAAATAAATTACAGTGTATGAATGTAATGGAATATAATTATGCCATCAAGAACAGGAAAAATCAGAAGAAATATGGGAAGACATATATAATAATAATTACAGTAACTGACAATTATGCAGAATTTCAAAATTTCCAAAGAATTTTAAATACATTGTAATTTAAGCCTCAATGCTCAGTGAGGTAGCTTCTACAGGCATCATGTGATTTTTAGAGATAAGGAATCTAAGACTCAGAGAAGTAACTTGTTCATGGCCACAAAAGGATCAGAGATGGGGTCTGAATCTAGGTTTTCCTACTCCAGAAGTACATCCTCTATGTCATGCTGCCTCTCTAGTGATGCAAAATGAAGAAAGCAGAATCAAAAGAAAAATTGGTCCTGACTACAGATACATAAATGAAGATAACAATAAATAAGAAGTCAAAGGTGAATACCATGGATGATATTGATACTATCTTATTAAAATTAAAGTACAGTCACCCTTTGCTGTATTAAAACATTTATCAATTGAAAAGGATAAGAAAAAATGAAAAAAGGTATACTAATTAGGTAAAATTTTAATTTCTTAAATTTGACATTTTAATATCTGAGGTGTGTTTTTGCTTTTAGGGCTGATTTCCAAGCTAACAGGATACAGAATTTTCCCTTTAAATAGTAGTATGTTTATTGCTTATTTCTCATTTCAAACTCTTCACTAAGCAACTGTCTGCTAGTCACTGCCAGCTGCAGAAGCAGGTCTTGATTTGCATATATGAGCTCTATTCTTGTTTCTCATAAGGATTAGAGTTCTTAAAACTCTTTCTGGTTTTGCCTTTATTTTTGAAAGGGATAAACACATCATATAGCATTTTGGTTGAAGCTAAGTAGCAGACTTTGTTTTGGTCATATTTTTACTTGGGAAAAGAGATTTTTTAATTAAAAGAAAACCTATAACTTTGGGTGTACAAAATTTATCAAGATCATGTAAACTGCATAAAAATCCATTCATTGTTCTTCAATGCTGAGAGAGTGGTTCCTTACAGACTTCTGTACATTCTGAACATACTGTCCTTAGAGACAAATTCATAGTTCCTGGATATTAAAGTCAATTATTCAAAAACAATGGAATCAAGACTGGAAAACTACTAAAGACTTCATGAAATAATAGGCAAAATCTTTTCTAAAAAAACCAAGTGCCTTGTTACTTACATCAAACTGGGTAAGGACTATTCCACTGTCAAGACCCTCAGCAAGCTGGATCATTGATTCCCTCAAGGCATTATCATTCTGATGGACACCATCAAGTGGTGATTTCTCAGGGATATACTGGAAGTCTGGTTCATTCTCAAATTTTTCTTCTACTACATCATATACAGCTGTAAAGAAACATGGAAATTATTGTGTCTTTCACTTACTGGACATGTTCCTTTAGACAAACAGATTAAAGATTAATTTAAGAAGAAATACATAATATTTGACATCTGTTACCAGTGCAGGAGAAATGCTTTCATGATGTTGAGTAAAACCCTTGTACTTGTGACATAAGATTATCAAGAAATAAATTAAAGTCTTCTCTAATACAACATATTTCAAATGGGTGAAGATTCAGAATTTCTTTAGCCTGTGTTGGCTGAAGACCAACAACCTGACTGGCAATAGCATTATGCACAAAACAGAGGAGGAACTTCTGATGGGAGGGCAGGATTTGAGCAGGGATGGCATTCTGACAGCTACTGAACCAGTAACAATAGCTTTGAATCATCTCTAAAGCTGCAGACAGGCTGCTTTTTGAAAAAGTGTCAAGGCTCCTCACCCACAGAATTCTTGTGCTTAAGCACAGACCAAATACAAAAGCAACATTTTCTGAAATAGCCATCCCATTACCAAAGGGAGAGGAATGAAGACATGAGGATAGGATTTTTGCAGACTCTGAGGACCAGAAGAAAGTAAGATTATTACCAGCCTGTGATGAAACACGATGAAACAGATAGGGTCTGGACCTGTGACTTCACTAATACAGAGAATTATTATGAGGAACTTCACTCTGGCACAATGTGTGTAGAACCTTATCTGGAATTTATAATCTAGAGAGTAGCCTACAGCACCGAAGGGTTATAGAGTGATCTGCCCAGAGTCACTAAGCCAATGTATGTCAGAGCAGGGATTTGAACCTGGTGCTTCTTGGTCCTGAGGCTAGCTCTGCATTTACTTTGGCGTGATGACTCCATAACACTTAACTAAACACAACATTTAGCTACAGAGCAGAATATTCCAACTAGAGTGAAAGTTAGTTACTAAGACTATACAAAACTAACGCCATAGAGAATATAAAAACTAAAGAGCCATGGCGAGGAGAAGAAAGCGGAGTAAACATTACCGTGTCTGAAAAGATAAGAGGAGTGGTCAAGCCTGATAGGTGGGAAATCTTTTTGTATAAAACCTGAAAAGTGCTATAAGAAGCCAAGCTCTGCTAAAACTGGGTCTGAGGCCCCAATCTTGTTTGGATTCTGACATTTCTCAGATTCAAATGAAGTCTATCAAGGACAAAAATAACACCTAACCTTTGCTCAACAGGCCCTGGCTCTTTTTTTTTAAAAAGCGGTCAGTTATTTTTTGTCTTTTATCGCATATATAAAGGCAGAGCAGCAGACTGGGAGCCAGGAGGACACCGGGATTATTGGACTGAGTCTACTTCAGGCCTTTCTTCAGAAACCTAGTTCCCATTCTTTGTTCTTTAGTCCTGGCCTCACCCATCTCAGATGCTCAAGGATAAGACTGACCCAATATTTTATAACAGCATCTTCAGAAGAATTAGCAGCATGACTAAGGGTAAGTGGTGACAGTAAGCATGCAATAATGGGAAGAATACTGGATTTGAAGTTAAAGTACTTGTGTTTAAAACCCCGTTATCCTACTTACTTACCTGTATAATTTTAACAAATCATGTAAGCTCTTTTTAAACCAAAAAAGAGGTGGATTAGATATTGTTAAGGTTCATTCTGGTTTCAAGTGCTGCAAACTTTAAAAGTGTACATATATATAAGAAAGAGTCCATATGTTTTATGGATCTCAATCTTCCTGTACTGGGATTAGAGGAAAAGTGTAATTTTAACAGTTGTGAGCACTATTTTCTAAATCATAAATGCATAGATAATTCAGGTGTGCAATTATAGTGGTTTGCCACATATACATAAAGTATCAGTCACTGGACTTTAAACCTATTGACACAGGTAGCTGAGACATTAGTTACTATTTAAAGATTAATACTGAACTGCTACACATTTCCCAGTGTATGCAACCTTTTCTTCCTGTGTTTCCACTGTAGCAGAAGAAAGACAACTGCCAGTTCCCAGATCACATAAGTCAAAATTCCTTTTTGTCTTCATAGTTGCTTTGGATGCTGGAAAACGGACTCTGAACTAGCAGGCATTATCCCTGACTCATCACTTTCTCTCTCTCTGACCCCCTCTTTCCTCCATATGTAGCTAAGTCCTGCTGATTTTTCCTTTGTAACATCTTTCCTCTGACACTGCCACCACCCTGGGTGGCAGGCTCTCATCATCTCATGCTTGGACATTGCAAAAGCCTGCTCATGGGCCTTTCTACTCTAGTCCATCTTCTATTCAGCTTGTAAACTAATCTTCCTGCAGTGCAGATCTGGCCACACTACACTCCCTGACACCTCCAGGATGAAACATGTAATCCTGTTCGACGCTCTTAAGCTCTTCAACCTGACCCCCTCCTGCCTTTCCAATCTTCTTACATCTCACTCCCCTCCCTCTACTCTGTGATCCAATAACACAGGCCCTCTTTCTGTTCCTCATGCAGGACACTATCTCCAGGCTCCAGGATTTCTTACTGGCTGCTGGAATATTCTCTTTTGTCTCTGTCTCCTGGCTTCCCTGTCTTCCTTTAAGACCCACATAAAACCTCACCATTTTACAAGAAGCCTTTCTTTCTTTTAATGTTAGTGCCCGCCCTCAACTAATTTTCAGTTTATCTTCCATATGGTTTGCCTGTACACAGTTATTTCTCATGTGGCCTCTTTCCATTAGGCTGTGAACTGCCTAAGAGCAGTGACTTGTCTTTTCTCTCTCTTTGTATCCTCAGTGCTTAGAACGTTGCCTGGCACAGAGGACGCACCTAATAAACGCTTACTGATGGCTGATCACTCATCTGCCCTGGCACTGCCCGCCACTGTCCCCCAGTGCCCTGGAATTTGCTGCTGCTCCTCCTCACGTGACTGCCAGTCTCTGCAATCCACACTGAAGCTCAGCCCTGAGGATGTCTGTGCCTTACTATCCACTCTGTGGCTGCATCTTCCTCTTTTTATAAGGATGCAGGTGCAGTGAATGATGAGACTGTCTTACTCTGCCATTTGTATCCCCAGCTGCTGGAAAAAATAAGTGCTTAATAGATGTCTGTCTCCCTCCTTGCCACTTCATTCAAGTAAAAACCTGAAAGGAAAATAACTGATATTTTATTTTAAAGCAACAGGACAGGTAAAGAGGAATGCAGGAGTCAGGTAGCGTTGCCTATTAAGAGGACACACTCGTGAGGAAATCCTGGCATTAGAAGAATTGCAGAAAATATCTGGGGAAGAAATAAAAGTGATAAATCAGTCACCTGGATGAAAGAGCTAAGAAATGAGTCTGCTAAACAGCCCTGCACAGAGGGTGATGTAATAATCATGAAGCACTCTAATTTTTCAATTATCCAACTAGAACTCTTTCAAAGCAGAGAAATGAATAATTTCTTTTTTTTGGGGGGGGGGAGGGGAGAAGGCAAGGCAATTGGGATTAAGTGACTTGCGCCCAATATCACACAGCTACTAAGTGTGTGAAATGTCTGAGGCTGGATTTAAACTCAGGTCCTGACTCTAGGGTTGGTGATCTATTCACTGTGCCACCTGGCTACCCAAAAGCTAATAATTTCTTCCTTCAAAAAGGTAAAGGATGTGATAAGGGGAATTCTATTCTCATCAACAGAGAATAACTATCTGCTGGGGTGGAAAAATGATGAGACTGATGGGGAAAAGTGACTGTTTGAACCAGGAGAATAATTTATGCAATAACAATATTGTAAAGACAACTTTGAAAGTCTTAAGAATCATAACAATACAAGACCAATCACAATTACAAATGAAGCATGCTATCAGCTTCCAGAAATAAGAGCGATGGATTCAAGTTCCAGAAGATCTATATTTTTTGACAAAGTTCAGAAATTTGTTTTGCTTGACTAAACAAATTAAAAAAAAATTTTATTCTGGATATAGCAAACCAAATAAAACTGGCATTTCCATGTACCTAGAGGAAGAGAAAAAGAAGAATGTACATGAAACTACAGATGTCTGTTATGTATAGCTTGTTTTTTGGGTCTTTTTGGAGGGGGGAAGGCAAGGCAGTTGGGGTTAAGCGACTTGCCCAAGGTCACACAGCTAGTAAATGTTAAATGTCTGAGGCTGGATTTGAACTCAGGCCTTCCTGAATCCAGGGCCGGTGCTCTACTCACTGCGCCACCTGTATAGCTTGTTTTAAAAATATATAATAAATTCAACCTGTAATTTTCAAAGGTATCCCACTTGTCTGTGCTAATTTCTAGCCTTCCTTCTATTCTCATCTCTGCATTAAAAAGAAAATCCTTGAAGACATGAACTTCTTTCTTTTCTATGCCACCCTTACCCAATTACAAACTTCTCTCCTCTGGTGGGAAAAAAAAGGGGCAACAAAGCCCTAGAAACAAATATACTATGCATATCTGCTACAAAGGTTTTGTTTTTATTTTTCTCAACTTAAGGAAAAGGGAGTGGGGAGGGAAAAGAAAGCTGAAGATAAGATTATCCTTCCTCCTTCTCCCCTCCGCCCCCCCAAAAAAAGGATCACTGGGGCAGCTAGGTGGTGCAGTGAATAGGGCACTGGCCCTGGAGTCAGGAGGACCTGAGTTCAAATCTGGTTTCAGACCTTATCACAAAACTAGCTGTGTGACCTTTGGCAAGTCACTTAACCCCAATTGCCCTACCTTCCCCCCTCCAAAAAGAAAAAAAAAGGGGGGGAGGAAATCGCTGAAACTTTTTTTTTTAATTCACAAAAGAGAAGGAAGGTCAAGACAAATCATAAGACAAGCAGAACACCTCTGAAAGTAAGATGATGAATTTATTATATACTTAAAAAGAAAAGCGATCTATTCATAAAAGAGCAGGGGTACTTAACGTTTTCTATGTCATGGATCCTTTGACAGTCTGGCAAAAGCCTAATTACTACTGAGGTTTGTTGTCTACACAAAGGAAATGCTAAATTTCCATTAGAGGTTAGTGAAAATAAAGATATATACAAGTTCATAGACTCCCCTGAAATCTATCTAATGATCTGCTAAGAATCTTTGTTACAGATTTCTGCTTTCATTACAAATTCTTGTTTCTGTTCTACTGTGTATACAAAATGTTCATTTTAGTTCATATTTGTTAAATTTGTAATAAATTTTAAAAAATCATTGTAGAGTATATGAAAGGAAAGGAGAATAAAACTGGGAATGGTTTGACATTCCCACTAGATTTTGCAGGAACAGATTTTGAGGATTTCAGATGATGTCAATCGAAGGTGTTCTTCAGTGCGTTATGCCATGCTGCCTCTCTAGTTACATATGGGAATGAGGTGTCTGGAGACATCATCTATATAATTTTGTACAAAGATAAAAAATTGGATTTTAAAAATAGATTATTTTACTTTAGCAATGCTTCTTAACATCAACTCTTTCTGAAACTTTTAGTAATGCTGATTATCTTGATTAATTTACATGTTTAGAAGGTTAAAGAATAAGATGCAATTAGAAATCTGTTCAAAATCCTATATGACATTTAAAAAAATCCCCACACTAATAATAATGATATCTTGTCAAGGTTCAATAAAACATACATAGCTAAGAGGAAGGAAAAAAAAAAGATCACTCACCATTGGGTCGAACTAGGAGCACAAGTTCCCCTGAGTGTCTCTCACAGCTAGCTTTAATAAACATGACAACTTGATCATGGGTATGTTCTGCGATGTCTCTGCCATTAATCAGTACAACTTGATCCCCTTCATTCAGTCGAGGGACACAGAGGTCAGCCTAAAATATGATGCAAATAAGTTTTCAGATTCTCAAGAATTACATCTTATTTTTGATGGCAACATATCAGGATTTAGAAATATTAGATTTAGAAATCCAAATTCTAACTACAAACTAATCTAAATGCAGCTTGTATTCAGACGAAAACTAAAACTTAGTTTTCCCCTGAGTGCTAGAAGATATTCATTCTCTAATCATGGCAGGGACTAAACCTGCTTAGATGCTCCTTCTGTGTTACCTGTCTAGATTATGCAGAGAATTCCTGACCAGAAACTAACTATTTACATATAGCAATCAGCTGATACAGTTCTGTATATATCTTTGTGGACAAGACTCATAAAAAGTATGATTAAAAAACCAATCAAGTACGTCAAGTAAAGATTTTCTCTTTACCAATGGGGACTCATACTTTAAAAAGCCGGATAGATCTAAAACATTTTATCAAAATGATATAGAAAAGAATGCTAAATTGAAAACTTAGGATATCACTTTGAAAACTTAAAAAAATTTTTAAAAGTTTTTTTCTATACTGTTGTTTAGGATAACCTATCAATTACTACAAAAGAACATTCTTGATATATTATCTTTAAAGAGTTCTAAAATCCTTCCTGCCTTCACAATTAAAGTACATGTGTTTTGGCTTTATTTGCTTCTAGGGAGAGCTCAGTGACTTCCATTCATGGAGTCTGAGAAAGATCATGTGGGCTGGGGGGAATGGTCCACAGAGCTTTCTTCCTTTTTGAGGACATGTAGTCTCCCTAAGTACTTGGCCTTTTACTGCTGTAGTTTTCCATTACAGGTGAAGGAAGTGGAGTCTCAAACAGTTGGAAGAGAAAGTCACAGGAACCCAGGAGTTGGAAGCCAGGTTGGGTTTTGCAGCCAGCACAGTGATGATCCCTAAGGTGCAAAGGGAACCTTTGGGAGTGATCTTTAAGACCCCAAACCTGTAGAGGGACTCATTCAACAGTGATACTGAAGCTGGACTGGAACTTGCTGGGACCTATGCTACGTAGGAACTGACCTAAGTTCTGAGGCCTCCAGACACAGAAGTGGTGCAGGGAAGCACGCTTTTGAGGTACCGGAGGAAATGCTTTTATGTTTATTCTTACTATATCTTTGAAGTAAATATTTCTTTGTAAAATTCCCCTTGTCACCCCCCAAAAAAGTGTGTTAATGGTTTTAAAAGCAAAGACTGAGTATACCATTTCCTTAGAAGTTCAACAGTAACCAGGATGATACCCTGAACTCGCTCTCAATATTTATAACAAAATTAAAAAGACAGTGTTTCTGTTCTGCTGTGCACTAGCTCTATTTGTGGATTATTGTGTTCACTCTAGCACAACATTTATCTAGTATAAAATATGTACTAAAGCTAGTACAAAAGATATGAGCATTAAAAAAATACTCAAAACTAGGTCATGTTCTCTACTAATCAACTGCCAAAATATGGTTCCTAATTTGAAGACACTGGCAGTAATTATCCAACTTAAGAAACAGCAGAGAATTATAAGTGATGGATGATTCATTTTGTTATGACAGTCTTAAGTCCTAGAAATGTTGTACAGAATATGGCTGTTTTGGTTAAAAAAAAAAAAAGAGACATTTTTGAGTCTAAATAGGTTAAAAAAATAAGCTTACTTCATATCTAATTATTTCTTTGAGAACATCTGTTTCACAATTCAATATAAAGATTTGCCATTTAATCATGTTTTTGAGATTTTAACTGAATAGTACAATTACAAATAGCTACAACATTCTCTAATATGTTATAATAATGGAACTTGATTTAACCAACTATTATAACCGACTGTCCAGAGTACTTATTTTCTATGTCATACATCTTAGGAGCACTTAATTACATCAAATTCAGTGCTACATTATATGCTGTTTTGTATTCCTATTCTGTTTCAAGTCATTATGTTCTATGAACTCCTTGTGAGTAGGGTACTATGTTATACATTTCCTTTGTAGTAACCATAAACCTACAGACAGTGCTAGGCACAGAGAAGACATGAAAAAATAATGAGGTGAAATGACAGAAATAATTAAAAGCACAGAGTGTAAGTACAATTCGCTCTTCATGATTGGCATTAAGGCAAATGACTAGTGGCACAAATAATTCCCAAATATAATTTTCCTATGATTTTTAAAAGTGCTTTTCTATTTTAAATGAAAAACATACATATGTTTTAGAAAGTCACAACATTTCAAAACTAAATAATCAAAGCCATGACACAGTAAAGATCTGACACAGGCAGTATCCACCCGGGAAGTGGTTCAGTTCCTCTACCTTGCACTGCATACTAAATTCCTTGTGTGATCTTTACTTAATGCTACAAACAGCTAATTTATGTCTCAGTCTATCATACATTGCACTACGCTGAAAAAAAGTGAGCTTCTCTTTATTAGGCTGCTGTTTGGTCACATTCTCTTTCCTATATTAAATTGTTAATAACTAGCAATGAAATATTTTAATTTAAAAAGTTTATTGTGAAGGAATAAAGACAAATCCTGTTTATTGTAGAAGAAAGTAATTAAGTACATAAGTGATGCATAAGAAACCTAGAAAGGTAGGAAGGGATCAGGTTCTGAAGAGCTTTACAGGTCAGAGAGAAGAGTTGTGGAGTTAAAGGGGAGCAAATCACTGGACTCTATGGAGTCACAGTTGTAATTCTGAAAAATCACTTTGGCATTAGAGCAAAAGGCAGATTGGTGTGGGAAGAAACCTGAGGCAGGGAGATCAAAAAGGAAACTTACTTGGGTGAGAAGTGACAAGGACCTAAACTAACGTAGTTGTGTGAGTGAAGAGAAGGGGATTTTTGTGAAAGATCTATTATAAACAGCAACAACAATAAAATTTTTTTTTTTTTGCTTTTTGGAGGGGCAATTGGGGTTAAGTGACTCGCCCAAGGTCACATGGCTAGTAAGTGTTAATCTGAGGCCACATCTGAACTCAGGTCCTCTTGATTCCAGGGCTGGTGCTCGATTCACTGTACCACCTTGGTGCCCCAATAATAATAATTTTAAAAGCTAATATTTATGTAGTGCCTACTTATGTACCAGGCACTGTATTAAATGCTTTAGAAATATTATCTCATTTAATTATCATTACAATCATGGATGATAGTAATTGTAATAACCCATTTTGTAGATGAGAAGACAGAGACAAACATCAAATCAAATGTTTGAGGTCATATTTGAACTCAGATCTTCCTGACTCCAGGTCGGACACTCTATCCATCATGCCACCTCGCTGCATACAGCAAAAGATAAAATAAAATCTGGCAAACTGATGTGTTGTATAGGGTGCGAGAGGTTGAGAGAGGTCAAGGATGACACTAAGCTTGTAAATCTTGATGACAGGGAAAATGGTGGTGTAATCAATAGTTACAGGGAAGTCTGGAATAGGGGTGGGTTTTGGGGAAAAGTTAGTAAGTTCTGTTTTGGATATGTTGCTTTTGGGCTATCTATGGGACATGCAGTTCTAAATGTTGGAAAGGCAGTTGATATGAGGCTGATGTTCGGGAGAAAGTCTAGGGCTGGATATGTAGAGCTGAGAGACATCGGCACAGAGATGACAGCTGAAAAGCTTACCAGGTCAGAATATACGAGAAAGGGAAGAGGGCCCAACACAATCATGGCCCACAGTTAGTGGACACAACACATATGAAGATTAGGCATCATCAGTAGAGACAAGAGCGCACAGAGAGGTAAGACTTTGAAAACAAGAAGAGAACAATGGTCATGAAACCTGAGAGAGGAGACAGTGACTAACAGGATCAAATGCTGAGGAGAGTACATTAAATTGTCAAAATAGCAAATCTAACATCCTCTCTAAATTTTTAAAAATATTATTTTATATATTTTTTTTGCTCTCCACTGAACCATTTTAAAAAATGCACAAAAGAGAACAAAAAGAAGGAATCATAATAATCAGGAAAAGTTTTAACAACAACGAATAGAATGTATTTGATATTTTCTTAAAAAGTGATACAAAATGAACTAGCATTTAATTTCATATACAATCCATTTCTGTCTTCTGCTGTAAATGAAATTTATAAAATAAAACAAAAATTTTAAAAAGAAGAATGTCAGATTTGCCAATTAAAAAGAATATTAGTAAGTTTGGAGAAAGCGGTTTCAGATGAATGATGAGGTCTAGAAGCCAGACTGTAGTGACTATGGGGACAAGGAAGAGAGGAAGCAGAGGCACTGAATAGAAATGTTTTTTCAAAGTATGGCTGAGAAAGGGGTGTGTTTATGGGAAGCAGGAAAGGAACAAATGGAAAGGGAGAGATTAAAGATTAAAAAGAGAGAGGGGGGGATGATGCGGAGGGCGATCGTCTGGAAAAGATGGGATCAGTGATACATGGAGAAGGGTTGGTCTTGGCAAGAAGGCCAGAATATAAATTGTAATAAGGATAACCTGTCTTCAGATAACCAAGAGTTAAATTTAAGGCAAAAATATTCCAATTTATTTTCATTTTCTAAAAAAGGTAAAAACCATCTAGTTGATAAATGAAATGCTACTAAATTATTTTACATGAAAAATTTCAATTAGCTTTTACAAAAACCTGGAGCTCAAGACTTACCTTTTGCTACTTCAAGGATTACAACAATAAAATGTCCACTTTGCCAAAGACTTGGCCAGAAAAGAGACAAAAATTCATGTGGATTTTAAATAAGTTTACCCAAAAGGAGAATTAAAGAATGTTTTTCAGTAACAGATTCAGTTAACATTTCCATTTTTTCATTGATGAATTTAAAGGGGAAAAAATCGTTAATTTCCTTTATTGAAAGAACAGTGATAACCAAATAAAGAACATTCCTTTTAAACAACCCCCATGAAACTGAAAAATTTAGAAAACTTACTGGTGTTCCTGGAGCTACACGAGAAACTATCACAGGCATCTTCTGATCATATCCACCCTTAGAAAATGTAGCAAAGTTAGTGTCAAATTCATGACAAAGAAAAATTTCTCAACATAAAGAAAAGTTAATTCAATTACCTTTACATTGAATCCAAACCTTCCATTCTCATCAGGTTTCATTTTGATTAGAACAAGATTATCCTGAGGAATACCACCATTGGGCTAATTAAAAAAAACAAAGGAAAAAAAGCACATAATTTTCTTTTAGTTTACAAGAAAAGTGACTAATAATTGCTCATATTCCTTTGACCCAGAGATTCTATCATTCAATTAATTAATCAATAAGGTTTTTGTGGGTTTTTTTTTTTTTGGTGGGGTGCGATGAAGGGGGTTGTTGTTTTTAAAAGACAATTTCCTGTTTTACCCTGGTTACAGGCCTGATCCCATTACTGCTCAGCATGTACAGACCTACTCCAAATCCAGCCTGGTGGTCCCTGCTCCCAAAAGGCTCTGAAATTACTAGTGCAGAGACTCACTAGATAGGCACCATAGCTTAGAATTTCTGAGGTTAAGTGATCAACCAGCAAACTGGTATCCTCCCTTGACAGGGTTACAAGTGTATGCCACCATATCCTGCTAATCAACAAGTACTTACTAAAAACTTAATACGTGCCAGGCACTGTACTAGGCACTGCCCTCCTTGGCTTCTGAAATAATACTCTCTTGACTTTCTTTCTACCTATTTCAACATTCCTTTTCTCAGGTTCCTATGCTGGATCATCATTCCACTTAGTCAGCATGGATGTCTCTGAAGGCTCTAATCCAAGCAGGCTTCTCACATTTCCTCTCTATGATTTTATCAGGTTCCACAAATTCAAATATGCAAATGATTCTTAAGTCTACATATTCAACTCTAGGTTCTCTTAATAATTCCAGATCACCAAGTGTCTGCTATTCATCTCCAATGGATATATCACAAGTATTAAGATGCACATCCTTAAATGTGGCAGAGGTCTATAATGAAACTCATTTTCTTCTCTGATATAACCATACCTCCCCTAGATGTAAATGTTTCTGCTTGAGATGTTGTTGTTCAGTCATTTCAGTTGTGTCCGACTCTTCATGACATCATTTTGGGGCATTCTTAGCAAAGATAATAGAGTAGTTTGCCATTTCCTTCTCCATTCTGTTAAAGACCTCACCATAATTCTAGTCTTTCAGCTTTCCATGGCTCTTCTCTTCTGCATTTCCTATACCCAATCAAGTGTCAAGCCTTGTGATCTGATATCCTCATCTTTCCCCCTTGTCCTCCCTCTTACACTGGGACAACCACTATCCTTTATCAGGTTCCCATCACCTCTCCCAAGGACTATGACAATAACTTTTCATCTAGTCTTCCTACTTAGTCTCTCCTTTCCTCAATTCATTCTCCACATAGCTACCAAAGGAATTTTCCTAAAACACAGGCACTGATTAATATTATTAATGATTAACACAACAATGTTAAATAGTTCTTTAGTGGCTTAAGAAAAAATAAAAATTCCTCAGTGTAGCATTTAAAGTCCTTCATGATCTGGTTCCAGTTTACATCTCTAAATTTACTTCATATTATTCTTTTTCACCAAAACAACAGTCTTGGCAAACTGGCATGTTTGCTGAACAAAATGTTGTCCTTTTGCTGTAGTTTTATACAGGCTATCCTCCATGTCTGGGGCACACTTCCTTTATACCCTGGCCTCTTAAAATACTTAGATTACTTCAAAGTTCAGCTAATGTAAGTACTTTCCCTCTTCCTTAGGAGAAACCATTTTCTAATTCCCCCAAGTTTTCAGGGCTCTTTCCTTTCTCAAAATATCTATTTGCTCATGATAACATGTTGTAGAAATAATTAGAATATAAGCTGTTAAAAGCAGGAACTGTTTTCTTTTTTTCCCCTTTTTATTCTCTGTACCTAATAAGGTCTCTTGGATATAGCAGAGGCTTAAGTTTTTATTGAACTGAATAAAAATGCTATGTTTGACTTTCCTTGACTCCTCCTCTCATGCCCTGTTGTCCTTTCACTATTTTCTCCCTTTGATCATGTTTATCAATTCCCATCTTCTTGTCTCTCCATATTTCTGCATCCCCATTATTAGAGTGTAACTTTAAACTCAGGAAAATGCTTCCCTCTTCATCTATCAATGTATATAATAACAGACAAAAATGCCTAAGGAATCTGACAAAATACAACATGTTAAACTTCTAAGGTTAACAATCACCAAAGGCCCTGAGATAAAAGCATGTCCCACAAGTATAGTGATTAAGAATTGTTAGGCATTTAGGCAATCTAGATAATGGAAGATAAACTATCCTGGGACTGCCAGTGAATTTTAATTCATTATTTAAAATTATCTTATACTTTTACTGAAGTATCTTAATTTTAAAAATTCATGGAACGATGAAGTCACTATTAACATTCATTCTGCCTCCTGACTTTCCTCGGTTCCATTCAAGACTCAGCTCAAATCAGACCTGCAAAAGGCCTTTCCCAGTCTCCCCTCCTGCTAGTCCGTCTCCTATGAGATTACCTTCCATTTCACTGTACACATTATATATGTATGTCATCTTGCCTGTTAAGACTTTGAGCTGAGATCATGTTTTTTGTCTTTCTTTGTACTCCCAGTGCTCATCACAGTACCTGGCACACGGAAAGTGCTCAATGTTTGCTGACTGATTTATAATGCTGCTGCAAGTGCTGGTAACATTTACACACTAGGCATCAAGCAGGACCTAAAAAAGAGGAGTTTTCAAAATTTGGCTACACCGTAAGGTAAGGTTGTGGGAAAGCGGCAGCACTTTGGTCCCATCCATTTGTAAGTGCATAAAAATAACACAGTGAAAATATAACATTAACATATGTGAAGCAATGACTGACCGTAGATTTTTCAGGTGATGTTTCATTACTATGGTTGTCCAGGTCTTGCTGGGAATGTGAGAAATGAATCTGGTTCCAACTGTTCTTCTTAGACTGTTTAGGGGGCAATGCAGGAGGCTGCCCATCTTCAGAAGTCTCTTGAGATCTACAATACAGAAGGGAAAAATGGGAGAGAGAAGACAATTTTCTGGAAATAATCTTAGCAGAAGCATCAAGTTAAAAAAAGGGGTCAAACAACCTACATATTTACAATGTTTAATAGAGATAGTGAAGAACTATTAGCTATCTAAATGAAAATTCTTCAACGTTTACCTTTAGATAAAAAAGATCTAATCAGCTCCACTGTTAAGTTCTGACTTCTACATATTACTTTGCATACAAAACTTTGCATAAAAATACATTTTAAGGGAAAAATCTTGAGTAAGGTAAAATATTTCATTTTATAGTGTTCCTGGAAAAAAAAATCCGAGGCTGCTTTTCTTTTTTTCTCTCCAAAGATTTATTTTCCTTATTTTTTCTTCACATTTTAAAATACAAAAATTTATTATGAACTTAATTGACAAAAATGAAAAATTTAATATACATAAAAGAACACATGAAATTGTGAACTCCTATTATTAAGTTTTAAAAATGTATATTAATTTAATAGTATAGTAAATTTCCTAGCTTGTCTAGGTCCCCTTCTGAACTACTTTCTACTCCCTTCTGCTTCACTCTTAGTATTTTGGCAGAGCCAGTTTGCAACAAGGGGGAATGACAATAATTCTGAAGTCAGAGTCAAGGTCAGGATCTAGAATAACAAGCCAAACCATATGACACAGGCAAGGTTTAGAGATGAGGAAGTAGGTCCTGGGATTTCAGAGATTGAACACAAACAACACAGACAGAAGACTTGTCAAGAATATATAGGTTGGGGGAGGAGTCAAGATGGCAGAGTAGAAACAGGACCTCTGGGCAGCTCCAGCTTTCACCTTCCGCAATCTATGTAAAAGGGGGCTCTGAACAAACTTTGGAGCTACAGAACCCACAAAATGACACAGAGAAGCTAACATCCCACTGAGGACAGCCTGGCAGGAATTGCCAGCGCAGTGCTCTGGGAGCTGAGCCCAGCCTCTGGCTGGAGGACTCCAGATCAGCAGCAGCTGTGGCGGTTTCCAGAATTATCAACACATAGATGCTAAGGACAAAGTGAGAGGTCAGTGAAGTATGGACTTTGGGACCCGGTAGTTGGGAGTGCGTCGGCTTTTGCCCCCAGTGCAAAGCCTTATTTCCCTGGAGGAAGAAGCCGTTGAGGCACTGTGGCCAGGCAGCTTCAGCTCCTGGCCTGCAGACTGTAGGGGGACCAAGCACCAGTCTGAGGGGTAATCGCTCTTGCTTTAACCTGCTTGGATCTAGATTGAGGTCTAGGGTAGAGGTCCTGGGACGTGCGACCAGTTTGCCAGAGTGTGTGGAGGTTTCAGAGAGGGCACCAACTAATACCTTTGGCAGCTGAGAAAACCCTTGGTACGAAGCTCCCCTGACTGGTGGCAGAATCCTACTGTGGCAAAAAGCCCAAAAGTCAAGTAATTGAGTGGCAACATGACCAGGCAAAGGAAACAAAGCAGACAGAAGACTCCAACATTAGACTCCTATTTTGGGGACAAAAAGGAGCAAAGCATGGAACGGGAGGAAGACAGTGAAGTCAGAACTCCTGCACCAAAAGCTTCAAAGGAAAATACAAGCTGGTTACAGGCCATAGAGAACTTTAAGAAGCAGATAAGAGAAGTGGAGGAAAAATTGGAAAGAGAAATGAGAATGATGCAAGAAAATTATGAAACGAGAGTCAACAGCCTGGCTGAGGAAAATAACACCTTAAAAAACAGACTAACTCAAATGGCAAAAAAGGCACTGAGAAGAATGCCTTAAAAAGCCAAATTTTCCAGATGGAAAAAGAATCTCAAAAGCTCAATGAGGAGAATCATTGCTTCAGAATTAGAATGGAGCAAATGGAAGCTAATGACTTTATGAAAAATCAAGACGCTGTTAAATAGATCCAAACAAATGAAAGAATAGAAGGCAATGTGAAACATCTCAATGGAAAAACCACTGACCTGGAAAATAGATCCAGGAGAGATAATTTAAAAATTATTGGACTACCTGAAAGCCATGACAAAAAAAGAACCTAGAAATAATCCTTCAAGAAATTCTCAAGGAAAGGTGCCCTGATGTTTTTTAGAACCCGAAGGCAAAATAGAGGTTGGAAGAATCCACTGATCACCTCTTGAAAAAGATCCCCAAAAGAAAACTCCTAGGAATATTGTACCCAGATTCTGGAGTTCCCAGATCAAGGAGAAAATATTACAAGCAGCCAAGAAGAAACAATTTGAATATTGTGGAAACACCAACAGGATAACATAGGATCTGGCAGCTTCTACACTGAGGGATTGAAGGGCTTGGAATATGATATCCTGGTGATCAAAGGAGATGGGATTAAAACCAAGAATCACCTACCCAGCAAAACTGAGCATCATGTTTCAGGGGAAAATATGGTCATTCAGTGGAATAGAGGACTTTCAAGCATTCTTGATGAAAAAATCAGAGTTGAACAGAAAATCTGACATTCAGTTACAAGAAGCAAGAGAAGCATGAGAAGGTAAACAGGGAAAAGAAATCATAAGGAACTTATCAAAGTTGAAATATTAACATTCCTACATGGAAAAACAATAATTGTAACTTATGAAACTTTTCTCAGTATGAAAATAGTTGAAGGGAATAGAAAAAAATATATGTATATCTAAATCGGAGGGTATATGGGTATACGAATACATATGTGAATGCGTGTATATATGTTTACAGGTATACACAGATAGAAGGCACAGGACCAATTTAATAGGAAGGGATGATACTTAAAAGGTGAAATTAAGAGGTAAGAGAGGAATATAATGAGAGGAGATGGGGAGAGACAGAATGGGGTAAATTATCTCATATAAAAGAGGCAAAGGAAAATGGTTACAATGGAGGGGAAGAATAGGAAGGCAAAAGGGAATGGGTCCACATTATTCTCATTGAATTTGGCTTGGGGAGGGAATGAAATACACACTAAATAGGGTATCTCACCCTCCAGGAGAGTAGGGGGGAAGGGGATGAGAGGGGGGGATGATGGAAGGGAGGGCAGCCTGGGGGAGAGGGAAGTTGGAAGCATATATATATAGTGTATGAATTTATTGAAATACTTTCATGCTATAAGAAATGACAAAAAGAATGGGTTCAGAGAAACTTTGGAAGACTTCTTTGAAATGAAGCAAAGTGAACAGTTGAACTAGGAGAACAGTTTACATATTAACAAGAAAACAGAGAGAAAAACCTGACTTGTTAATTGAAAAAAAAATACATAAAAGGTATTATCCAAGAAATTATGACCAAGATTTAGAGCAGGGACAGGGACTGATAAATGGACAGCCTGAATTCAGCACTGGTACTTATACTTATATATGTATTTTTTTTAACAGGATATAACCTATTGGAACCTACCATGTATTTCCACACTCTTGTTCTTTTGAGTCACCCATGATGCTAATTCTACAGAGATTGTGGCATTTGTGATTAGCAGCCATAAAGAATGAGTAAAAGAATACTGATGTTAAAAAAAATAGATGTTTGACCAGTGTGGGATGGTTGAAAGCACTGCATAATTTTCCAAATAAAATTCCATCTTTCATGTTTTGCATTTCTAGACCCAGCTCAATGCCCATATGCAATGCCTGCCTAAGCTGGACCAAGTTCATAAGCTTTAGAATATCCATCCAAAGGCATACTGGAGTCTGGACAATTAGCCATTATTCATCCACTTCATGTTTCCCGTGGAGATTGTTAGGCTAAATTTCACTGGCTGCCTGGACTGTGGGCTCATGTTGCAGTGTGTGCTGGTAAAATTAACTCAAATAATTTCAGCTGGAACCTACGAAATTCTGAGAGTTGGGGTCCATTTTGATGCAAAGTCTGTCCTCCAGATGAAGGGCCCCCAGCGTGAGAGTCTGACCAGGGTGTTCTGCCCAGTTACTGGGGGCCCTGGACTGGATTGAATATGGAGTCCTCGTGGCTGACCCTGGCTAAGGGGAATCCTTTCAGATTGCTTAGTTGCGACCCTGAATTGGGTGGGCATAGTCATTCACGGTGGGCCACAGAAGAGCCACAACAGCACTGGTGGCATGGGACCATCTGCGGACTGGTTGACCCTTAGACTGTCTGGGAAAGGGCCACCTGGTGGGACAGGAGTGGGGGGAGGGGATCAATGCTTATACTTTCCTTAGGCTTCCTCCCACAATCATAGTCTTAGTCAAATAAACCATTTTCAAAATAGCAAATAAACAAAAACCCAACACCAAAAAACCCTGAATATAGTCAGCACTAGGAAATGGGAGGCCATAGATCAGGGCAGGTAAAAATAGTCCAGGACTAGGGGCAGCTAGGTGGTACAGTGAATAGAGCACTGGCTCTGGAGTCAGGAGGACCTGAGTTCAAATATGGCCTCAGACATTTGGCACTTACTAGCTATGTGACCTTGGGCAAGTCACTTAACCTCAAATGCCCTGCTTTCCCTCCTCCAAAAAAAAAAAAAAGAGTCCAGGACAGAAAGTGAGGCTGGGCAGGTAGGTAGATCATTTAGTGACACGCAGGAGAGACTTCATAAGTAGAAGGGTGATTCTGGGGTGGGGGGAACAACGATTAGTTTAGAAATTGGGTATGTGGGTACTGTTGGTTATCTCAAGGACAGAATCAAGTAAGAATCTAAGGAAATTAAGCTAATCTGGGAGACTCTTAGAGTCACAGTAGGTGATCTAGAGCAGAAGTGTCAAACACACAGCCAGGAAGCCCCACATGGCCCAAACACTCCCAAGCACAGCCAAAATAGATTAAAAGGTATTTCGGAAGTATTAAGTAAAACAATAAGTAAATTAAATAAGTAAAAATACAATAAAACATAGATAATGTTAATATGTGATTTTCGAAGTCAATATGCCTCCCACAGGGATCTTTACGTATGGCCCTTGTGTTTCTTCAAGTTTGACACCACTGACCTAGAGCGTGTAGAGTACTACAGACAGGCAGGATGGGAATTAGCAGCTAATTTCACAAGGCTACTGAGAGGCATGGAATCCATGCAGAAAGCATAGATTATGATTCAAGATAGGTTTAAGGAAGAAGGAATTAAACAGTTCACGCTATGATATGGAACAGGATCTCAAACTATGGAATAGGTAGACAAATCAATACAGCAGAACATAATGAGCGTTGTACTTTCTGCCCTGGTTTCAGATAGCATTCCTGAAGTAAAGGCTAGCAAGTCTGGGCTACTGCCTAGAGTGAAACAGAATTCTACAAGTGATGGTGATTGAAGCAGGAAAGCTAAGTTTTTGAGGAAGAAAGCTAAGTCTCTAGGACAGCTTCCATAATGCTAACAAAGGTTGCCTTCTGAGCAGTGTATGATTTTAATGCTATTTCTCTTTTATTAAAGTCATGCATATAAAGTAATGAGATACAGTGTTATACAGTGGATAGAAGGATGACCTTGGAATTACAAGGACCTGGATTTAAATTCTGCATCTGATATACTGATTATATGATGACCAACTGGGAAGTTACTTTTAGAGCTGTCTGAGGCATTGAGAGATTAGACCTATAAACTACAGAGGAGTTACCTATCTTAAATTTCTCATACTATTGAAATTATAGGTATTGACCAAAAAAAAAAAAAAAGAGAAAAAGTAACATATAATGACTGATTAGTTAACCTGAATTCTAGGAACAAACCCTTGACTGACTCGCAGTATAACACAACAAAGCAATTAAATTCGCATCTTTTCATGCCTTAAGTTCCTAAGCAGTTATGTTGACTTTTTTTTCTCAAGTAGATGTTATCAGTTATGTTTCTAAGATATATATTCAAAGGGTACTCACAAACCAGCGTAATCTGTACAGAAGCAATGTCTCTCCATTTAACATGTAGTCATTCTGCCTCTTAGTTTTTAAAAAATGATCTGTGTCTGCTTTAGCCAGTGATGAATTTTATAGGCAAACTAAAAATTATAGTAAGGGAATTATAGCAGATTTAAAATAGTATCACTAAATAGGCCAGTTCTAATAGTAGTTCCTATTTTGGGGCCAATATAAAAAATTCTGTCAAGTGTAATAGGGTGATAAGACGTTGTGTACTTGGGAAGAACTAAGAGGTAAGGCAGTGGAGGGAGGAGGGGGACTCTAATTAAAAAGGAGGTTAAGGCCTATCAACACCTTGAAGGTAGGGCTAAGCAACACAGGCCTACAGAATGAATTTCTCTGATGCATAGGTGACTACCTGAGCAGGTCTATCTTATCTACTTATAAAAATGAAATATTTTTATTTTCAATTTTAAAAATTGCATATTTTAAGTTTTATTGATTTCTTTTACATTTACATCACATTCATTTATGACCATAAGATAAACCCTCTCTCCCTCTTCCTTGCCCAGTGACGTAACAAAGGAAAAAAAAGGATTTCAGCAACACCAATACACTGACCATTTCTTTTTCTTTTCTTGGTATATACTATCAACAGTAAACAAAAAGATGAAAACAATAATTTGCTCAGCTGTAAGAAGGGTCACAAAGTCAGCTTTAACCATTAAAACTGCCAACTTCTAAATTCTGGAAAAAGAGTCTCATCATTTAGTTCTCTCAGGATACCAATTAAAACCTCTTTCCAATAATTCCTGCTTCTTTGCAACATAAACTAGGTTAAACTCAGTTTTCTTAGGAAGTATGTTCTGTTGGACCTTTTTCCTCTGTCTTCTCTTTGGCCACCACAGTTAAAAGTAGCTCTTCAATGACAGTTAAAACTGTCTAGAGCCTCGGAGTTCTCATAAAATAAAACCCTCAGAAAATTATTAAATTCCAATTCCAAGCTTCTTTCCTCATTTTATTTTTCAATTGACAAGTATTTCTTTTCTTTTCATTCCAGTTTCCAATTTAAAGGAAAAACAAAATGCTTGTAACAAATAAGCACACCCAACCAAAATAGAATCCCACATGGTACCTGTTTAAAAACCGTATGTCATCTTGAATGCATCACAAATACAAATGTACAACTTGAATATATCACCTCTCTGTCAGAAAGCACAGTTCATAATCAGTCCTCTGGAATCATGGTTGATCACTGGATTGATGAGATTTCTTAAGTCCTTCAAAGTTGTTTCTCTTTATCTTAAGTTCATTCAAACATTCCCAGGTTTCTCTGAAACTGCCTCCCACCTCTCACCCCATAAATACAACCTTTTGCCAAATCCTGTGCATTTTACCTTTGCAATATCTCTCATACATGCCTGCTCTCTTGGGACACCACCGTTATGTCAGTGCAGGACTTCATTAACTCGTTTGAACTACTCCCATCAATTTCTGGATAGTCATGATGTCTCAAGTCTCTCCTTACTCCAGTCCATCTTCCACTTAGCTATCAAATGTTCTTCCTGAAGCACAGGTCTGACTATATCAGAGCCATATTAAATAAACTCCAGTGGGGCGCTATCACATCCAGGACCAAACAGACAATCCCTTTGTTTTTTAAAGCCCCTTCTTCCTACTCCGGTTCTTCTCTACCTTTCCCGTCTTCTTACACTTTCCTCTCCTCTGCCTCAGTGTCTCTTGCCTCCCTTGGGCTGGAAAGGGCCAGGGGATGAACTTCAAGGAGCTCCTCCTCAGACCTTCTGCTTGAAGAGGGCATTCAGGGAATTCACATCATCTCTTACCTGGTTGACCTAAATTTAATGATCTCCAAAAACTCATCATTCTGAAAGATGAACTCACACCTCCTCAGATTATTTCTTACCATGGCTGCAGGACTTCATCCCACCCCTGTACCCAGTACTCTCCCCACTTTTCAGCTTCTTTTTATGTGTTTTCTTACCCCCTTAAATTGTTAGTTCCCTGGCACTTCTTTGTATCCCCAGGGCTCAGCATACTGGCACGCAGTAGGCACAGAATGCCTGGAATCTCTTCCTCATCAACTCTACCTCCTGGCTTCCCCATCTGTCTTCACCCACTCTCTGCAGGAAGCCCTTCCCAGTTCCTCTTAATGCTAACGCCTTCTTTCTAAGATCAACTCTAATTTATTCTAATAAATATTGTTGACCCGACTCCCATTCCATTATGTGATATAATTTGTCTGGCCATTTCCCAACTGGCACTACATTTTACACCCAGAGAACTCTTCTTCCTTGATGAAAAGAAGGAAGTGAATTTCCATATTCTCTAGGTCAAGAATGGCTATTTTAATTATATAACATTTGACTTCGATATATTTTTTAACATGTCTGATATATATGTATATATATATGTATACACACACACATATGTATATTAAAGCAATTGGGGTTAAGTATCTTGCCCAAGGTTACACGGCCAGTTATTTTGTGTGGATATTAAGTATCTGAGGCCAGAACCCGATCCCAGGTCCTCTTGATTGTGGGGCCGGCGCTCTTACTCACTGTGCCACCTGGCCGCCCCTATCTGATATATTTTTAAAGGATAGTACTTTAGGCTCGCTGAAGGGAAAGTCCTATCCTATAATATTTGATATTAATTTTGATTTCAGTTACAGTATTCGCATTTGGGGAACACATTAATAAAACAGTCCTCAGAAGAGAGGTTGCTCTTTTAAAACCTCTTATTTTGAGATGTTCTCCTGCAATAAAGACTAATGAAAGAAGGAACAAAATAAGCATTTATTAAGTGCCTACTATGTGCCAGGAACAGAGTTAAATGGTTTACAAATATCTCCTTGGATCCTTACAACCACCCTGGGAATGTTTATATATTTTACAGCTGAGGAAACTGAGACAGATTCAGAGTGACTTGCCCAGGGTCACTCAGCTAGTAAATTGGATTACCTAAATCCAATCTGGTCAATCTAAAGCTGGATTTAGCGGGTCAATCTCAACCTTCCTGTATCCACTGTCTTTATTTGCCTTTGACTGCCCCTATATATATTTACCTCATTACTCAGACAAGGATAGTAGAAGTTTTCAAAATTTTAACTTGTTAATGCAAGTTCATTTATATTGAAATACAAAAAATGCAAAAGTATATATGTCAAATTCAGTACTACATATTTCCAAGGCCAATAAAATATAAGTGAGTTCAAAAGACACATAAAAGCCAAGAATGAAATTCCCCCTGAACAAAAGACATATGGCAAGGTTCTCTGAAGATTCTACAGCTTCAAAATTAACCCGATAAGCTTTTAACAGTGGCTTCCTTTCTCTTTATTCTCTGTAGCTGGAAGTTTCACAATCTAGGACCCCCAATACTGATCACCAGAAATGGGTAACTAAGCTAAGACAAAGAATCTAAGACTCACAGACAGTGGGGAATGGAAGAAAATACATTGTCATCAGGCTCCTCAAGACAATAGAATACTATGGTTTCAGGAGCTGTCCTGGGTCACAGCACTGGACAGTAAGGTCAAGGACTGTGAGGATACAGCTAAGCTCAAGTCCTCAACTGGGAGAGCCAAGAATTCATTGAGAATACCACCTGGCTTCTGTAGTTCAAACCATAGTATGAGCTGACAAATTATTTCAGCAAGTATCCCAGTAAAAATAACTGAAGGAGCATTTTATATTTACGGATAAATATCATTTACACCAGAGTGAGTACACATGGCACTGGAAGGAAAAAAGGATTTACAACATCTCATTGTAATTAAACTTTTAATTTAGTTAGAATGGTTTACATAAAGATTTAGAATATTTTTTTTTTCAAATGGCTGTTGATGACTTGGATTTTGGGGGTGGGAATTGAGAAGATATGGGTAATGCAGGAATTTATTTTGCTTGACTACATACACACACAGACACACACATACACACCCCAAGGGCTTTGTTTTTCTTGCTTTCTCAAATGGAGAGAAGGGGTAGGTAGGAGGGAGAGAATTCTGAGATGAAAATGAAATTTTTTTTTTACTGTAAAAGCAAATACAACTTGGAAAGACTTAAGAAATCTGAGCAATGCCATGACTGGATGATCAACCTTTGATGAATTGTGCTAGCCACTACCTTCCTAAGAGAGGCATGATGGACACAAAATGCAATATAAAATATACATTTTGGTACATCATGAATATATTCGGATTTGCTTTGTCTGACAATGCTTGTTACAAGCCCTGTGTTTTTCTCTTTTTATTTGTGGAAAGAGAATCTGCAGAGAAAGGAGGGAGCTAGAAAGTGTTGCCCCCCCACTCCCCCAAAAAAAGGGAAGGAAAAGAAAAAAATAATACCCAAAAAACTAAAGCATCTTAAAAAAAACAACCCAGAACAGAAGTTCAGAGGGAAACAGACAAGAGGGACAATTTTGAAACTGATGGAAATATTCTTTTATTGGTATTTATTAAATTAAGAATTTTATTTTCTGAAAATAACTATAAATTAAATAAACCTTTCATTAGTGTTTGTCTCGACAATGTTTTTGTTGCATAAACTGTTCTGGCTCTGCTCACTTCACTTTGTATCGTGTCCTAACGTCTTTCCAGGTTTTTCTGAAGCCATTCCCTTCATCATAAATTAAAGTGCTGTATTTTATACGTTGGTGCAGTGTAAGTACTATATTCTACTACACAAATATCCTGAACACAAATGAAATTTCAGACAAATATTCTAAATGTATATATTGGTTAATATGTAGTTAGTGCATTTCTAGGATTAAGATGAAATACTAATTATTTTACTTAAGTTAAATAGGACTCTAAAGGTGTGTTATACAATATTTACACTATAAAGATTACAGACAAGTTATTATGCGCCTTATTACATGATAATTTTTGATTATAAGAAAGGTGGAGATATACAAGAAAAAAATATCCTACAATGGTTCAAGGCGTTCAGCCTTTATATCTGGGTTTTCCCTCTGTAAAAATAGATGCGACACTATAATATGCTGCAATACATTAGTATAATGAATTGTGATAAATAACTGACAATCTATCAGTGGACAAAACTCACTTTCTTTCATAGTGTCTAGTTAGCCTCGAATTCCCTTACGAATGCTTCAATAACAACAGTCTAAGCAGCTTAGTCTCCAGTCACAGCAGTTCTATGGGTTACTGCTTTCAACAATGTGCATCACATCACTAAGTGCCTCTTAGGTACCAGGCACTGTGCTAAGCTCTGGAGATACAAAGGGAAACAAAAGACACTTCCTGCTCTCAGGGACCTTCCAGTCTAACGGGGAGACAATGTGTAAACAACTATGCACAAAAGAGCTATAAGCAGGACCAACTAGGAATATACGACAGAAGGGAGGCACTGGTACTAAGAAGGATATGGGAGGTGGGATTTTAGCTGGGACTTGACTTCCTACAGATTCCTTTCCAACCTCCTCCATAACAAGAGAAATTTTGGTTCTTTTCTGTTTTGTTACAGAAACATTCTTCCTACATACTAATAGGAATATGTTAATGTTTGTAGTGTGATTTTATTGAAACAAACACTTGTCAAGTATTTTTAAATTAATTCAGGTTGTGGATTATTTCAATAAATTACAAACTGAAACATTCTAACTTGTTAGTTCAAGCAGTAACAGGACAAGAAAGGAAATGACAACCTGGGATCTCAGTAATATTTAGAATCAAGCGCTAGATGTAATATAAGAATTATTACTAATTCAATGTTTATTAAATCTATCTACTATAGATATCTTCAAGCAAAACAAGAAATCACGTATTTGATTCTTTGTGTAACTAAATAAATGAAATGTTGACTGTGGACTTTCTCTTCCATCCATCCTCATCTCTTATAACATTCCCGAAGTTTTCAAAGAAAGGAAGTAAAAGTTAGTGAAAAGAATACTAAATTTGAAATCAAAAGACTTGTGTTCTGGCTTTACTTTTATTACCTTTGTGTCATGCGCTCTTAAACCACAATATTAACGCTTTACTTTTTTTCATTTATAAAACCAGAACCACTTCTCTATTTCCAAAAATTCCACAAGATTGAAATTATACACAAACACAATCATGACAGCCTGGTATAATGGATTGAGCTAATTAGACTTTAAGTTAGAAGTCCCAGCTTTGCCACTTATTAGCTATGAAACTGACCAATTCACTCAAACTCTCGAAGTCTCAGTTTCTTTCAGGTATAAACACGACCTACATCACAAAGCTGCTGAGTGAAATGAACTTTGTAAATTAGAAATCTAAATGTCAGGTATAATATTATTGCTACTTCTTTCGTGGTTGTGCAGAAAGTATTTTGTAAACAGCAAAGTATCATATAAATATGGCTACTATGAAGCAAATTAGAATTCCTTGAAAGACACTACACACAAATCTAAAATACTGTTTTAAAATAAAATTTACAAATGAACTGAAATTTAACTTAACAGAGTACTTTTCATAACATAGGTAATCAATAAATATTAGTAAAGTAAAAGAATTTATTTACAATGTACTTACTATTATCAGCTCCTGATTTGAGAAATTGTTAGAGGGAAAATATGTGTTGGAATTAAAGGTAAAGTCAGTCCTTCCCTATGTAAAACTAGGTGGCACATAAAAGAACTGACCCCTGGTCTCATGAATAAGCAATTGTCCTAGACAATTTAGATATTCTCCTTTTGGTGTATTATCCCATTCTTTATGTAATAATTCATTTGCATTCTTTTCAGATTCAGCCAAAGGATAAATCTTAAGCAATTCAACTCCTTTCAACAAAGATTTATGTGTAAGGCATTATACTAGGTGCCAGGGATAAAAAGACAAAAAATAAAAATCACTCTGCCCTCTAGGAATTTACAAAAGCTATGGAATTTATATGCTTATTACATTTTTTAGTTCCTCAAAATAATATGTGCAGAATACTACAGAAAAACAGTCAGTAGCATACTATCTGTTAGTATTAAATTAGTAGTAGTTTAGTTATGTTTGACATTGTTTAGGGCAGCTAGGTAGTGTAGTGGACAGAATATTGGACCTAAGCTGAAATCCAGCCTTAGACACTATCTATATGACCCTGGGCAAGTCACTTAACCCAATTTCCCCTTCCCTCCCCAAAAATATTGCTTTTCTTTGAGGGAATAAAGTAATTGGAAATAATTTATTATATAGCACTTGAAGCTTTTACACTTATTATTTCATCTGATCATTATAATACTGTGGTGTTTACTGCTCAGGAAACTGAGACTTAGAATAACTCTCCCATGGTCACCCTATCAATGTCAGAGAAGGAGTTTGAATACAAAGCGCAGAATTCTTTCCATAATATTATTATGCTCCTCATTTGAAATTCAAATAAATTTTTAGATTAAAAACTGAATAAATAAAACTCAAAATAGTCTTATAATATAGTACTCAAAACTGAGGGAGAGCATCAGGTTCTAAAAAAAAACCTTGCAAAACATAGGCATGTGACAGATTTTGTTGAATTAAATTTACAGACATTTTGCCAACATGTTCTAAGATTAAATTCTTTACTTTCCATATAAGTGTGAATGTTTTCTTCAAATGATCTTTGCTGATTATAATTTTTACTTCATTGTAATAACTCAAGGATGTCTTTAGTATTTCTGCATTTATGAGGTTTATTTGTTGTTTATAATCAAGTTTAATCTTGGTCCTGACTTTTAAGGGCAATTGGGGTTAAGTGACTTGCCCAAGGTCACACAGCTAGTTTTGTTCAGGTGTGTGTGTGTTAAGTGTCTGCGGTTGGATTTGAACTCAGGTCCTCCTGACTCCAGGGCTGGTGCTCTACTCACTGAGCTACCTAGCTGCCTCTTGTCCTGACTTTCTTTTCTGTTGAACTTTTAGCTAATTTGTTTAGATCTGAGGAAATGAACATTGAGATTGCCAACTATAACAGTTTTGCCTCCTAATTCTTCCTGAAATTTGATTAACCTTTCCTTCAGTTATTTCAGCATTATGCTATTTGGAGCCTATACAGATTATGAAGAGTGAAGGAAAGGGAAGAGCCGAGTATGACTCTTATGTTGCAAACCTGTAGTCCTCAAAGGATGGAAATAAGAAAATTTTACTTATATACATATACACATATATATGCATACACATACCCACACACATATGTAAAAGAAAATTAGGCAGAGAAGGGAAGGTTTGGGAGTAAAGGTAAAAAGATCATGAATTCTGATGTGGAAGCACTGAGTGTAAGACACCTACAGAACAACCAAATGGAACTGACAAATACAGCTGGGCCTTGAGACCAGAGCTCATGACGGAGACTCACTAAATACACCAATCTTGGCATTATCTACACAGAACCATACTGAATCCATGGGAGCCGATGACATCAGGAACATAGCTACACGACTACAAAAGTCTCTCTTAACTGCCCCCTTCCTCTACTCTGGCTGCCACCCCAAGTTCAAGTATTACCATTGTATCTGTCCTAGCCAGCTACAATAATCTCCCCGTCGGCCTTTCTGCCCCAACTCTTCCCTCTTGATCCTATTCCCACACTGATATTCCCTGAAGAACAAATCAAGCCTTTTTATTCTCCTCCTCAAGGACCCTCTGCACTCTTTTTTACGGTGATTCCAGAACACTCTTCATTTGTGTTGATGACATATGATATGGGTCAGAAAACTAGTATTTAAATTTTGTGATATGTAGGTGTGACTATATTATAGCACAGGTTGAAGGGGTATTCATACTGGATCAGCTTATATAGGGTTTTATGACTACATAGGAACGTCAAGATACCCTTACTTTTGTGTAAGTCTAAGTACTCTGCATCACCGGCTCTTCTCCAGCTAGGGCAGAAAGACCGCTTCCTCAGACTCTCCTTGGAGACTGAACATTTTTTGGACACAACTCTTTCCCAATCCTCCAACACATAAACACAGAGTAGTTGCCTCTACTCTGACTACTTCCCCCACTTGTGCTGCTTTATGCCCATACACATGCAGGAGTGGTTAATCATTATTCAGATATAATCTGAGTCAAATGAAATGACAGAAAAATTACAAATTCTGTATTAATACAAACTCATGTGAGCTACAGTTTCTATAAATATCAAGTAATATATAAATTTAACTACACATTTATATACCTTCAATTTTAATGCTACTTATCTTAACTGATAAAATTTGAAACAACTAAAGCAAATACTGGTGAAAGAAATGAATGAATTAAGAGCTTACGGTGATGATTCCAGAATGATGCTATTAGCCTGTGTTGATGATGGAGATCTATGGTTCACAAAAACTTCACTTGGAGAGGTGTGGACAATATGGTCTACCAAGTGTCCAACTGAAGATGGCCGTAGTCGGGTTCCCTCTTGTGTAAATGCAGAGTTGCGACTAAATAAAAATTGGATAATTTTTTTTTAACTTGTAATTCAACATTTTTTCACATTTTTTTTAAACTTTGAAGTTACACCAAAAAGTTTTTTTTTAAAAACATTAAAGATTCTAAGGAAGCAAAGTTTTTTGACTATTCCTGTTTTCATTTTCTTAGTACCTATATCAATAACTGGAATGAACATATTATTAAGTCACTGACATTTTACACTTTCTACTTATTAACTATTTTTATCACACATGTGCATGTATATATATATACATATGTATATAATTTCAAAATTGTGTTGCTCAGCTCCCCTCTCCATTCCATCCCTCACTTTTTGGGGTCAATTCAACGTTCTGAAAATGTGACTCTATGTAGAAGAACTACAAGCATTCTCCTTTAAGGTGGGTCAAACATTTGTTTTGTGTTGTTGTCATATAAAGTTTCGATGACTTGGTCATCATCCAGATGTGACTACTGGGGGGGTGCGTGTGTGTGTATGTGTGTATAAAATGATAATAAAGACTAAAATTACTTCCACAGAGCAGAAACTCATCTTAGAAAATTTACAATAATGGAGACAGCGAGGAGCTGGGGATAATTTGAAGAGTGTAAGTTACATTTTCCAAGTTTTAAGAGACTTAATTATTCTTGTTTTTTAATTAAGCCATCGGGGTTAAGTAACCTGCTCAAGGTCACACGGCCAGGTGTTTCTGGGTGTGGTGCTGAGTCTCTGAGCCCGGGATTTGATCCCCAGGTCATCCCGACACTGGGGACGGTGCTCTTACTCGCTGAGCCACCTGGCCGCCCCATACCGTTAATTATTCTTTTTTTTTTAATTAAGCAATTGGGGTTAAGTAACTTGCTCAAGGTCACACGGCCAGTCATTTCTGGGTGTGGTGCTGAGTCTCTGAGCCCGGATTCGATCCCCAGGTCATCCCGACACTGGAGCCGGTGCTCTTACTCGCTGAGCCGCCTGGCCACCCCATACTGTTAATTATTCTGAGGCTACGAGATCACTTTTGAGTAGCGGCAGTAAGATACTGATAATGGGAGCTGCTGACAGCCGATGCCCTTTCTCTAGAAGAGATAGGGCATGACAGTAGCAACTAACTTGCAGTTCTACTAAGTAAAGCCTTGGGATCTAGTGGTAGGTAGCTGGTCCCCCATGGTGTTAGCTTAATTATATTGGAAAGGGTAGGAGTCCTTTTCACCTGTTAATGATAGAATGGGAACTATGGAGCCAGAACAGATGATTTATGCAATGATAAATATACTGTTATGATTAGCTAAAACTGTAGTCCTACATTCTAATTTGGGAGCTGGATGGCATTGATAACTAGGTTCACAGTAATGCAAACCTGAGGCCACATGTTACTTACTGATTTGGTGTTCCAGGTGGAGAGCGTGATGGTAGACTCTGTGTTTCTAATCTTTCATCAGACAACGAATTCCTACTCACTACTTCCCAATCCATCAATTTCCGTGCCAAAGGTTTACTTGGGGATCTGCAGAAATAATAGGAAATGGCTAAAATTCTAACACTGGACTAAGTTTACCTAACCAAACCTTAAATGAAATCACAGTATTTCTCTGACGTGAATGAAATATTCTCTGCAGTAATTAGTGCAAGAAATGAATGTTTTCAGTATTTTTCAGGGTTCTTTGTCCTCACTGTGACATCTTATCATCCTCCCTCCCACCCCACCCCCCTCCAGCCGTAGTTCTTTCCCAGACCATCACTTTGCATTGGCCACACTCCCCTCCCTTCCCTATTCTGAACGTTAGTAAACAAGTCCAATTCTACACCGTCTTCTTCTCTTGAGTTCCTTGCCCCTTTATACAATCATCCATCTTGTCTTGCCAAGCCTTAGCCTTAGATTACTCTCATCATCTTGGGCCTTCATTCCTATTCATATGCTGACGAATCAAACTGGAAAAAATGAAAAATGTGTACTGAGTCCACTACAACTTTAAGTTACATAATTTCAACTTGGCCCTCACTGGGGAAAGGCAATTCTTCATAAATGATTCACTGTCCCACTCACCACAAAGGCTTTTCCAAACCTTTTCATCCCTCCTCAAACCTATTATGGCTCCCTCTCCCGTCACTCTCTCAGCTGAGAATATTTCACAGAAAAATTTGAGGCCATTCTCTAAGATCTCTCTCTTTTCCCATCCTCCTCATTTCACTCAGATCTTTTCCCTCTCTCCTCTTTCACCTATCTCTAGGAAAAAAAAAAAATGGCCCTTCTACTTGCAAAGGTGAACTCTTCTACGTGTACAAAAGATTCCCATTTCATCACTCCTTGTTTACTGGCTACTTTCTTGCTGCCTACAATGGCACCCAGGTCTCACCCATCTTCAAAAAAACCTCACTTGCTTCAGTCACCCCAATTAGTGATTGTTTTGTATTTCCCCTCCCTTTCAAGGCTAAGCTCCTTAAGAAGGCTGGCTACAACTGGTGCTCCCACTTCCTTCCCTCCCACTTTTCTTAATTCTCTTTAGCCTGTCTTCTGAGCTCATCCTTGTCATTCAAGAAAAACAGCTCTCTAAAATTGTTAACGATCTTTTTTTTGCAAATCTAATGGCCTTCTTAGTCTTTATCCTTCTTGACCTCTCTCCAAACTCTGACACTGTCAAATCACCCTCTTGTCTCCAATACTTTCTTCTCTTCAGGTTTTTGTGACAACGATTGATCTATCTCTTGATTTTCCTCCTAGTTTTTTGGGATCACCATCTATATTATGTCTACTAATTGTGGGTCTCTCTCAAAACTCAGTCCTGGACTGTCTTCTCTATTTGCTTTATACTGTTCATTTTGCCTGGTGATCTTATCAGTGCCCATGGATTTAATAATCATTTCAATGCAGAAGATGCTCAGATTTATTTATCTAACCCTAACCTCTTCCGAGACTCCTAGTATTACAAACCCGATTGCCTAGAAGGACATCTTAAGCTGGATGTACTGCAAATATTTTAAACTCAATATATTCATAACTGAGCTCATCATTTCGTGCCCCGCTCTTCCTGTTACTATTGAGGGTACTACCACCTTTCCATTCACTAAGGTTAATATCCTCAATGCCTCACTCTCTCCACCTCTCCCCTTCCCCTTAATACATTCTTTTGCCGAGCTCTGTAGATTCTACCTTCACAATATCTCATACACACCCCTTCTCTCCTCTAGCAGTGCTATCACTGTGGATCGGGTCCTTATCACCTCAAAACTGGACAACTGCAAGAGCCTGGCAATTGGTCTCCCTGTCTCACATCATTCCCCACTCTATTCTGCTTCACAGTGATCTTCCAAAAGTATAGGTCTGACCATGTCATTTCCTTTTTTAATAAAAAACAGTGATTCCTCATTATTTCTAGGATAAATATAAAATCCTGTTTAATTTTTAAAGTCCTTCATAACCAGGATCCTTCCAATCTTTCCAGCCTTCATATAACTTATTCCCCTTCACATATTTCATGACCTAATGATACTGACCTCCTCACTGTTCTTGAAGATGCAACATCTCCTTACTCTGTACATTTTCACTTGTTGCCCTCCATGCCTTGAATTCTTTCCCTTCTGCGTTCTGTCTCCTGGATAACTCTCAACTAAATTCTACTTTCTGCCAAAAGCTTTCACCAGTACCCCTTAGATTTGTTTGGACAATTTTGTGCCACCCTTTCAAATAACAGGACATTCCCCGGAGCAGTCTTAATCTGGGCCTGTGAACTTGTGTTAAAAATATATTTCAATAATGCTTATATAATTATTTTACATTTAAAAACATTATTCTGAAAAGGGGTTCATGGGCTTCATCAGACTTCATCATTACTTCATCAGAGTACATGACACACCAAAAAGGTTAAGAACCCCTGCCCTACGGACTGGAAATCAATGTTCTGTGGCAGGAGTCAGCTTAGACTATTTCCAGACATTGAAAAATAGTTCCTAGGTGGTAGAAAGAGTTGAAATGACAAATGTTATCTTTGGTAACTTCCTACTTCTCCTATCAGTGATCCTTTCCTTTCTCCTGATAGCTTTCTTCCACTTTTTTCCATCATTCCTTCCCTTCCCAGCTCATCCACCCTAGATCTCATTTTTGTTTATTCCTTTAAAATTAGTTGGTAAAGTGTCCCTAATAAGGTATAAGCCTTTTCCGGAGTGTTTACATTTGCTATAAGAACCACGGTTAGTGTGTCTCAAAATTAGGCTGAGAATTCTTGGCTTGCTTGCTTGCTTGATTTATTGCCTTTTTGGAGGGCAATTGGGGTTAAGTGACTTGCCCAAGGTTACACGGCTAGGTTTTTTTGTGTGGGTGGCAAGTGCCTGAGGTCGGAACCGAACTCGGGTCCTCCTGACTCCAGGGCCGGTGCTTTATTCACAGTGTCACCTAGCTGCCCCAAATTCTGGCCTTTATTAATGCCAGGTAATGGAAAAAGCAGATATATTTGGATGTGTAATTGGTGTTGAATTATCTTTCATATTTATGTACAGTCATGAATTGTTTCTTCTGCTATCTAAACCAGAAGTCTGGAGTCACACTGCAAAACAACTACTAGGGGTGGCTAGGTGGTGCAGTGAATAGAGCACCGGCCCTGGAGTCAGGAGGACCTGAGTTCAAATCTGGCCTCAGACACTTAACACTTACTAGCCATGTGACCTTGGGCAAGTCACTTAACCCCAACTGCCCCTCCAAAAAGCAAAAAAACCCCAAAACAAACAAACAAAAAACCCAACAAAAAAGATAGTAAATGTAAAATCCCAATATGCCAAAGATCTGAATTAGATAACTTACTTTAAAAAAGGTAAAAAACTGAAAAGTATGCAGATTTTAAATAGAGATCATTAGCAATATGACTGTCATGCAGACTAAAGGGTTCTTTTCTTTCTTTCTGAAGCAACTGGGGTTAAGTGACTTGCCTAGGGTCACACAGTTAGTGTGTGTAGTTAGTCTAAGAATGGATTTGAACTTGGGTCCTCCCAACCCCAGGGCTGATGCTCTATCCACTGCACCCCCTAGGTCCCCCAATGGATTGTTCTTTAAAAACATAAAGGTAGAAACTAACATTTTGGCCAAAATGTCTTTGATAAAAATAGATGAATTGCTAAAAACAAAGATCATTTGGGCATAAAGATTAATACTATATATGTGTTAAAAAAGTTAATAATTAACAAATTTCTTGTTTTATTCTCAAATTTTACATATCTATTTAAATGTAAATGATGTAGGAAAATAGTCAATAAAAACTTTTCTCCTTTCTCCTTAGTTTCATGCTGTACATCTTAAATATTGTTTTGAAGCTTATATGACTACCTCTTTCATTTCACAAAATATGTATTTCGTAAGATTAATAGGTTTATGTGATCTTAAATGAGACAGATTTATGGCCATTATTTTCCAAATGTAATAAAACACTATTTAGGATTGTGTTTGCTATTGAAATACAATGTATCTGATTCTTAAGCCAAAATAAATCACCTTTTCCTTTTTCTCTTGAAGTATATTTTGCTCATATTTTTACAGGGATAAAAAAGTCAGGAACAAAGATGAGTCAGAACAATATTGTTTTTCTTTTGAGCAAAGGTTTTCATTAAAAAAAAAAAAGCTGATAAAAATTAACACCTATCAGGGGCAGCCAGGTGGCTCAGCGAGTAAGAGCACTGGCTCCAGTGTAGGGATGACCTGGAGATCGAATCCTGGGCTCAGACACTCAGCACCACACCCAGAAATAACTGGCTGTGTAACCTTGAGCAAGTTACTTAACCCTGATTGCTTTAAAAAAAAAAAATCTAAAAAAAAATTAACACCTATCTAGTCAATTTATAGCTTATAATGGAGAATACTAACTGTAAATGTGAAATCAAGTTGACTAAATGAATAGAGTGCTTAGAAGAGAAACTTCTCAGTATATCACATACTTGTTTAGAAGGAATTCTAAAATTTTCAAGTTATAATTTGATTTAGAATGTTTATTTCATCTGCCTTCATCAGCTACCAATGTTTAGCAAATTTTCATTCTATCTTTATTCTCTCAATATCAGTCATATCAAATCTCTATGACAATAAACCATGTCTCCCTTCCCCTAGCAAACTCCAATCTATCCTTTTAACTCACTCCAGATTTCCTTACCCCTTCCACTGTGTTCAAAATTAAACAACTTCTCTTAATTTTAGACCTAATTCTCCCATGTTCCTTTTATCATTTGTATTTCACAGAGACTTTGTTCCCCTAGAAAATGAACCCCTAGTCATCCTTTCCAGTACTGATTATACCTTCTCTTTTATACCCCAAATCTCTGGTCCCAAAGAGTCAGAATACTCTTTGCTCCCCACTCATACTTTTAGACTCTCAATTACTAACCTCTCCTCTTCTAAGTTACCTCTATCTAAATGTGTCATTCATTGTAGATCCTAGCCACTGTTATTTTTTGGGCCCTAAATATTCTGTTTTATAACCCAAAACTCTTTAATCTACTCAACTCCCATTACCTACTCATCCTCTTCACTCAGATATAAAACAGGATAGTCATATCCTTGATCTTGTATCTCCCAAAGTGTTTAATTTCTTTTATCAATAAATTTGAAATTCCTCATTTTGCCTGCCCCTCCCCATGCTTTTATTCCACTTAAACCTACACAGTCTCGTTTAACTACCTAAACATCCATGATTAATCTCATTCTATTCTTCTCCAACAGACTGCTCCCCTCTACTATTCCAGTTCTCTCACTAATCTTCAGTCTCTCCATCTGCCTACAAAAATACCCATGCCTCCACCATGCTTTCAATCAAGAACTTTCAGTCTGACTTTTCCCAATAGTTATCACTCTGTATCTCTCCTTGATTTCTGCCTAACACTTCTCGAAAAAGGCATTTATGTGCTTGTTCTCTATACCCTTCTCTCAATTCCACTTCTGACTCCATGTAACTGAAAGTATTCTAAACAAAGTTACCAACGAGGTCACAATTGCCAAACTTAATGGCATTTTCACAATCCTCATCCATCTTGACCTCTCTGCAGACTCTGACCTTGTCTAGCACCTTTGCCTCCAGTTCTCTCTTTCTCTCTTTTCTCCTGACACTGCTTTGTCCTGGTTTTTCTACCTGTCTGTCTGCACTTCTCAGCCTCTTCTGTTGGATCTTCATCTAGCTGATGTGCACTAATCCTGGGTCCTCTTCTCCTTATATACCAGGGTGATTAAACTGTATTCCACGAATTTAAAAAAAATTTTAGTGTCTTATTTCAATATAATTGGTTTCCCTTGTAATCCAACATATTTTGTGTTATATGTTTTAAATGATTATTCAGAGAAGAGATACAGAGATGTCACCAGATTGCTTAAGGATTGCAACAGATTATATAAAAACAAATAGGCTAAGAACCCCTATTCTATATTCTCTTAACTGGTAATCTCATCAGCTCCCACAGATTCAATTATCACCTCTATCTGAATGATTCTCAATCTATAGATCTAGTGCTAATTTCTTTCCTGAGCTCTAGGTCTCAAAACACCAACTATCTATCTCTCACACATCTTTTTTTTTTTTTTTTGGCCTTCTGCCACTCTCCTTCATCTGTGTTTTATGATTCCTTACCAAGGCTAACTAACCCCTCTGCCTACTCAAGAGATGCTTCTCAGACATCTCAAACTCAATATACCCAAAACAAAATTTATTGTTTTCCACCAAATCATTCCTGTATCTTCTAAATTTAATGGTATTTTCCTCCTCCTGGTCATGCAGGCTCACAACCCTCAGTGTCATTCTTAATTCCTCAATCACACTCTCCCTATATATCCAAACTGCTGCCCAGTCTTATTTCTATCTTCACAACATCTCATTTATGTGTCACCTTCTCTCCACTCATAGTTCTATTAAATTGCCACAGTGAAAAGAAAGAAATACTTTATGTTCCTAGTTTATTAAAAACAGGTCAGACTATGTCTTAAAATGCATAAAGTAAATTCCTTATCAAGTAACAACCTACTACTAAATGCGCTCTTATAAGAACATTGAATTACTGAGCAGCAGTTAAAACAGTTAGCTTTTGTCTCCTTTGGGGGACAAGGATTCATTTGAAGAAAAACAAAACACACTCACCTTATATATGCTAGAGGTTCAGGATTCTTTATGACTGTTTCTATCTCAAATATAACTTGAACTATTTTGTATCTAAAGTAAATATCAGGTATTTATTTTATTAACAGTTTTAACCTCAGGGACCCACCCACTCAAGTTTGTTGTCTTTACTTCCTGTTTTATGTGGAAATTTCAGAGAAAAAAATACCGCATTGTATCTGTGACTTTGCAGTGTGGTAAGATCTATTTTCTGACCATGGCACTCTTTTTCTGCTGTGTGGGTACATTCTTATACTTTTTCCTCAGACAATAAAATATACTAAACAAGACTGCTGAAATATTTCTAGGAAACTATAAAGCAAAAAAAAAAATTTCAAGTAGAATAACTTGTCTAATTACTGCTGAAATTAGTCTTTTATAGAAAATGTTAAGCAGAAATTTATTCTCTATTTTTGGAATTTCAGTAGATAATATCACCAAGATAACAGTTTTACATCTTGTTAATATTTTAATGAAATAAATTAATTTAGAAACTGTTAAAGTTATAAAGTATTCTTGAAAGTACAATCATGTCATTAGAATAATGTTGAGATATTTCAAAGAAAGTTTACAAGATGAGAAACTAAGGGCCAAATGTCATTGTCTAAAATAATGGTATTAATTAAGACAAACTGAGTCCTATATTGCACCAAAAATGTCTAAAAAGATCTCCAACCTTTAGCTAATGGCCTACTATTTCAAGCAGGACTCAAGGCAAATGTATTATAGCACAATTAAATAATTAGGACAGTCCCTTGGAACTTACTCTAATGGGATTTGATCTGTACTGGTAGTACACTGAATGTGACTGACTTTGGTTATAAAAAAATGTGCCAAGTTAAAGGTGAAATATTTTATTTAGTGACTATAAATACAGAAATGCCCATTAAGAAAGTTTCACATTTCTGAAAACTTGTGATGTAAAATGACCTCACTTTAAAAGAAAGATATTCCAAGTATTTTATATGCAATAGTAATCTCAAAATATCATTCATGGGGTATGTTTTGGGACTCAAAGGATTTTCAGAAGCAAGCTGTGATGTGGTGAACTCATCCAATCTCACGCTCTGTAGTTTTGTCCATAAATATTTAACAAGTACCTATTACGTGCAACACAGTATGCTAGGCACTTTGGAGTTGATACAAATGAAAAAAAAATGTGCTCCCCATCCTCAGAAACTTTTAGTTTAGTAAAAGGAAATGTGACATGCATATAAATGAGTACCATACAAAACAGAATGTGGCAAGTGAATAAAAAAAATGTAAATAAAATACAATGAAAGATCAGAGGTGAGAAATTACAATTGCGTGGGTGTGTGGAAGACCAGAGAAGACCTGGTGACATCCAAGTTAGGCAATGAAGGATGGGAACAATTTCCTTAAAAAGGATTTCTTCTAGGTGGTAATGAATAGGACATTCCAGGTCTGAGAAGAATGAGTCACAGACTAGATCATCACAGAACAGGACTACTTTTCCACAGGCCAAGCTGACTTGTGGTAACTTCAGGAGAAGTGGAAGAGGCTGGCTGCTGTAACTAATCCTAGGTTATGTGCAGCATAGACAGCAATGGGCCATGTGACAAAGGTGCATAAGCAGAGCTGCAAAGACACTGTAAAGCACACGTATTAGTCATAAAAACAAGTGACATCAGTGCTGTCATGCAGGAAAGAACACACTACAAACGACGCCAGCAGCCATCATCCTTCTGCATACGAAGCTTCTTTTGCTATCCCGCTCCTTCTCCCTTCCTATTGCAGCTCTCTGCTCCTCTCATAGTGTCTCACCTCCACTGGGCAGGAGCTCAGCCGGCCTCCGGGCTCTTCTCCCCACCAAGCCATCCCCCACACAGCTGTCAAAGCGACATTCCTACAGCCTAATTCTTACCATGTCATTCTCCTGCTTAATAAACTGCCAACGGCTCCTCGGTACATCTAGAATAACATATTCTTTGTTTGGCTTTTAAATTCTTAACAAGCAAGCTCTAACCTCCTCTTTCAGCCCTGTCACATAATCCTTTTTACACACGTTTTTCTCTCAGCCTGTCTGGCCTTATTGTTTTTCTTCAATAGGACATTCCACGCACATTTGCACAAACTGTCTTCAAGGCCCGTGACGCACCTCTGTCTGCCCCCTTCTTTTCTTTCAGAGATCTACTTAAATGCCACCTACTCCACATCCTTCAGGAATTCAATCAACAAGCATTTATTATGTTCTTGCTATGTGCCATGCAATGTGCTAAGTTCTGGACATACAAAGGAAGGCAAAAAAAAACTACCTGCCTTCAGGAAGCTCACATTTTAACAACGTGCAAGCAACTCTGTACATAAAAGATACAGTGTAAAATGGAAGGTAGGGCAGTTCTGTGGCAAAGTGAAGAGAGTACTGGGTCTGGGAGACCCGAGTTCAAATCCAGCCACAGATTTATCAGCTGTGTGACCTTGGGCAAGTCATTTAATCCTGTTCACCTCAGTTTTCTCATTTGTAACATAAGCTGGAGAAAGAAATGGCAAACCAGACACAACTGAGTAACAACAAATGAAAGGTAACTCAGGATGAGCAGGAGGCAGAGACAACTGGGGAGTGATGATCTCATACATAATGTGGGGATTCAGCTGATTCTGGGAGGAAGTGAGTAAAGCCAGGATCTGGATATGAGGGGAATGCATTCCAGGAATAGGAGATAATGCGTGAAGAGGAATGGTTCTAAGAATGTCGAGTGTGAGGAAGGGCAAGGAGGCCACACTAGCTGGGGTGAGTAAGAAGACAGGAAAGGAAAGGAAAGAAGGGAGCTGTCTGTTAAGGGCTTTCAATCCAAAGCCATCAATAAAAATGGATTAATTTTTCTTAAAAAACTGATCATGGAGGTAAAAGGAGCCTTTGGAATGTATGGAGTAGAAGGGTAACATGGCCAGATGTATAATTTAGGAAAGTCACTTTGGCAAATGAAGTGAAAGACAGATAGACGGGAGTAGGGAGAGAAAGAAGGGGAGAGGAGGAAGAAGGCTACTTCAGGAGACCAGAGGAATCGGAGCTGGCTAAGGGAGTGAAACAAGCCTGATGCTGTAAAAGTAGAAAACCATGAGACTGGACGAGAGAGTAAATAAACGGCAGGAATGGAGTGAGGTGGGGAGTGTGCATAAGGAATTAAGAATGACAGTGAGGCTGTAAGCCCAAATGGCCGGGAGGATCACGACTACACTACTGTGTAGTAAGTGAAAAATGTGGAAGAAGGGTGGAAAGTTTGGGTAGAAAATTGAGCTTTATTTTTGGACATACTGAGTTACATCCAATCTGAGATGTCTAAGAGGCAGTTGGTGACGACGGAAGAGAGAGATTAAGTCTGGATATCTCTATGTTTAACCTACATCTATATTCATTTTATGTATATTTGTCCCTCCCAATAAAATATAAGTTTCTTGAGCTAGAGACTGTTACATTTTTGGTTTTGTAGGTATTTGGTACATGGAAAGCACCTAGTAAATACTGACTCGTTATAAGGTAGATTAGGTTAAAAGAACATTTTTTTTCCTTTTTTAAAAAATTAATTTATTTTTAGTTTTCAACATAACATTTGTGTAAGATTTTGAGTTCTAAATTTTCTCCCCATCCCTCCCATCTTCCCCACCCGAAGATGGAATACATTCTGATAATCCCTTCCCCCAGTCTTCCCTCCCTTCTATCACTTCCCCCTTACTTTCATGTAGGTTAAGATAGAGTTCTATACCCCAGTGTCTACATATCTTATTTCCTAGTTGCATGTAAAAACAATTTTAAAAATTTGTTTTTAAGACTTTGATTTCCAAATTCTCTCCCTTCTTCCTTCCCCACCCACCTTCACCGAGAAAGGAAGCAATTTAATATAGGTTATACATCTTATGCAAAACACTTCCATAATAGTAATGCTGTGAAAGACTAACTATATTTCCCTCCATCCTATCCTGCCCCCCATTTGTTCTATTTTCTTCTTTGACCCTGTCCTAAAGGAATACTTCTTGACAGAAGAAAGCAAGACAATTGTATCCTTTCCTTTTTAAGCAGATAAAACATCAAACTATCTTAAAGTTCTATAAGGTCCTTGTTCCAGTGGGCTCAAAACATTTATTTCAGTGGTCTAGGGTACTACTACTGGCTCAGCTATAAAGCAATGAATCATTTAGAAGTTCTCTCCAGCTTCAAAATGAGGGAAAAAGTTTTTACTTAAATCTTCAATTTAGGTCAATAAAAATGAATTATGCATAATGATTACACACTTCCTCTAATCTACTTTTTTGCCTTTTTTTTTTGGGGGGGGGGAAGGCAGGGCAGTTGGGGTTAAGTGACTTGCCCAAGGTCACATGGCTAGTAAGTGTTAAGTGTCTAAGGCCGAACTCAGGTTCTCCTGACTCCAGGGCCGGTACTCTATTCACTGCGCCCCCTAGCTGCCCCCACTTCCTCTAATCTAAAGACTCAGAAATGCACAAAACTTCAATGTACAATAATCTCTTACAACAAAATACCTTTTATGCTAATACTTATTGCAGAGTTTTTTAAAGCTCCTCATTCCGAAACCTGTGTCTAATATAGGAATACTGAAGTCCTTATGCATTTTAACTCACAGACTTCCCAAATATACATTATAAATAACTTTAACAAACATTACCCAAAGTGCAGGTACACATACTTTAACAGAACTTTGAATTTATAAAATCAGTATACTATAAGAAATAGTTTGACTAAAATAGCCTCTTTAGATGCATTTAAATATATAAGCTGCTACTGTGATTTAAAGTAATTAAAAAGGGGCAGCTAGGTGGCTCAGTGAATAGAGCACTGGCCCTAGAGTCAGGAGGACCTGAGTTAAAATCTGACCTCAGACACTTAACACAAAAAATAACTGTGTGACCTTGGGCAAGTCACTTGTCCTCTGTGCCACCCCCCCCCCCACCCCAAGGAAAGTAATTAAAAAGAACATTTTGATACTGGTACATGATGCCAAACCTCGAACCTAACACATTTAGCACACTGTTCAAAACAGTAGCTAGGTGGCGCAATAGATAAGAGCACCAGGCCGAGAGTCTGGAAGACTCATCTTTCAATTTCAAATCAGACCTCAGACCTTACTAGCCGTGTGACCTTGGGCAAGTCACTTATCCTGTTTGCCTCAGTTTCCTCATCTGTAAAATGAGCTGGAAAAGGAAAAGGCAAACCACTAGAGTATCTTTGCCAAGAAAAGCCCAAACAGCATCATGAAGAGCTGGAAACAATTGAAAAGACTGAACAACAAAACAGTAGGCTCGACTGGACTGTTCTGCTGACACAGGTGAATGTAGCGAGCTTATGTTAGCATTTGGTAGTAAAACCAGTTAGTCTCCTCTGACCTAAAGTCACATTTCTATTCCACTTACGAGTTAAACTGAGGTGAAGTGGTTTAAATTCACTAGTAGGCCTTTAAATACTTATTAAATTAATTAAGCGTGTCCATCTATTATTCCCTTATAGGAAAAGATCACCAATCCTGACTTTCCCAATTCAAGTTGCCTTGGCCCTCACTCCCCTAAGTGTGAAGTTTTCCCTGTCAGAATATAAGCTCCTTTAAAGTAAGAATTATCTTTGTGTTGGTGCATCTACTTTTAGGGCTTGTGCACAAGACAATTTCTAAAAGAAAAACAAGCCAATATGCAAGTAAAATAGCTAATAAAATTCCTTGTGCATGACAATGGAACAGTAAACTTTGCCAAACCATACAATACTAATGCTCTAAATTCTGGAAAATACTTACAATGCACACAGTTATGCTTAGGTTCAAAGGGCTTAAAAATACCGTTTTAACTGTTGTATCCCTCTTACTTTGAGGGATTAACACCATTATGAACAAAACTGCACACTTTCATGTCTATGGGGGTAAATTCCAGCTCTAGATCAGCCCTACTCATGTTTTTTTCCCATTATGTCTGCTATAGTATAAAGAAGTGTTTGACAAAGTCAGCGAACCATGGACTTGATTCACTACACATTATCTCATTTCATGCTCTCATTTTAATCAATCCCCTCATTGCTACTCAGCTACAGATTTATTAATTTCTTGTTGATTTTACTAATGTATACTAGCTGGGCAGCAAACTTAATTTGCTGCAGCATGGCACAGAGCAGAGCTGCAAGGGATTTCGGACAGCCCTTGAAAAAATGTAGAGGAAAACATCCTTAGCTCCACTGGAAAAATTTCAAATGTTTTTACTTCTTTTCTACTTACTTTTCCATAAACCCCAAAACATGACTTCTGCCCCTTCCACTCTACTAAAAGTTCTCTGAAACAGTACCAAGTATTGGATGTTTCATCAATTCCAATGCTACTTTCTACATTGAAGTCTCTCCTACTCTCCTGGCTGCTGGTACTCTCCCTCCCTCAAAATGACCATGTACTCATTTTATACATTATATAGTACATGTTAGAATGTAAGCTCTTTGAAATCTTGGGGATTTTTTTTTCTTTGCATCCTTGAGGTTTATCACAGTGCCCAAAAATATAATGGGCACTTAAATGTTTGTTAACAGTTTGAACTATGTCTTCCAAATTCAATAATCATGTCTTTTTAAATTTTTCTTTTATATTATCTTTTTATCTTATCTTTTCCATCATTTCTTTTACCTTCCATTTCTATGGCTAGTGGAATATCACCTCATACCTTGAGTGCTCCAACAGACTTACCCCTTCTTTCAAACAATTCTGGTTGAACTCTAATTACTATGAGATTAATATGAATGTCCATTTATACAGAGCTATAAAGCTTGTATACTATGTGTGCTGTACTTTCTTGCCCTATACTTTTGCAAACGCCACTTCTTTTACCTTAATGGTCTCTTTCCTTATGTTAATCCATGGAAATCTATCTCACTGTTTAGTCAGGATATCAAATTTTATCTCTTCTCTACTCCATGATTAACCAGCCTGAAGTGATGTCTTTTTTTCTCTGGACTCTTACAGCAACTATTACCTGTATAATTCATTTCACAATTACATATTACCTTGAAATAGGAGCTCTATAACTGTCATGTAATTTTATCTATATCACTGGCTAATTAATTTCCCATGTATTTTTTTCCATGTATCTGCTTTTCAATAAGACCAAAAACTCTCTGAAGGCAGGGGATACTTCTTCAAGTCAACCACAATGCCTTCTAAGTAGCAGGTGCTCAATAAATATTTGCTAATTTGTAGATTTCTGGAATGGCTGAAAGAAATGATGGTCCTATAAGTATAATATAATTTTCATTCAAGGGCTAAAAAAGCAATATCTTACCTTGCAAACACCCTGTCTTTGTTTGCTTTTTCTTTGCCATATTGTACAGACTGGACTTCTGTTCTCCCACTAAAAGAACAAATTTATATAATAATGGGAAAAAAGAAATGATGACTATGTACAATACTATTCTATTGATAATTATATCACTTCAAATGTCTGGGGTATTTTTAGGAAGAACTCATACAAACATATGATACTAAGAGACCCAAATATAGCTGAACCCATTAGTTCTATTATAAAATGTGCAGTGACAAGGACAGAATGAATCATAAACATCAGTTTATGAGCTGCCTGTGGAAAAAAAAAACTTATTTAAAATCAAGTTGCAACAGTGTCTTTCATTTCAAATTCCCCCATCATTTTCACTTTTCTTTGGAGTATGAGCAAGGAAAGTTCTAACATAGTATTGAATTGTTGAATACATTCATGCTATTCATTTTAACTGACATCTCATATACAAATCCAGTGATGGAAAATTGAGAAGTAAAAATTTTATGCAAATATTTCTTCACAGATAAAACAAATTAAAATTTGGAATTTCACTTCATCCAACAGCCAAGTACTATATTATCACTTCGTTCATCCAAATGAGAAAGAAAAGCAAAAACTGCAGGGAGATTTCTGTTCATTTAAAAAAAAAACCAACTTCTTTTGGATTCTGAGTATCCCACCTATACCACGGAGACAGCTAAAGTTGCTTTACCTTCGGCAAACAATTTGTTTTGGAGAGGTCTGAGAATTTGTGGGAATCAGAAAGTGGTTAACTAAAACCATAGTTGTATCTTAAGTTTATCTAAAATGGTTTATTTGATGCTGATACTTTGCATTATTCTAGGAACATACGATTATCTCTAGATAAAAATAAAATGAAACATGGAAGAGTTCAAAGCATGGACCAAGACAGCAAAGTAAACATCCTTGTTTTCTGTATTTACTGGAAGGGTTCTAGTCTTATCTCTGCTGCACATGACGCTTGCTTTTGGTTTTAAATACTTTTCATAATACTAAAAAAGGTCCCTTTCTAACTATATTTTATAGGGTAATTTTTTTTAGTGTAAATGAGCATGATACTTTGAAGACAGGTTTTTCTCATATCTTTTGAAATAATCATGTGGTTTTGAATGTTTTAGCTTTTTAACATGATTTATTATGTTGAGTTTTCCTAACGTTGAACCACCTTTGCATTCCTCCTATGACTCCAACTTGGGCATAACGATTTTTTAGATGAACTATACTAGTCTATTTTACAAGATTTTATTTAAATTCCTCCCTCTCTTCACTCACTGAGAGGGCAAGCAATTTGACGTAGCTTATACATGTGTAGTCATGAAAAACATTTCCATATTAGTCAAGTTGTTAAAGAAAACACAGACCACAAAAACAGAGAAAATTTCAAAAAGTATACTTCCATATGCATTCAGACTCCACCAGTTTTCTCTGGAGGTGGATAACATTTTTGATCTTGAGACCTTAAGAAGCGCCTCATCTTATTGATGAGAAGTGCTAAATCATTCACAACTGATTGTCCTACAATACTGCAGTTACTGTGTACAATTTTCAACTAGTTCTGTTTACTTCCCTTTGCATCAGTTCATGTAAGTCTTTTTAGATTTTTTTTTTAAAGCAATCGGGGTTAAGTAACTTGCTCAAGGTTAGTTACACGGCCAGTTATTTTTAGATTTTTCTAAAACCATTTTGCTCATCATTTCTTATATGTAACATAATAGCATTTCATCAATCATATACCACAACTTATTTTAGCCTTTCCTCAATTGATAGGCAATTCTCTCAACTTCCAACTCTTTGACACCATGACAAAGAGCTAACATAAATATTTTTGTACATATAGTGACCCCCCATCTCATTTGGATGAATCCATAACTCTACCAACTGTGCATTAGTGTTCCAATTTTCCCAACATTTGTCATTTTTCTTTTCTGTCTTATTAGCCAATCTGATAGATGTGAGGTGGTACCTCAGAGTTGTCATAATTTGCATTTCTCCAATCAATAGTATATAGTTTTTTTTTCATATGACTACAGATAGCTTTGATTACTTTGTCTGAAAATTGCATAGTCATAAAATTTGACTATTAAAACGGGGAATGACTTATATTCTTATAAATTTGACTCAGTTGTCTGTATATGTGAGAAATGAGGCCTTTATCAGAGAAACGCTATAAAAATGTCCTAGTTTTCTGCTTTTCTTTTTTATAATCTTGGCTGCACTGGTTTTGCTCATGCAAAACTTTTTTAATTAAATCAAAATTATTAGATCATGAATTCTTCCCTTATCCAAAGATCTGACAGTTTAACTATTTTATGCTCTCCCAATCTGCTTTTGGTATCACCATTTATATCAAAACCACTTTCCCATTTTGCCTTTATTTGGGTATACAGTGTGAGTCCATATCTAATTTTTGCTGTACTGCTTTCTAGTTTTCTCAGCAGTCTTTGTCAAATAGTGGATTCTTGTCCCAAAAGCGTGGTGCTTTGGGTTTATAAAACAATAAAATACTGTAGTCATTTACTGTGTATTTAATCTATTCCACTGAATTACTACTCTACTTTTTTTTTTTTTAAAGCAATTGGGGTTAAGTAACTTGCTCAAGGTCACATGGCCAGTTATTTCTGGGTGTGGTGCTGAGTGTCTGAGCCCAGATTTGATCCCCAGGTCATCCCGACTCTGGGGCCGGTGCTCTTACTTGCTGTACCACCTGGACGCCCCTACCACTCTACTTTTTAAGCCAGTACAAGACTGTTTTGATGATTACCACTTTGTAGTATAGTTTGAGATCTGGTACAGCTTCCTTCCTTCACATTTTTTTTCACTGATTCCCTTGGTATTTTTGACCTTCTGTTCTTCCAGATAAATTATATATATATATAAATTTTTGATGGTTTGGTATGGCACTGAGTAAAATAAATTTAGGGAGAACTGTCATTTTTATTATAAATTAATTTAGGTAGAACTGTCATTTTTATTATATTGGCTCAGACTACCCATTAGCAATTAATATTTTTCCAACTGCTTAGATATAACCTTTTTATGTGAAAAGTGTTTTGTGTGTTCATATATTTTCTGGGTTTGTCTTAGTAACTAAAATCCCAAATACTTGATATTGTCTAGTTATTTTAAATGGAATTTCTCTATCTCTTGCTGCTAAACTCTGTTGGTAATATAGAGAAATGCTTATGATTTATATCTTCCAAGTTGTTAATTATTCCAACTCGTTTTTTAGTTGATTCTCTAGGATATTCCAAGTATATATATACACACACACATACCATCATATCATCTAAAAAGAGTGATTAAGTTTTGTTTTCTGAGTGTCTATTCTAATTCCTTCAATTTATTTTTTTTCTCTTATTGCTATAGCCAGCATTTCTAGACTGAATAACAGTGGTGATAATGAGCATCCTTGCTTATATATATATCACTTTATAAAGACATGCTGAGATGGACAAAACCTGTGGCCAAAACTTACATAAATAAGATTTTTATATGGTTAACCTGACCAGGTACCATGAACATTATATGGCACTACAAAATAGAATGTGACATCCAAGATCCCCAGCAATTAATATAAAAACATTAGTCATGGAAGTCGTACTTACCAGTATCGGAATTTTGAACCCAAAGTAAAATAATGTGCAAAAAAATTCTTCTGAGGTGGCAGTGGTCTATCCAAACGGAAAAATGTGTGATGCTCTACACATGCTTTCCACAAATTTTTACATGCTCTATAATTCACCATATTGAATCCCAGTAACGTTTCTCTAGATTCATGCTGTAGGGAATAAACATCCCCCCAAAAAAACAAAAAACAATTTGACAAAATATAACAATTATTATCTACAATCAGCATTAATATCATATAATTCAGAAAGATTGAGAGCCAAGCTGTCACAGCCACCGCCAGTGAAGTCTCCTTTCCTCATCCTCACACTTTTCTTCTCCTGACCTGTTCAGAAGCCACACACCTTCTGGATGGCCAAGCAGAAAAACAAGACTCTTCACATTATCTGGATGATGTTTACACTGATTCAATGGAGGAACAAAAGGGTTTTCCATTTGTATTGCACTGTGTCCTAAGGTCTGCCAGGTCTTCCCATACTGCCTTGCTATTATTTGTTCCAGAGGAATGGGTTTAGTCACCTGCTTTGCCACAAAATGCTTATAATGAGAGATATATCCATCAGACTTAAAGATACACTCTTTTAAGTGTGCTGTCATACCAAATGAAAAGTGAATTCCTTGGGAGCAGGGAGTGTCTAATTTTTTTCTATTTGTATCACTAGATCTTAGCACACTTCTTGGCCTATAATGATTAATCAATGATTTTTTATTCACTCATTCTAGAAATGCCCACCTTTTGTTTTATCTTAGTGCTTCACTTAGTAAGAACATATACACAGACAAATGAAGTTACATCCCCTGGTAATCAATTCTTTGTATAACTAAAATGAGTCTCCATTTTGTTTCAAAATAGCAGATTCTCTATTTCTGTAAAAATATCACAAAGTCGTTAAGATTCACATTTTCATATCATACTTGATACCCATCATTCACTCTACAGTTAAATCTTGTTTCTAAATACAAATTATCTCTTACATATATTTCATCCTCTCTACCTTCAAAGTCACCAAACCAAGTTCAGGCTCTTACTAGCTTTCATCTACACTACTGTGATAGACTCCTGTCTAGTATCCCTACCTTTAGCCTCTTCCCATTCCAAGACATGAGCTATGCAGGTAGAAAAGAGATTTTGTAGTTTGTTCTTATTTTGTTTTATTTTAATTCAATGTCCTGTCTTTATTTTTTTTCCTCTTTTTTTTTTAATTTTTTAGTTTACATCATTCATTTCTGCAAGATTTTGAGTTACAAATTTTCTTCCCATTTTTCCTCTACCTACCATCCGAAAACAGTCATCCCACTGAATATACCCTCCCCCAATCTGCTCTCTCCCATATCTTCCTCTGTCCCCCATGACTTTCCAGTAGGGCATGGTGGATCTCTATGCCCCAGTGCCTGTATATCTTATTGCCCAGTTACACGTAAAATAATAATAAATATATATATATATATATATATTTAAACATTTGATTTTAAAACATTGAATTCCAGATTCTTTCCCTTCCTCTCTCATCACACTCTTACTGGGAAGATAAGCAATTCAATATAGGTTGTACATGTGTAGCTATGCAAAACATTTCCATTGTGGATATACTGTGAAAGACTGACTATATTTCCCTCCATCCTATCCCACCCCCACTTGTTCTGGGAACTCTGGAACCTGGCTATAACATTCCTAGGACTTTTCTTTTTGGGATCTTTTTCAGGAGGTGATCGGTGGATTCTTTCAACCTCTATTTTGCACTCTGGTTCTAAAACATCAGGGCAATTTTCCTTGAGAATTTCTTGGAGGATGATTTCTAGGTTCTTTTTTGATCATGGCTTTCAGGCAGTCCAATAATTTTTAAATTATCTCTCCTGGATCTATTTTCCAGGTTTTTCCAATGAGATATTTCACACTGACATCTATTTTTTCATTTGTTTGGATCTGTTTAACAGTATCTTGATTTCTCATAAAGTCACTAGCTTCCATTTGCTTCAATCTTAATTTTGAAGGAATGATTCTCTTCAGTGAGCATTTGAGATTCTTTTTCATTTTGGCAAATTCAGCTTTTTAAGGCATTTTTCTCCTCATTGCCTTTTTGAGCCTCTTTTGCCATTTAAGTTAGTCTATTTTTTAAGGTATTATTTTCTTTAGTCAGGTTGTTGACTCTCATTTCATAATTTTCTTGCATCATTCTCATTTCTCTTCCCAATTTTTCCTCCACTTCTCTTACTTGGTTTTCAAAATACTTCTTAAGCTCCTCCATGGCCTGTAACCAGCTTGTATTTTTCTTGCAAGCTTTTGGTGCAGGAGTTCTGACTTCACAGTCTTCCTCCTGTTCCATGCTTTGATCCTTTTTGTCCCCAAAATAGGAGTCCAATGTTGGATTCCTCTGTTTGCTTTGCTTCCCTCATTTACTCATGTTGCCACTCAATTACTTGATTTTGGGGCTTTCTGGCACAGTAGTGCTCTGCTACCAGAGAGGGGAGCTTTGTCCCAAATTGCTGGGCTTTTCTCAGCTGCCAAAAGTATTAGTGCGGTGCCCTCTCTTAAGCCTCCACATGCTCCGGCAAGCTGGTCACACACCCCAGGACCTCCACTCCAGATCCAAGCAGGTTAAAGCAAGAGAGATTACCCCTCAGACTAGTCACTTGGTCCCCCTACAGGCTTCAGGCCAGTAGCTCAAGCTGCCATGTGGTGGCAGCTGCATGACTGCTGCACCTCAGCCGCTTCTTGCCCTGGGCGCTAAAGCCACGACACTCCGAATTCTCTCTCACTTTGTCCTTAGCATCTATGGACTGATAATTCTGGAAACCGCCACAGCAGCTGGTGAAGTCCCTCAAGCCGGTGTCTGGTCAGGCTGCCCTGGGGCTAAGACCTCTGGCTCACATGGGCCTGGGGTCAGCTTCCAGAGTGTGCACTGGCTGCTCCCTGCTGGCCTACTGGACTGTCCTCGGTGGGAGGTTAGCTTCTCTGTGTCATTTTGTGGGTTCTGTAGCTCCAAAGTTTATTCAGAGTCACCTTTTACATGAATTGGAGAAGGTGAGAGCCAGAGCCCTGAGAAACTTCTGTTTCTACTCTGCCATCTTGACTCTGCCCAAGAGTAAATCACTCTTGATTATAAACCTTCATTTTCTGTCTTTACCAAGATGTTTTCTCTCTTACCTATAGTGGGTATTACTCCTGAGTGGGGTTCCTAGTTATCTGAAGTCTTCTGATTACTTGCAGCATTTTTTTTCTCTGCTATTTGGAAGCTTAGAAATTTGACTGAAATAAATGAGTGTTTTTAGTGTAGAGGTTCTATTAAGAGGTTATCAGCACATTTTTTTCTATTTTCATTTTACTCTTTAACTCTAATAGTCTGTGGGCAATCTTCTCTTTTGATTTCTTAGTGTCCAACCTTTTTTAAGCCATGGTTTTTCAGGGAGTCTAAAGATTCTTAAACAATCTCTCCTAAACTTCTTTTCCAGGTCTGTTGTTGTTTTGTGATAGTATATTTTCTTTTATTCTTTATGTTTATTTGCATATATATTTTCTATCTATATATATTCTTTATATCTATATATCTTATTGTATCAGGGGACAACTGAGTTCTATTTGCTCCGTTGTATTTCTCAGGGAGCTCACAAATTGGTTATGACTATATACCTAAAGTTCCAGCAGGTCAACAAATATTTATTAAGCACCAGGTTTGTATCCAGTATCAGGGACATAAAGAAAGGCAAAAATACAGTCTATGCTCTCAAGGAATTCATATTCTAATGTGGGAAACAACATTCAAATAACATACACACATGAGAAATATTGCATACGTGGAAGGAATTTTCAGAGAAAGAAGCACTCACTGATAGGGAGGGAGAAGAACCTGTTAAAGGTCTGCTTCAGAGAATGGTATCTGAATCAAGTCTTCTTAAAAAATAGATTTTTTACTGATTGGATTTGTTTTTACATACCTTAGATTTCCTCTTTAAAACAACCTTGAGTTAATGCTCAGCAGTATATTCTGGTTCAAAAGGTATAGGCATCTTAGTGTTTTTATTTGTGTAATTCCAAATAGCTGAGTTGAATTTTCAAGGAGGAGAGGTGAGGAGGGAGAATATTATAGGCACAGGTGATTATGAAAGCATAGTCAGGAGATGGAGTGCTGTACAGAAGCAACTTTCAAGTAGGACAGCAGAGCTAGGTTCTAAAATGTATCAAGAAATCAAGCGTAGTTGGTGTTTTCATTAGTTTACTCATTTCTTACCTAGCCTTAATCACTGAATGGGCATTGCCTCAGTCAAACTGAGACCTAGGAAAAGACCTTAGTTTAAAAAGGCTAAGATATCCCATTACATCTGGGCCATCTTCAGCCATCCCGATCTTTATCTTGCCACTGGACCCAGATGGCTCTGAGGGAGAAAATGAGGCCGGTAACCTTGCACAGGCTTCCCTCCCTTACGTCCAGTTCACTCGCAAAGTTATGACATCACCTTCCTGATGTCATGGTGCTCTTCGAGAGCAAAGGACAAACAACAATAGTTTACTCATATTATCAGCTTTTTCATTGCATCAAGGAAAGAATATGCCCTCTAAAGCATATAGTTTAGATGCTGCCATCCTGGGGGAAGAGGGAGTGGGATGACATTTATTCTAGTCTCTGACTCCAACTCTGGCTTTGATCTCCATTTCCTGGTGGTCCACTGTGCACTCAGGCCAAAAACCATAGTCATTTTCTTTATATTCCCCAAACAGGACTAAGTTCCGTCTGATGCTGTTACTTAGAAAAATGCCTGGTAGATATTAGACATCAATATTCTCAGAATCTCATATTCTCATCCCCTCTGGATGGGTACCCAGGTCTCCTGATGTTCTTTGTGCTGGCCTCCCTGGCACATTTCCATTTGATCACCCACACAAAGTCTTTAGGCTGGTGTTGCTGCTTATACTGGCACAATTATTTAGCACAAACCTAAGATCTTTAGGTCCGTTTCCCAGTGCTTACCCTGACTCTGTTGATAGGTTCCACCAACTTCTGACCATCACTTATGCAACTTTGGACTAGATGGAGGAACTAATTTGTTTTTTCTTCAATTTTCTTTATCACTGCTCTGATACCTTTTTCAGATATTGGCTACAACATGAGTGGGAAAGCTATATTCATCACTGATGTTCCATTGTTATCTTAATTTGGATTCATTCTAACCATATTCTTCACTGTCATCATGGGACCCAATCCCTTGGCTCCTCGATTCTACTTGTCCTTCACTAATGTTTTGACATTACTTTTTTGACTTCAGTCTTGGCTCTAAGGCTGACTGATTCTACTAGACGTTCCATTTCCAAGTTATATAGGCACTCTAAGCCACTTTCTTTTTCCTTCTCATACTAGCATCTTGGACTATACCCTTAGGACGCTGGGTTTTTATAGGTGAGTTTCTGTCTTGTCTTAACTGGAATTGAGCCCCCGCGTCACTTCCTGGACATGTCCAAACCGTGCTATTCCCTTCTCCTTCTAGCTCCTGTCTTCCTCCACTAAAATACAACTTCCTGACTTGTTTGCTTGCTTGTTTTTGTATCCCAAGTTTAACACAGTGCTTAGTACATGCTTAATAAATCCTTTTTCATTCATTTTCATTCTAATACGCTTCAGGGCATAAATAGGGTTTGACTTATCTTGAGGTAACTTTTTTGGTCTAATATAGCTACTAAAAAAGCCCTCATCTGACATTAACTTATGGCAATTAATTACTCAGCAATTCATTTCTAAAAAAAGAAAATTAAGTATTTGTTTTTGGCTACGAGATTGTGAATTTCATAAGAGCATTGATGATATATGTATTTTTTAAAATCTTCACCAAGTACTAAATGAAGTATTTGTAATGGTAACAGAATTTGAAGATCTTCCCTGCCCCTTAATAAGCCTAAGGGAATCTGAAGACCTTCCCTGCTTTGGAAAAATACTCTGCCCTTTAATAGGCTGAATGTGGTCACAAGGAGCCTGTCATGGGAGGAAGTAAGTGCTGAAGGGTAGAGTGGAGCCCAACAGGAGAAGCTTGCTTAGAGGAGGTTTGTTTTTCAGGAACATCCAAACCTTGTTACTTTGTGATCAGGAAGTGGGTCACGAGGGTTGTGATGTCTCTGACCCCAGAGAAGGCTATATATACTTCTGAGGTGAGGTTTTGCTTTGGGGCTCACTTTGGGAAGAATTGTGTAATTTGGCCAGATGAGACTCTGGGCAGTTGTTGAGCCCATGGGGCTTTGAAAGACCAGATGTTGGAGCTTCTCTCTCTGGTAACTAACTGTAGGTATGTGATGGTCAGACAGCTAGAAGCCCTGTCTGTTGAACTGTGTTATTTTCTGTCTGTATTTTTTGTCTGCTTGTATCTTCTGTCTGTATTTTCTCTGAAGTTCAGGGTGCTGACTCTTCCTCGTGAACTAGGTAAATGACATATGTTTGATTAAAGTGGTTGTTACCCCTTTTGAGTTGCTTTCCTTTAAAAAAGCAGATCTTATCTAAGAACCTGTGCTAGCAGCCATCTTGGGTATGCTAAGGGTGCTTGCTGATACAGTATTCTAAACCTAGTAGGTACTTAATGTGTATTTGATGAATTATTAAGTAAATCATTGCAAAAGACAGGAAGATAATATCAATTTGCATTTATTTGTACGATACTTTAAAGGTAGCAGAAATACTTTACAAACATTATCAACATAGATCCTCACAACACACCTGAGAGGTCAAAGGATGAAAGGAGAGACTTAGAACTATACTAGGTTAGACATCTAGTCTAATTCTTTTATATGATTTATTTTTTATTTAATATTTTTGCTTTTTTGGAGGGCAATTGGGGTGAAGTGACTTGTCCAAAGTCACACAGCTAGTAAGTATGTTAAGTATCGGAGGCTGGATTTGAACTCAGGTTCTACTGACTACAGGGCCTGTGATTTGTGCCACCTAGCTGCCCCCCTATTTTTCATTTTAAAAATGTATTTAAGTTCAGGAATCCATAATCATCTCTATAAGGAAGATACAGGGAGGAAATTGAACTTATTACCACATCTAAAGTTTAAAAACAACAACAACAAAAATCAAACATATGTGAGTAGTATTAATCTAGGTATTGGTAGATAATCTTTTTTTTTTTTTCAAATGCTTTATTAACTTCTGATTTACATCATTAATTTCCACCAGATTTTGAGTTACAAATTTTCACCCTGTTTTTCCCCTACCCACCACTGCAGAATAGCAGTCCCACAGGCTATCCCCTCCTCCAATCTGCTCTCTCCCATAACTTATCCCATACTCCCTTAGACATTTTCAGTAGGGCATGGTGGATCTCTATGCCCCAGTGCCTGTATATCTTCTTTCCCAATTACATGTAAGATAGTATTAATCATAATGTGTTTGTGTGTGTGTGTGTGTGTGTGTGTATGATTTTAAACATTTGATTTTAAAACTTTGAATTCCAGATTCATTCCCTTCCTCCCTTGTCACCCACCCTTACTGGGAAGATAAGCAGTTCAGTATAGGTTGTACATGTGTAGCTAATGCAAAACATTAACATAGTAGATATATTGTAAAAGACTGACTATATTTCCCTCCCTCCCATCCCACCACCCACTTGTTCTATTCTCTACTTTGATTGTGTCCCTTTTCAAAAGTGAGTGCTTCCAACTTCCCTCCCCCCCTAGCCTGCCCTCTCTTCCATCATCCCCCCTCTCATCCTCTTCACCCTACACTCCTGTAGGGTGAGATACCCTATTTAGTGTGTATTTTGTTCCCTCCCCGAGCCAAATTCAGTGAGAATAAAGTTGACTCATACCCTTTTGCCTTCCTATTCTTCCCCTTCATTGCAACCCTTTTCCCTTGCCTCTTCTTTATGAGATAGTTTACCCCATTCTGTCTCTCTCCATCTCCTCTCATTATATTCCTCTCTCACCTCTTAATTTCCCCTTTTAAGTATCAACCCTTCCTATTAAATTGGTCCTGTGTCCTCTATCTATGTATACCTGTAAGCATATATACACACATTCTATATGTATTCATATGCCTGTATGATATAGACATATATATATATATTCCATTCAACTATTTTCATACTGAGAAAAGTTTCATCAGTTATCGTTTTTCCATGCAGGAATGTTAATAGTTCAACTTTCATCAGTGGCTTATGATTTCTTTTCCCTGTTTACCTTCTCAAGCTTCTCTTGCTTCTTGTATCTGGATGTCAAATTTTCTATTCAACTCTGGTTTTTTCATTAAGAATGATTGAAAGTCCTCTATTCCACTGAATGACCATATTTTCCCCTGAAACATGATGCTCAGTTTTGCTGGGTAGGTGATTCTTGGTTTTAATCCCAGCTCCTTTGATCACCGGAATATCACATTCCAACCCCTTTGATCCCTCAGTGTAGAAGCTGCCAGATCCTGTGTTATCCTGAATGTGTTTCCATAATATTCAAATTGTTTCTTCCTGGCTGCTCATAATATTCTCTCCTTGTTCTGGGAATTCCAGAACCTGGCTATAATATTCCTAGGAGTTTTCTTTTGGGGATCTTTTTCAGGAGGTGATCAGTGGATTCTTCCAACCTCTATTTTGCCTTCTGGTTCTAAAACATCAGGGCAATTTTCCTCGAGAATTTCTTGGAGGATGATTTCTAGGTTCTTTCCCTGATCATGGCTTTCAGGTAGACCAATAATTTTTAAGTTATCTCTCCTGGATCTATTTTCCAGGTCAGTGGTTTTTCCCATGAGATATTTCACACTGCCTTCTTTCATTTGTTTGGATCTGTTTAACATCATCTTGATTTCTCTTAAAGTCACTAGCTTCTCTTTGCTCCAATCTAAATCCGAGGGAAAGATTCAACTCATTGAGCTTTTGAGATTTTCCATCTGGGAAATTCGACTTTCCAAGGCATTCTTCTCCTCATTGCCTTTTTGAGCCTCTTTTGCCATTTGAGTTATTAGTCTGTTTTTTAAGGTGTCATTTTCCTCAGTCAGGATGTTGACTCTCATTTCGTAATTTTCTTGCATCGTTCTCATTTCTCTTCCCAATTTTTCTTCCACTTCTCTTATCTGCTTCTTAAGGTCCTCTATGGCCTGTAACCAGCCCATATTTTCCTTTGAAGCTTTTAGTGCAGGAATTCTGACTTCATTCTCTTCCTCCTGTTCCATGCTTTGATCCTTTTTGTCCCCAAAATAGGAGTCTGATGTTGGAGTCTTCTGTTTGTTTTGTTTCCTTTGTCGGGTCATGTCGCCCCTCAGTCACTTGACCCCTGGGCTATTTGCCACAGTAGGACTCTGCCACCAGAGAGGGGACCTTTTGTCCCAAATGCTAGGGTTTTCTCAGCTGCTGAGGGTAATAGTTGGGTGCCCTCTTTGAAGCCTCCACATGCTCTGGCAAGCTGGTCATGAACCCCAGGATCTCCACCCTAGACTGCAATCCAGATCCAAGCAGGTTAAAGCAAGAGCGATTACCCCTCAGACTGGTGGCTTGGTCCCCCTACAGTATGCAGGCCAGGAGCTGAAGCTGCCACATGGAGCTGGCTATGCTGGGCATCTCAGTGGCTTCTCTCCCTGGGGGCAGAAGCCGACGGACTCCCCACTACTGGTCCCAAAGTCCATACTGCACTGACCTCTCACTTTGTCCTCAGCATCTTTGTGTTGATAAATCTGGAAATGGCCACAGCTGCTGCTGATCTGGAATCTCTCTAGCCAGCAGCTGGTCAGGCCCACCCTGGGGCTAAAACCTTTGGCTCATAGGGGCCTGCCATCGGCTCCCAGAGCATTGTGCTGGCTGATTCCTGCCGGCCTGCCGGGGTGTCCTCAGTGGGAGGTTAGCTTCTCTGTGTCATTTTGTGGGTTCTGCAGCTCCAAAGTTTGTTCAGAGTTCCCTTTTTATATGGATTGGGGAAGGTGGAAGCCGGAGCCGGGCGGAGGTCCTGATTCTACTCTGCCCCCAGTAGATATTCTTAATATTCACATATATTACTGCCTACCAATCTATCTTGCCTTCTTTTTCACCCCCATTTCCAAGTAAAAAATCCTCCCTTATAATACATATGTATAGTCAAGAAAAACACATCAAGATATTGGCCATGTATGAGAATGTATGAAACCATCATCAGCTTTTTAAAGTCAGGATAGATGTTTTTGCTTTAATCAATATTCTTAGATCTTTCAGAGATGTTTCCCTTCACATTATTTTGGTCAAAGTGTAATTTGCTATTGTAGTTCTGGTTACTTCACTCTGTTTCAGTTCATACAAATCTTTTCATATTTTTCTGAACTTATCACAGTACATTTTTTTTACTGCACAATAATATTGCATTGTAATCATATATCATAATTTGTTCAGACATTCTGTAACTGATAAATATCTATTATTTCCAGTTCTCTGTCACAAAAAACCTCAACAAAACAAAAACGGTTGCTAAAATATTCTTGAACATGTAAGGTGCATTTCCTTCTGTCTCTGACCTCCTAGCACTACATGCCTAATTGCAGTTTTCGTAGATCAAAGGATATATACTTGTTAGTGACTTTTTACTTAAATTACCAAACTGTTTTCCAGAATCAATTCTGGAATCAATTCCCAGCTTTACCAACAGTATACTAGTGTGCCTATCCTCTCACCTCCTCTGTGACAATTATTACTTTCTTTTCCCCCCTTTAAATCATCTTTGCTTGTCTGATGTGAGATGAAACCGCATACCAAAACCCTAATTTTAAAGATAAGGAAATTGAGGCCTAGGGATGCTGAGTGACTTGTTCAAGGTCATGTACTGAAATATGCACAAACAGGTTCACAGAAATGAATAACTTTCCTGTGGTTATTCGACTAGAAAGAATGGTGGCAGTAGAATTTCCACCTAGATATTTTCTGACCTGAAGACCAGCACTCTTTCTTTTATGCCACTTTGATCTATCTACTGGTTGAAATAGAAAATTAATACATTAAGGGGAAACATTATGTTCTTTTAAAACTCATACTCTGATGCAGTAATAATGAGCCATGCCACCTATAAGGATAGAATTGACCTAACATAATGCAGAGTTGGCCTGTTCTTTGAGTTTTCCTATTATTATCCATAAAACATAGGGCACAGACTAACTGACCTTCTAGATGCGTTACATGATTCTAATTCTTACTGATACCTTTTAGCACAAAGTCCTTTCGCAGCTGTAATAAAAATTCGATTTCTTATTCTCAACCTACCTGCATTAAAGGCAAGATATACAGGACTGAGTTTCTTTGGAGAAGAGACCCATCTAAGAACTGAGTGAAAACAAGTGATCTGAATAGAGGAGGGCAAAGAAACCGATGCTATCGTCATATTAATGCTCTTTTACAATAACCATGTAGATGTAACAATTTATGTCCCTGAGTGGGAAAGTAACCTCTTTATTTAAGGAATGTTACACAGTAACAGGCTCGTTAGGAAAACTATGAACTGGAACCATATCAGAAAAAGGAAAAGGGGTTTTTTTTTGGGTGGAGAATCAAAATCTCATACCAATCCAATTATTATAACTAAAATTCAATTTTTATTTTTAGTGGTCAGCATGTATGAGGCAGGTAACATTTAAAAAATATTTGACTTTAACAATGTAGTTATTCCCTCTATTGGTAATGAATGCAATCCATTCACATCCTTTCATTCTGAGTTATCTTTGTCTATGTCCTCGGATAACAGATAAAGCTAGAAGGAAAGTTAAGCAGTCTTCTAGTTCAAATTGCTCATTATACAGATGAGAAAGATGAAGTCTAGAGAGAGGTTAAAAGGACTTGCCTAAAGTGACAAAGGTAGCAAGTGGCAAAGGCAAGATTCAGACCAAGATCTTTTGATTTCAAATATTTTCAATTGCACTCTCCTGCTCCTCCTATATTCTCTACCCCTTATAATCAATTACTTCATTACAAAGATGGATCTGTCATGAAAAAATCCTTTGTGAAAATCTGTTCATGTTTTTTCATATTTTCATGCCCAGGACATGGGTACATAAATGTCATATAAAGATTTTTATAAGGGAAAGAAAAACATATGAGTTGAGAGATACTGATGTATTCTAAGCCATTTTTGGGGGGTATTAATATAACCTATGAATTCAAATGAATTTGTATTAAAAACTGATGTGGTCTTTGGTTTCTGTAACTTTGAATGGAAAGGAAATCAAGTATTTGCTGGTTAAGTTGATTTCTGAGCTCTCCTCGGTTAATTCTTGAGAGTAATGGTAACAATCAAGATTGCCATATATATGACTTATTCTATTTCCTATTTATAGGAATATCAACACCGCTTATTTGAGTAGTTCAGGTTAAAGCAATGAACTTTTCTAATTGTTTTCCTAGTTAAAGTTGACTTTTGCTTTACCTAGACAACAGTCTAACAATAAACAAGTAGTTGATTTTGATAGTCCTTCCACAACAATCCACTGTTTCTTTTCTATTAACATATAATCGAATTAATTTTGTGTGTGATGTCATTCATCATTGCCATGTCTAGCACCTTCCAACTCTTTCTGGAAAAACATATTTATGGTGTATAGATGTGAGGCTTCTGAGTAGTCTATAAATATTCAGCCTCTTAAATTTCTCCAATGAGCCATACTTTCCAGTTCTTCATAGATCACAGATTTACAGCAAAAAGGCACCCAGGAGGTAATCTAGACTAACCTCTTCACTTTAAAAATGTGGAAATTAAGGCTTAGACTGGGAAAGACCTCGCCAAATGTCATAGATGCTGTAAATGGGACTGTCAGGATCTGAACCCAAGTCCTCTGACTCTAAAGCTAGTGTACTTTCTAACCTATGTCGCCTTCCATATGTTCACTTCCCCATTAAAGGTAAGAAGTACACTTGATTTGGTTTGAAGAATTTTGTCAAATTCTATACATAATTTCTGTCCTTTATCACCTGCAACAGATATTAGCTCACAAACTGGAATTTTCTTGTCAATGTTTCCTTTGGTTTATTCTCGTTACAAGGATGGCCAAGTGTCCCATAAAAATATTGTTTGTTTTTTGCCTCTGAGTACACAATGAAACCAACATGTCAAATTTCTTGGTTTATGTCTCCGAGGAAAAATCTGTGAGCAATTCTTGCATTTACTACTACATATGTGTAATTTCCCTTTTCTATCTCCTGCCCAGTTTCTGTTTTTCATGAGAATATCAATGCTGGTATAGATTTCCCACTCACCCCCAAATTATGTCAGTACTTTGGTCATCATATTTAGATTATCAACAGTAAATCTTTATAGATGGTCAAATAACTGTCAATCTTAGCACCCTCTTGTCATTTTTAAGGACTTTTTGTTTTTTTAATCTAATTTGTAATTTCATTAGTATAAGGTGCACCCAATAAGGTTCAGCTATCTTTAAAGACACATAAGTAATAAATATCACGTCCTAATAGGAATCTTATCTGAAGTCACATATACTAAATTCCTCTCTAAAAATATATATCATAATTTCTATGTTAATTTGACAAGATAAGATTAGTACTTACCAACTCTTTCCTAAGTTGAATAAAAAACTGCTTGCATTTAAATGAAATTTTTACAATCTTCAACCTATAAAAAAACAAAATCAAATTGTAGTATTCAAGACATATATGCCAAAAAATGATTAAAATAGGAAAAGAATAGATTTATTCCATAACAGTAACCACAGAAAAGAATCATTTCTATTCACAATTGATACATTTTTTACAAAATATTGTTTAGGGGGCAGTCAGGTAGCTCAGCTAGTAAGAGCACCGGCTCCAGTGTCGGGATGACCTGGGGATCGAATCCAGGCTCAGACACTTATTAGCACCCACCCAGAAACACCTTGCCATGTAACCTTAAGCAAGTTACTTAACCCCAATTGCTTAGGGGCGGCCAGGTGGCTCAGTGAGTAAGAGCACCGGCTCCAGTGTCGGGATGACCTGGATCAAAATCCAAGCTCAGATACTCAGCACCACACCCAGAAATAACTGGCCGTGTAACCTTGAGCAAGTTACTTAACCCCTATTGCTTAAAAAAAAAAAATAACAAATAAATTCAATAGGAGTCAATAACAGTGTAGTGCTTTTTGCAACCAAAAAGAATCTATCTCAAATTTAGTTTACATTAAGAGGCAGAGTGTCAGATACACCTGTACACTCAAGGACTTTATAACAGTTTCATTTTTTTTTTTACTCTGGTCAAGCTTTATTAGGAATATTTTGTAACTACGGGTACCACATTTTGGAGGGATGCAGACAAACTGGAATATATCCAGAAAGAGGATGCCATAATGATGAGGGGGCTTGGAGAGAGCGTCTTATGAGAATCAATGTAAGGAACTAGGGATGTTAGGCCTGGAGAAGAAAAAGACTTAGGGAAGGATATGTTAGTTGTCTTCAAGTATTTAAAAAACTTATGTGAAAGAGAGATTAGACTTATTCTACTTGAAAAAATTTTCAACAATCAGAGCCACCCAAAAATATTATGGGTTGCTCTGATATGTAGTGAATTCCTTTTCAACAGTCCTTCAAGATGAGATGAGTATCTGCTAGGGACGCAGTAGAAGGAATTCCTACTTAGGTATGAGTTGAAATAGACAACCTCTGAGGTCCCTTCTGAACTTGGTGAGTCTGTGAATGTGATCTTCCTAGTCCCTGATAGCAGCAAATATATATGTATGTATGTATATGTGTGTGTGTGTGTGTGTGTGTATATATATGTATATAGATATATAATATAGTTAGATGCACACACACATATAAGACTAAGATTAATCATTTTTAATGGTGGTGTATTGAATTCACTGAATATAATCACAGGATAGCAGGAAAAATCTATAAAAGTGGAGTTTTGAAAAATTAGTCTATTTAAAGGAAAAATAAATGATTAAAAGGCATCTACAATAGGCTAGACTGAATAAAAGAAGCAGACTCAATGAACACTTCAACATTGTAGACATGTTAAAAACTAAAAACGTGGTTAAACACAAGTTTTAACTGACAAGTAAGATCCCAATACTGGACAAAAAAAATTAGAGGCGATTTTTTGGAAATCCAACAAACATTAGAAACAAATGTCAAAAAAAAAGGCAATAACAGAATTTCTTACCATGGAAAGGTGTTCATTCGTACCCTGTTCTTGTAAATTAGTATTCCTCCTGACATTACGCCAATCATAATTTCATTATTACTTTGATCCTTTAAAAAAAGAATATGAAATATCACAGAAAGGAAATAGTAGGCTTTAATTACAGGATCAAATTTTATTTAATTTGAAAATGCTATTTTAAAGAGCAGTACAAAAGAAATTACATATATTAATTATGGTCTAACAATTTGCTTCTATATATTTTGCCTAAGTAATACAGAAGGAACTAAAATAGCAAATGCAATTGCAGAAAAATAAAGTTATTTTTAATACTTAAAACTTAAATTCCTGTTTGTAAAACTCCAAGATCAAAAGTTATATGATGGGGCAGCCAGGTGGCTCAGCAAGTAAGAGCACCGGCCCCAGTGTCGGGATGACCTGGGGATCGAATCCTGGGCTCAGATACTTAGCACCACACCCAGAAATAACTGTCCGTGTAACCTTGAGCAAGTTAGTTAACCCCGATTGCTTAAAAAAAAAAAAAAGTTATATGACTTTGGGATTACTCAAAATGGGGTTAACTAGGGTTAATAGCTTGGTATTGAAAGGTAACCCCAGAGATCAAAGAACTGATCAATACTGATACTATAGCCTCCTAACGAATGGTGAGGGAACACCTGAACTAAGCATTTCCTTCACCAACCAGTGCATCCTCTCTTCCTACCCCGATTACATGGCTCAATTGTACAGCACAGAGGATGAAGAAAAATATCTCTCTCCAAAATTCTGAATGACCTGAAAACAGTTATGACTCAAAATATACATTAACCCGATGATACTTTGCAAAATTTATCTCTACATTAGAAAAGTCTTATGGAAAAAAATAAAAGAGAGAAAAAAAATGCCACAATCTGTATTCTAAGTCCATCAGTTCTCTCTTTGGAGGCAGAGAGCATTTTTCTTCATGAGTCCTTTGGAACTTGGGTGGATTATTGTATTGATCAGAATTACTAAGTCTTTCAGAGTCATTAACTTTATAATATTGCTGTTGCTATGTAAATTATTCTGCTGGTTCTTTCCAATTTACTTTGTATCAGGTCATAAAAATCTTCCCAGGTTTTTCCAAATCTATTCCTTTCATCATCTGACAGCGTAATAGTATCTCATCAAATTCATATACCATATCTTGTTCAGCCATTCACCAATTAATGAAGATTCCTTTAATTTCCAATTTTTTTGCCACCACAAAAAGAGGTGCTATAAATATTTTTTGCACTTGAGTCTTTTCCCTTTTTCTTTGATCTCTTTGGGGCATACGCCTAGTGGTGGTGGTATTACTGAGTATTCCAAGCCCTTCAATCCCTTAACGTAGAAGCTGCTAGGTCTTGTGTTATCCTGATTGTGTTTTCACAATACTCAAATTGTTTCTTCCTGACTGCAAAGCAGTATTTTCTCCTTGACCTGGGAACTCTGGAATTTGGCTATAATATTCCTAGGAGTTTTCTTTTTGGGATCTTTTTCAAGAGGCAATTGGTGAATTCTTCCAATTTCTATTTTGCCCTCTGGATCTAGAATATCAGTGCAATTTTGCTTGATAATTTCTTGAAAGATGGTGTTTAGGCTTTTTTTTTGATCATGGATTTCAGGTAGTCCAGTAATTTTTAAATTATCTCTCCTGGATCTATTTTCCAGTCAGTGGTTTTTCCAATGAGATATTTCACATTGCCTTCTATTCTTTCATTTGTTTGGATCTGTTTTATAGTGTCTTTATTTCTCATAAAGTCATTAGCTTCCATTTATTCCAATCTATTGTTTAATGAATTATTCTCTTCAGTGAGTTCTTGAAATTCTTTTTCCATCTAGCAAATTCGACTTTTTAAGGCATTCTTTTCCTCACTGGCTTTTTGGGCCTCTTTTGCCATTTGAGTTAGTCTATTTTTTAAGGTGATATTTTCTTCAATCAGGCTACTGACTTGCTTTTCTTGCATCATTCTCATTTCTCTTCCCAATTTTTCCTCCATTTCTCTTACTTGGCTTTCAAAATCCTTCTTGAGCTCTTCCATGGCCTGTAACCTATTCATATTTTTCTTGGGAGCTTTTGATGTAAGAGTTCTGACTTCATTGTCTTCTTCCTGTTCCATGCTCTGATCCTTTCTGTCCCTGAAAAAGGAATCTATGATAGGATTATGTTTCCTCTGCTTGCTCATGTTGCAAGTCAATTACTTGACTTTTGAGCTCTTTGCCACGGTAGAAGTCTGCTTTCGGAATGCAGAGAGCTGTGTCCCAAATCGCTGGGGTTTTTGAAGTTGTTGGAGCAATTAGGAGAGTGCCCTCTTTGCAGCCCCCACAGGCTCTGGCACCTGGCTACACACCCTGGGAGCTCCACCCAAGACTGCAATCCAGATCCAAGCAGGTCAAAGCAAGAGCAATTACCCTCTGAATGATCGCTTGGTCCCCCTACAATCTTCAGGCCAAGAGCTCCTGAGGCAGCCACACACTCTGCCGCTTCTCAGCCTGGGGGCAGGAGGCAGACGCCTGTTCCAACAGAGTTCCACACTGACCTTTTGCATTTATGGGTTGAGAAGTCTGGAAACAACCACAGCTGCTGGTGCTTCACTCTCCTGAAGTCTGCTCTGGCCACTGCTGGTTGGGGCTGCCCTGGGGCCCAAACTGCTCATACGGAGCTGGGCTCGGCTCCCAGCTTGGTGGGATAGACCCTTCCTGCTGGGCTGCTTTCAGCAGGAGATTTGTTTCTCTCTGTCACTTTGTGGGTTCTGTAGCTCTAAAATTTGTTTAGAGTCATTTTTTACACGTACTGGAGGAAGTAGAAGCTGGAGCCACAGGGAAGTCCTGTTTCTACCGGTATTACTGAGTAAAGGATTTGTATACTTTGGTAGCTTTTTGGACACAGTTCCATATTGTTCTCTGAAAGGTCAGACCACTTCACAACTCTACCAACGGTGCATGAGGGTATTCATTTTTCCACATTCCCTCCAGCATTTGTCATTTTCCTTTTTCTGTCATCTTATCCAATCTTCTGTCATCTTTTTTATTTTTTTAAAGCAATTGGGGTTAAGTAACTTGCTCAAGGTTACACGGCCAGGTGTTTCAATCTTCTGTCATCTTAACCAATCCAATTAAGTGGTACCTTGAATTGTTTTAATATGTATTTATTAGTTCTTTAAAGCATTTTTATATGACCAGTGATATTGTTTATTTCTTTTGAAAATTACCTATTCATATTCTTTTGAAGATTTATTAGTTGTCTGTTATTCTTATAAATTTGGCTCAGTTCCCCATATAGATGAGAAATGAGACCTCTATCAGAGAAACTTGCTATAAAATTTCCTCTCCAGTTTCTTCTAATTTTGGCTGCATTAGTTTTGTTTGTGTAAAAACTTTTTAACTTTATGCAAGCAAAATTGTCCATTTTTACCTATGCTTGCATAAAGACTGACTATCCTACAGGGAATCTTTTTTAAAAATTAAATTAAATGTTATCTTTCCCATTAGCTATGTCCGCCCAAAAAAGGCAAGAAAAAGAAAAATATGTTTCATTATGTACCTTGAATCTTTCGGTTATCCATCTGGAGATGGATAGTTTGTTTCATGAGGTTCCCCCAGAATCATCTTCTCTATCTTTAATTTTCAAGCTCTCCTTAAGTACTAGTTCCTTCCTTATTACCTAAAAAACAGGTCAAATCTTCTCCTTTCTTAAAAGAAAATATCACTTGACCAGACTATCCCCTAGAATTATGATCCTGTATCCCTCTTTGCTTTCTCAGCCAAACAGGAAGCAAAGCTGGCAGGGAAGTCAGGGGTTGGGTTCGGGATGAGGAGGAAGAAAAGATGAAGAAAAGGAAGGAGGAAACAAAGGGGAAAACATTTTGTTAAGCAACTACTATGAGCCAAGCACTGTGCTAAGTGCTTAACAAATATTCTCTCATTTGATCCTCACAGCCTTCTGGCAGGTAGGCGCTATTATTAACACCACTTTATAGCTGAGGAAACTGAAGCAGAAGTTTGACTTGCTCAGTTACACCAGTAGTACATGTTTGATGCTAAATTTGAACTCCTGTCTTCCTGATACCAGGCTAGTACTTTATCCACTGTGCTACCCTGTTACTTCCCAGTATATTTATTTTATTTTTTATAAAAATATATAATTATTGCTTCCACTGCCTCGGCACTCACTTTCTGTAACTCTTTGCAATCTGGTTTCCAATATCCTCTGTCACGCGATTCTCTCCAACCTTATCTAAGGCCTCTTAACTGCCATATTCAAAGGTCACTTCTCAAACCTTCATGCTCCTCAGTCTCTCTGCCATAGCCGACATTACCAACTCTGTTCTGTATAATACTTCTTCTCCAGGCTTTCTTAATATTGCTCCCTCCTGGTTCTTCTAAGTGCTGGACCCCATTTCTCAAGTCTCAATCTAAGAGCTCAGGTGCACGTCCGTCCCAAGGCCAATCCGAATTCATTATATTATTAGTTCTCTTCCTCCTCCATTACTATGTATCGTGTGCCTATTTATTTGTGCTCCTGTGGTCCCCTCCCAAGAGAATATAAGCTCCTTCAAGTCTCCTAAGGTCTCTGTGTACCTAACATAAATACTCGCTGAATGAAAAAATGCTAGAGAGTTTAAAGTTTATTTGATTCTCTCTTTGATACATATAATAGCACAGTAGAATCATTCTTAGACAACAAAAGCATTATGTAAGCTAAAACTTTATCAAGTTTCATTAACATTTTATCTTCCATGGCAAACATTATTTTTCTGAAATAAAAATAAAACTAAACATAGCGAAAGAGAGTAATTTTGTTTTTAATGAGCTAATCAATTTATACTTAACCTAGGTACATTTGAGTTTGAGAAACTCACTGTTTTGAGTGAGTTTGCATATTGGACATTTTTTGAGAAACTTTCTCAAGTTCATCAAGTCAAACAATCACTGGGTATTTATTAAGCCACTACTATGTTCCAAGTGCTGAGGATGTATGTATGACGAATGAAATGCACAATGAGCTTATATATTAATAGAGAAACAAATCAATATTTATAGTATAAACATGAAGTTTATATATACACACATAAAGTAGTTTTTAAATAAAGTACAATGGGAGGAAAGGCACTATCAGTTGGGGAATCAGGAAACGCTTCATGCAACAAATGATGTATGATTTGTAACAGAGGGATGCTATGAGGCAGAAGGAGGCAGGGAATACATTCCAGGCAAGATCATGGCCAGTGCAAAAGCACAGAGGTGTGAGATAGACTGTCATGAGGGAAGTCAATTAGGTTGGGTTGCAGAATTCAGGATATGGAATAATATCCAATGCATTAATATCCAAGGTAGGCTGGGGCCAAATTGTGTGGGGATTTAAAAGTGAAATACAGGAGTTTTATATTTTATCCTATAAGCAATAGAAAGCCAATGGAATTGATTAAGAAGGCTTGTCACATGGTCAGATACATTTTAAGGAAAATTCCTTTGGGAGAAGTGTGCAACATGTCCTGGAGTAGGAGAATCCCAGTTGGGAGACTGTTACAATGAAGTAGGTGAAAGGGGATGAGGGACATAACTAAGGTGGTCCCCATGGAGAGGAGAGAGAAAGGGTTGAAAGAGAGATGCTGTGAAGTCGATATGGCAAGATATGGCAATTTACCGCATATATGGAGTGTAGAAGAGTAAGGAGTTGAGAACAATCCAAGATTATGGACCTGAGACACTGGAAGGAGAGTAGAACCTTTGAAAGAAACAGAAAAGTTTGGAAGAGGGGAGGGATAATGAGGTCAGTTTTACTCATGCTGAATTTCAGACATCTCTGGAGACATCCAGTTTGAAATGTCCAATATGCAATTAGCAATCTGCGAAAGAAGCACAGGGAAGGGAATGGGGCTGAGAGTCTTCTACACAGAGATGATAGTTAAACGGATGAGAGCAAATGACAGTGTAGGAGAAGAGAAGAGGGCTTATGACAAAACCGCAATTAGGCTGGTGATGTGGCTAAGCCAGAATAAGAAAGAAAAGGAGTAGTCAGACAGGCAGCAAGTAAAGCAGAGAGTGCAGTGTCATGGAAACCTAGAAAATAAAAGGTACAGAACAGAGACTGATTCACGATGACTAAGAAGAAGACAGTGATAAAGATTAGTAACATCTCTGTTTATCAGGGGGAATTATACTCCCTTAGGTGTTAGCCTTCCTGCTTACCTGATGACAACACTGGAGAGAAAGAGATGGCACCATTTCTTCACCTCTACTTTTAAAACCCTCAGTTTCCTTCATCTTCGAGTGTTATGTTCTAAATGAAGCTTTCCTGCTTGCACCTGGGTGCTAGTGCCTTCTCCCTACTTCTCCTCTAGCTGGAGGGCAAGTGCCTTGGGACAGGTATTACCCCAGGTTTTTTGTTTTACTGTATCCCTAGAGCCTTTTGTATTTCCTGGCAATATATTTAAGTGTTTAACCAATGCCTTTTGACTGATTAAAGGAAGGCAAGGATTCTGAGAGGTGGAAATGTATTTATAAACTCTGAAGAATTACAAGCTATTATTTTCTATGAATTACTATTTCAACCACCCAGATTTTTACTTTTTTTGTAATGAATACAGTAAAACTTTATTACCTATACTTATTTACTTTTCATATTTGCTGAAACCAAGACAACTTTCTCTTTGAATATTCATTTTTACCATATCTACACTGTTGCTACTGACTTCCTTATCTTGGTGACTGACTATGATCTCATTTTTGGAATTTCTTTCACCATGTCCTTTTCATATTTAAGTTACTCAATTCACTGATATCACCTTTCTTCAGGTTGACTGGATAAGTTTTTGAATGACTGGTTCAGATTTAACTTTCACATTAAAATCTAAGTCTCTCACTCTGAAATTTAATCTCCTTTGATCTGATTTAGATGAAAATAAATCATATTATACACCATGATAACATTTCTAAAATGTGTTTTATAAAATCATTTTATATTTCCTCATCCTAAACAATAAAAAAATAATGTACTTCATAAATAAGCAAGAAATTTAGGGGTATCACTCAAGTTACAAATTCAAACCCAACATATGACTATATATGACTTCTGTTCTCTTAAAGATCCAAAAATATTTTATGAAAACTGCTGAGGTCTATAACAATGATTATTTAATTGCCTTAACTCAGGGCAGCTATTTGGAATTCAGAGGATTTCCCAAATAAAAACCTTTTTAAAAGTATACTTCTAACCTTACTTTTGATTTTTATTACAATAAAAAGTATACAATTTCTAGTCATACAAATATTAACCTTCAATCTCAACAAATTCTTAAGAGTTGGTTAAAAACAAGAGAATATGATTAAAGGAAAATTAGATAGCCCCACATGAAAGATCCATGATTTTATCACTGTGTAATTCTCTTACCAACACAGATTTCAACCCCTGTACTCCTTGCCTCTAGGTGATTGCTGCTCATGCTCTCCCATAAATATTTCATGCCACTTCTATTCCTCATCCTACACCCTGTAGGCACCTTTCTGCTACTCCTTAGATTATCTGTAATTTTAAGTCCTTTGATATCAGATACATATTATCAATAGAAGACTATTGTAGAGGGAGTATAACATCAGTGATGTATTTGACGTCTGGAGACTTAAGATCTATTCCTAGTTTTTATACTTACTAGCTGTGTGACTCTTATTCTACTGGTGGTAAAGAGCTGGACTCTTGCCAGCTTCCCCATTTCCATTTAGTTTGATCTCCTTCTTCTAACTCCATTCCAATTCTAGCTGTCAAGCTGTAGTGTTTGTCCAAGATTACACAAACCAATGGACTAATTTGAAGGTCAAGTTACAAATCTTGGCAGGATACAATTTTCATCCATTTAGTTTTTCTCTACAACCATCTCTTTCATTTGACCACAAGTATTACAAAGGAACATTTGTAGGAATTCCAAGGAATTAGTTTGATGTTAACTATAAACAGTAGCATTTGCAGAATCTCACTATAAATCAGAAATCCTTCTTTTAGTAGGACTTTATAAAGGATACCTTCCCCTTAACAATGACAACTTATTTCCCTGTTTAACACTTTTCTAGATATCAAGATTCTTCTACCTTGACGTATTATTTTCCTGTTAGACAGTCTCAAAATTCTGACAAAACAGGAGAAAGAGAGCACTTTATCTGATAAGAGATATCAAGGCTAAATTTTTCTACAGAATAAAACTTTCTTAAAAAACAACAGAAAACAATGTAATGTGATTATGTAATCTTAACATCTCAGCTACTCATGAGATGGGCCTCAAATCTGTTTCTTAAAGAGAGATGAGTGAATTTTATGAAAGGAATCTAATAGATGTATACTAGTAGACTTCTAAGGAAGAGACCATAGTTTTGAGAAAGAAGCAAAAGTTAACATAAGGAAAAAGGAAAGAGTTAGAATGTGTGTGACAGGGAGGTTGTGCTTAATTTTTAGATACGACCAAACAAAAAAAAATCTTATTCTTCTGCAAAATGTAGATAATTTGGTATTCATCTGATTTATTAGTTTAAATACAGCCAACAAAAAGAATAAATAATCATGTGGACCTAAAGGAGAAGAATTTAATGCAGAGAATGATAAAATAGAGCTCAAAGATCATCTCTAATCTCACATCTTACAATTTAAAATCATTACAGTAAAATTATTGGCACAATTTCACCATTTTATGCCTCAGGAAAATAAAAAGAAAAGGAAGAATTAAATCTGAAAAATTTTTTTCTACAATATTTTCAGATTGAATTTTTGTTCAAAAAGAAATACTTGCTGAAAGGATAAAAAAGATACTTTTCTTGCTTGCAATATATTTTCACAAAAATATCAACTGGTTATTACAATTAATCTAGTATTCAACTGGCTGAAACAAAATCATTGGAAGAAATGAACTTTTTCTTGACCGTTTAACTGGGTATTAAATTTGAAGCTCATGTCAAAACCAACACTAAACTGAATAAAAACACATGCATACAACAAATAAAATGTTCAATACAGCTGCAAGTAATCTAAAACACTTTAATGCTATACTCTGATAAAAATGTTTTCTACTATTAAAGCAATTTTAGACTAAATAAAGTATAACTTAAGAACATTAATATTTCATCCTCACTTACCCTTGCATAGTGTAATTCAACTCCATATAGTTCTAAGGTTCGAGCTGTGTTGAGATAATTGAATTCTGCTTCTGCAGGAGATAAGCCTCTGTAAGAACAACACTAAATTAAAAATCAGTTAAGTCTCATAAACATGTGTTGTATATATGATATTTTCCAAGAAATTTAAAAATGCCTTGATACTTAAAATTTATTTGAGTGTACTATGACCATCATTTAAGGACAAATTTAATCTTGTACAGAACAAAACTACGCTTATCCTAAAGTGAAAACCTTAACCACTGGAACACATAAGAACTGGGAAGGTTTTTATTGCTGTTTTTTAAAAGGTCTTCTGGCTGCTAAAATAGCCAGCTTCAATGTAAGTTAAAGAACAGTAAGGGCCTACTATGTTTTAGGCACTCACAGCCATGGATATAGAGCTAGAAAAGATCTCAGAAGCCACTATAAACAATTTTAGCAACCCTAATTATCAGGTGCTTCAATCGACAGCATATTAAAAGCCAGAAACTAGAAAAGAAAATGCACAGAGGCAGCTTAAAGGATAAAGGATAACTAATAGGCATCTTCCAAGGAAGGAGATAAGGAAAATTACTATATTACAGTACTGTGTAATAATTTAACGGTCATAAATGATTGTGAATCATCAAGAAAAATCATATTTTAGAAAGACTTCAGTTAAAATGAAAATTTTAATGGGCACATAAGCTTTGATTACCCAAAATTGCTATAGCAGATTTACTGACAATGTCTGAAATCTATTAAGTAGACAACTATTTCAAAAATATCTTTCTAAAAATCAAGTAATTAAAAAAAATACTTTAGTGTCTTACCCAACTACATAAAAATCTTGTTGAGACTTCACATTTTTATAAAATTCTGAAAAATCAGGTATATTAAAAAATCTATACATCATTGTATTTGCCAAGCTATCTAAAAGTTATTCTTCTAAGTAGGGTTGTCTTTTAGAGCACAAATTTCTGAAAAGGATAAAGGCAAGAACCAATCTACTACATCTTTTTCATCCCATGGATGCACAGAAGATACTACAGATGTATATGTGTGTGTGTGTGTGTGTATGTGTGTGTAGAGAGATAAAGATACAGGTATCTATGTATGTATGTATAAATTATGTATTATATAAAATATAGAGAGTTGCTTTTCTTAGCTCCCCCATTAGTCTTACATTGCTCACCAGCTATTATATACTACAAATATGAATCAACAATATACGATTTGGGGTGGCCAGGTGGCGCAGTAAGAGCGCTGGCCCCAGAGTCGGGAGCCTGGGATTGGTTCTGGCCTCAGATACTTAACACCCACACACAAAAAAATAACTGGCTGTGTAACCTTGAGCAAGTTACTTAACCCCAACTGCTTAGGGGTGGCCAGGTGGCTCGAGTAAGAGCACCAGCTCCAGTGTCGGGATGACCTGGGATTGATTCTGGCCTCAGATACTTAACACCCACACAAAATAACTGGCTGTGTAACCTTGAGCAAGTTACTTAACCCCGATTACTTAAAAAAAAAAAAATATATATATATATATATATATGATTAGACTTTATAGCTTAATTTTAAAAAACACACTATGCAATAATCATTAAGCGTCACAAACACTTGAAAATCTACAAAGGTAACATACAGTGAAAATTAAATCTTTTAAAAGAAATAATGTTACTTATAAATTTAGCATCACTTAATATTCTTTTTTTCTTCTTTATTCTCTTCTTGGTTCTGTAACAAAAAATCAAGAACTTGCAAATAACTGCTAAGGAGGAATGATATGAAATGTCCATTACATTGTATGATACCTTGTTAAGTATATAAAAATCTGAAGCAAATGATGCATTTATTTAAAAACTAGCAACTTTAAATTACATAAAGAATATTTTTGTCTAAATAAAGCTGGTATGTTGGGTTTGTTTCATCACTTCTCAAGTAAGGTCTCATTTTATTTCCAGTTCTTTACTAAAACAAAAATGGCACCATAAACATTTGTATATATGGGTCTTTCCACTTTTTTAAAAAACATTTTTGAGGAAGGGTATGAATAATTTAGTGATATTTTAGATAAAGTTTCAAACTGCTTTCCAGGAAGCTTGGAGCATTCCACAGGTCTAGCAACTGTGCAATGGGAGGCCTGCTTTCCCACAGCCTTTCTTGTCTTTATCCTTTTTGGCCATCTGTACTAATCTGATAAGTATAAGGTATAACCTCAGTTGTTTTAATTTATAACTTCCTTTAATATTAGTGACTTGGAGCATTTTTCCATTTGGTTACTGATACTTTGGCATTTCCTCTTTTTGGAAACTACTTAGTCATATCTTTTTCTAAAGAGGAATGGTTCTTTTTCATATATATTTGAATCAATTACCTACATGTCTTAGGTGTCAATCCTTTGTCATAAATTTGTTAAAAATATTTTTAAAAAAACATTTAATTACTTCCTTTCTAATTTTAACTGCATTTATTTTTCAATTTTATGCAAACTGCTTATTTTGTACCTATTAGCATTCTTTTAAAAAGATGGTATTTTAAAAATAATTTGTATAAACTTCATAGATTTTAAAGTATCTATGCTGCACCATAATAACTGCAGTTAATAAAAAGATGTAAATTACTCTGATTTCACTAAATAAGTACAAATTCAAAACTTACATATGTTGCTGATGTAATTTTGCGATTTCTTTTTCAAAGTCTTGAGGCTGACCAGGGATGAAAGAATAATCAGAGAGGTAGCCTGGCAAATTTTCTGAATGGTCGTAGTCTCCCAATTCAGCTGACAAAAGAAAAATGCTCACACTTTAATTTAGAGATGAATCTCTTAGTTAATACAACTATGTAGGAATTAAAATAATTTCTAGAAGGAAAAAATTTTCACTTTAGCAAATAACAAGGATCTGTCCATGTTATTCTTCAACCTCTGCCTAAAATTATTTAAATAATATTTTACCTTAATCTTAAGGTATACTTTCTGCTAGATTTCTACAGTGTAATGATTTTCTATGAACATATGAACTAAGAACATAAAATGAATCAATGAAAAATATTTATTAAGTGCTTACTATGAATAAAGTACTGGGAACCTAATATAGATGAGACCAAGAAAAAAATCACACAACAACTATGTAATATTTTATAATTTGGGAGACTGAGAAGTAAGAATACTTACATTGAATAGCAAAGGAAGCCAAAAGGGCAGCAGTATTATAAGGACAGGGCAACCTGATAAAAAGAGAAGATATTTATTACAATCTTTTAAAAAGTCTTAGAGTATTTGCATTTATATTTCAAAATAGTGACTCAAATTCCTAGTGACTTAGTATTTAATTTGTATCCTCAAAACAAGAACACTTTGTTAATGTTCTATGTTAAAACCCATACTGTGCTTTCCTCATCTCTTTTTAAAGGTAAACTTCTGAAGATAATGACCACACCACCGTGCTTGTGTAAGGTCACCAACTGGCTAGAATTAAGTCTGTCTAGCGTGAATTTTATCAAAGAAGCTGGAGGCCTTAATAAAGTGTCATGTTATAGTGTGTTCTTTTAAAATTTTGGTAGTGCTTTTGCTGCTGGCGTCAGCATGCTGTATGTGCATTATTTATTCTGTGATAAGATTTTTGTACTGGTGTAGAGGACAAGAGGGTTGGAGGTGAAGTTAGCAAGGCCTGGGTTTGATTTTGACTTCAGTTACTCAATAGCTTAGGATTCTGTGCAAGGTGACATCTCTTAACCCCAATCTCACCTATAAAATGGGGATAAGAATAGGATCTACTTGACAGTTTTGCTGTGGGGGAGGGGGAGTGTCAAACAAGATAAAATAATCAACTAATAAAATTTATTAAGCACCCATTATGTTCTACCTAGGCAAAGTGTTCAGTGTTGGAGATAAAGTTCTAAAAAAAAAAAATCAAAATTTCTATTCTCAAGGAGCTTACATTCTAACAGAGAAGACAACATCCATCTATCCATCTACCTATTCATCCACACACACGTAAGCATATAAAGAATAAATACAAATTAGGGGGGCATTAGAAGTTGGGGGAAGGATCAAAAAAAGGCTTTGTACAGAAGATGATTCTAGAAAGTAGTGGTAAAGAGGGAATGTATTCCAGGGATATAAGAGGAGTCAGCACAAAGACAAGGAGACAGGAGATGGAGCACTTGGGAAATGCAGTCATTATGACTGGACCATAGAGTGTGAAGAGAGTAATGTATGAGGAGATTAGAAAGATAAGGTAGAGTCAGGCTGTGGAGGGCTTTAATAGCCAAAGTAGTTTATATTTGATCGCAGGAAGCAAGTAGAGTTCATTGAGTAGAGGACTAACATGGTCACATGTGTGCTTGAAGAAAAGCACTTTGGTAGATTTATGGAGGATGCCACAGAGTGGGGAGAGATATGAGAGAGGGAAACCAATTATAATGCTGCTGAAAAAAAAACAGGAGATGGATGATGAGACAAACGAGGGTGGTGGTTATCTAAATAAAGAGAAGGGGTCAAAAGAAAGAAATTAAAATTTGGTAACTGACTGGATATGTGGGGTGAGGGAGACCAAGGAATTGAGGACAGTAACCAGGTTATATATAAAGTTGGGACACTGGAGGGGCGGTTCTTTCAAAAAATAGGGAAGTTTGGTAGAGAAGATAGATTTTGGAGAGAAAGAATGAGTTTGGTTTAGGACATTTTGAGTTTGAGGTTAATTCTGGAATATCTAGTTGAAAATGTCTAATGGGAAGTTGGTGATATTGGACTCAATGGAGAGAATAAGGCTGTATAGAAAGATGTATCATCTGTATAGAGATAATTATTAAAAACCATGGGAGCTGGTGACATCAATGAGAAAGAGTGTGGAGAGGGAAGAGAAGAAAGTACCATAGAGAATATGGACAGAGATAATGTATATAAACCACTTTGCAAACTTTAAAACACTAGATAAACATCAGTTATTATTAAAGAGAGGAATTTAATATTGAAGATTTTGCATTCTGATAAATTTTAAGCATAAAATGCTAGGTGTGAGAATATTTATGTAACAAATCAGAAAATTAAAAAAATATATTTTTATCACAAGATTCAAACAGCAAAAATAGCTTACCTTCCAGTAAGAATGTCTTGTTTAATTTGCAAAAAATACTGGTATCTTTAAAAAAGAAAAAGAAAAAAATGAAAAGCTAAGGAGATATATATAATAAAAAGGTCACTTTTTATTTCAAAGTACATTTACTCTAACAAACAAAATAAAAATTAATCATTCGCTTTTTAAATTTTTTATATTGGGATTTGCTTACATAAATTAACAAAATATTAAAACTATATTGGGTGGGTACTGGAAATTTATTCTGACAGACCATTAAGTTTAATGTAAAGAAAATGACCGTTTTCTTTAAAAGCTCCCTGGAAAGTAAAACTTTATACACTGAAGCACAGACTCCTACCAACTCTATTATAAAACTGAAAAAAAAAATTTGAAAGTGTTACCAATAGGGGAAAATGGTGGAGATAACTGATGTAGGGGTTAATGGCTTTCTGGGTACAGGATTTAGGGAATACTGTACAAAGCAAGACAGAAGTAAAGTGCCAGAAGTGGTAATATATTAGTCAGAAGATTATAGATATATGGCATCATTCCTTCTGTAAAAAGAAAGACTTTTGAGAGCTAAGCACAAAAGCTTATATTCTAATCCTATAAGCAGCCTGGTCGAGTATGAGAGTCACATGGTCAGACTGGCAAACTACTCTGGTAGCAGTGTGTAGGGTTACCTAGAGTGGGAAGTGACTTGAGGCAGAGAAATTCATTAGGAGCCTGTTGCCACAAGTTAGGAGAGATGTGATGAACTGAATGAAGGGGAAAGGAGCTGTGTGAGTGGAGAAAAGGGATTAGATTTGAGAGGGTTGACAGTTCTATTCTGAAAAGCTGGTCCTCTGTGACATCATTCTAATTTCCAAAATAGGTCATTGTGATGTCAGAGTGTTTAAGATCTTCCAGGAGTAATAAATAGAAAAGTAAACCCTAATAATATTTACTATGTATAACGTCTTTGTAGGAAAATAAAGAGAAAATTGTCTTATAACTTTAATTTTTAAACTAAAATTTAATGTATAAAAATGCCAAAAGTATCCATTCCCTCATTCTAATTAGGGCAACTTTATTTTGTTTTTATCAGGCCAAACTTTTCCCCAGAACTAAACACAGATGTTCTCAGTGAGAGTCAATCATTGGGTTAAGAGTTGAATGTTCATCTACACCCCTGATAAATGGCTACTAAAATTTTCTATCTATACATGAGTTGGAGACAAACTGCCATTATGGTGAGGGCCCTTATGGTTAGAAAGGCATAAATTCAAGAATGGTCAATGATGCGATCTAGGTGTGTGACCTTATTGTTGTTAAATCCTTTTTCAGATTGTGTCCAGTTCTTTGTGTTCCCATTTGGGGTTTTCTTGGAAAAGATACTGGAGTGGCTTGCCATTTCCAGCCACATTTTACACAGATGAGGAACTGAAGAAAAAAAGGTCAACTAACTTGCCCAGAGTCATAGAGCTGCTAAGTGTCTGAGGCTGGATTTGAACTCATAAAGATTAGTTTTAAGCCCTGTGCCACTTACCTGTATGACCAGAAGCAAGTCACTTTAGGACATCTGTGTCCCTAGGTAACACTCTAAAACTCTAATTTAACAAACTAGCTGCAGATTTGAACAAGGTAGAGGGAATTTTCACATTCAAAGTTTCTCACAGTGATGAAATCACAGATTTAGACTCAAAAAAAAAAAAACTGAAAGGTACTTCTTAGTTTTTCTTAGCATGGTCAATGATATATAAGGAATCTTGTATATTATATATAACTTGTATAACTAATAATAAGGAAAATATGAAAACACTTCAGGCTTAAGAACACTACAAATTTCTAAACCACATAGCAATCCCAAGTACTAGTTTTTCTTTACAATATCCAGTCAATTAGCATTTATTTAATGAGCACTTACTGTAGACAGAGCCCTGTTCTAGATACTATAAAGGGACCGAAAAGAAATTATATGATACCCAGAACTATGACTTCCAGAAAAATCCTAATTTTAATGGCTATCAATCAGAATCTTCTGTTTTTAGATAGGAAGCTGTCATGTATTTTCCCTCTGGAGGCGTATCCCTTTCCTGCTGGAAGTCCCATTATTGCCACTAGCCTCAGTTATAGGGGATGTCATGATGGTGGTGTACTTCTCATTCTGCAGAATCTGAAAGTCAAGATAAACTAAGTAGTCACAGAAGCCTCGCAGTAGCTTTTGTCACACATGAAAATCAGTGCAGAATCAACACTGAAAATCTGAACTAAATGAAAAACTGCCTGAAAATCGAAGTAGCAGGCAATCAATCAAGTACGTAACACAAGATTTCCATGATAAACTGTAGTTATTTTGAAAGGAATTTCTCTCTTTCTGTTGGATTTAGTTAATAATATACATAAAGTCTGATATCTTTTATGGGTTTATTTTGTATCATTCTATTTTAACAGAAGGTATTATTTATTTCAATTATTTGTTAGTTGAATCTGAAGGATCCTTCAAGTAAACAATAAAATCATCTGCAAACACCAGTGATTATGTTTTTTCCTTATTTACATGTATTCCTTCAAATTATTTTCTTTATCTTACTGTCCAATCAAGGATTTCAGGAACTACATTTATTAACATTGAGGACAATAGACAATACTTTGCCTTAGATCCTATATAAATTATCTGGTAGTTGTCTTACTTAGATATACTAAGGATTTATATGACCATAACTACAAGTTACTCTTTACAAAAATAAAAGTCTTAAATAATTGAAGAAATATTAATTCTTCATGGTTTTGCTAAACTAATGAAATATTCTATTTTCATTTCTTTTCATTCTGACCTTAAACACTAAAGAAATAAAATTTGCATTTCTAAATATGCTGAAGAAGAGAATATTATACATGAAACTGTGAATCCCACAGGGTTTTGTTTTTAAGCACACAATAAATTCTACATTTAATTTTTAAAATCATCCTGCTTCTCTCTAATGCCTTTTGACCTTTCTATTAAACCTTATTAACTAACTGTCTTTTCTCTCCCATTTATTTTCCCTTTAATAAAAAAAAAAAAGCTTTGTCACACACATACATAGTAAAGTAAAAGAAATGACTGTATTGGCCACATCCTAAAATTATATCTCATTCTGCATTCTGAGTTCCTCACCTGCGTCAGGAAGCAGGTACATTTCATCATCAGTACTCTAGAACTGTGGCTGGCCAAGCAGAACCAGAAGAATTTATACAGTAATAGTAACATCGTAAAGAGAAACAGCTTTAAAAATCTTCTAACTCTCACTTTGCTCTGCACTGATTCTCTGAAACGATTTTTAAAATAATTTCTTATCGTGCAATGACATTTCCTACTATACTACATATTGCATTTTGTTCAACCATTCCCCATTTTATGGGTTCCTTCTTAGTTACAATGTTTTTTTTTTTAACCTCTACAAAAAGAGCTATTTTAAGTATTTTGGTTCACGAGCCCTTTTCATCTTTCCTTTGAGTTCTTTTTTTGGCATAGGCCTAGTATCAGTTTTGCTGGGTCACAACTTTGGGGAAAATAGTTCCAAATGGCTTTCTATAATGGTCATACCAATGTACAGCTCCACTGCACCTAAGGTACCTTATGTCCTGTAACTTCTACAAAACTGTCATTTTCTTTTATTTGTCATCTTTGCCAAATGGAATAAGGGAGAGCCTTAGAGATATTTTAATTTGCATTTCTCTATTAATGATTTGGTATATTTCCTCATATAGTTGTGGGCACCTGGAATTTCTTTCTTTGATGACTGCCTATTCATATTCTCTGATTATTTGCTTAGGTACTGAGAAACTGAGTCAATGTAACTGAAATAACAATACTGCTTAAATTAATTTATTGTGTCATAGCAATCAAACTACTAAAGAGTTACTTTGTAAAACTAGATAACAAAATTCATCCGTATAGCAAAAGGTCAAGAATAGTAAAGGGAATAATGAAAGAAAGTCTCAAGCTATAATAATAAGAAATTTTCAGCAAAATCTCCACATTGAAAAATTCATCAAAACTATTCAAAAAGTTGATGGATGGAATAAATTGGATAAACAAAGTTTAGAAAAAAATTAAACATATTAGCATATTATCTCTGATAAATCCAAGGGCACCAACTACTGCAGCAAGGCCTTCCTAGGTGACATAAAGCACTAGGAAGACTGAAAAACTGTCAGACTAACACTGCATAATGTACATTACAAAAAATTCCAGTTGGCTACATGATCTAAATAAACAGGATCAAATCATAAACAAATTAGAAAAGAGAAGAAAATATATTCAACAATGAATTTTTACAGAAAACAAGGGATTGAGTTTGATTATAAAAGACAAAATGGACAGTTTTGATTACATTAAGGGAAAAGTTTGTGAATATGTGAAATAAATAATATTACAATGAGAGGGAAAACAATTATTTGGAAAAAATATTCTTAGCAAATTTCTTAGGCAAGGCCTAATGGTAAAGAAGATATATAAAGAACTGATACAAATATGTAAGAAAGAGCCATTCCCCACTATATATAAGCAGGAAAAAAGGTATGAAAAAGCAATTTTAGAATGAAGAAATGCAACCATATGAAAAAGTGTTCCAAATCATTAAGAGATATTCAGATGGAAACAACTCAAGCTCTACTTCATTTGACAAAAAGAGAAAAGAGTTCATTTTTGAAGGGGTTGTGAGAAGAAAAGGACAGTAAAATATAGCTGATGCAGTTGTGAACCATTCTGTACAGTATTTGAAACTATACCCCAACAGTTTTTATACTATATCTTCTGACCCAGTGATACCACTATTAGGTATTCTCCAATTGAGTTCCAAATTTTCTTCCTTCCTCCTTGAGAAGGCAAGTAATATGCTGTTGATAATATATTAAAAAGCCATGTTGTAAAATAAAACACAAACAAGAAAAATAAATTTTAGAAAGTAGCATATTGTCTTAAAAATGTTTGTGGGTGGGTAGTTTTTTCAAATAATTTTATTCATTTCTCTTTGCTACAATTTTGTGGAACCAAAAGAGTAAGCCTAGGTTAGAGGTCAGACTTTTATATACAATAATATTTTTAACAGTCCTTTATTGAAGCAAGAAAATTGGACTAAAATTGGTGTCTATCAGCTGGGAAGGAGATCAAGAAACTGTTGTATTTGAGTGTGCTGCAGGGATAGGCAAACTATGAACTGCCTGTATTAACTCAGTAAAGGATGTTTTTTAAATGCAATGAGGCTTTATTAACAAATATATAAACTATCCATAGTAACCTGGTTGTAAAAAAAAAAAAAATCCAGGGGCTGTGCCCAGCCCCATTAATAGAACGTTACTAAGACATGGGCAATTATCAGTAGGACAGAGAAACAAGGGAAGATGGGCATACAATGACATAGAATTACAACTATGACAATAAAAATGTGAAGGAAAATAGCTTTGAAAGATCTCAGAATTCTGGACTAAGCAATAAATAATAAACCAAAAGACTAATCAGAATAAAAGACAAAGATGTTCACTTGGCAGATGGGTGATAAGACTACAAATTCAGAATGAAATATGCATTCTCAGACATGGCCACATGGCCAATGTACTGATTTGCTTTGTTATACTATATATCTTAGTTAAAAGGAAGGTTTTGTGTGTGGGACTTGTTTGGAACATCAATAAAATATGTGTTGATAAAACAATATGTAGAATTTTATTATTTTGCTAAATTTTACACAGCAACTTAAAATGGATAGAACTGAAATCCAGCTTCTTATAAAGTTTTTTTTTCTATTTCCTTTTTTGCACATTGAAGTTTTTGTATATATTGATGATTATATTCAAAACCAAAGGCAAAATTTTTAAAGACTCCAAAATATCCTGTCGAGCTTTTGTCAGTAAATTTTAATAAAAAATATTTCTATGAAAAAAAAAGCGATGGTTTCAGTATAAGTTAGAACCTCAATTCTACTTTTAAATTTGATAGGGCTCGCTTTGTAGTCTTTTTGACTTAATTTTCTCCATCAACAAGGAATATCTTTAAGACCTCATAGTTCTTGAGCTAATAAGATACACCCATGTATCTCTGATAAAGAATTTTGGATCACTGTAAAGAAAACAATAAAACTCATTAATTTGAACATAATTAAAAATCTGTGATAATATAGGTTGGGCCTAGGATATCTGTTTTCACTATCAGAAAAACCTAGGCATACTTTTTTGGTTCCACAAAATTGTAGCAAAGAAAAATGAATAAAATTATTAGAAAAAACTACCCACCCACAAACATTTTTAAGACAACATGCTACTTTCTAAAATTTATTTTTCTTGTTTGTGTTTTATTTTACAACATGGCTTTTTAATATATTATCAACAGCATATTACTTGCCTTCTCAAGGAGGAAGGAAGAAAATTTGGAACTCAAAACTTAAAATGAATGTTAAAAATTTTTTGGTATGTAATTTGGAAATGACGAAATAAATAAAAATATATATTGAAAAACTCAACTAAAATGTTCATTTGAAGTCATTCTTATTGGTTTAGAAGTAACCTTGAAAGTCATCTAATCCAACCAAATCAAATGAAGAACAGCCTTTACAGCAGAGGTCATTAAGCTTTCTGGTCACAGAACCCCTCTACACTCTTGAAAATTATTGAGGACTCCCCCAAGACCTTTAACTTATGCAGTTTACATTTACCTATATTTACAGTATTAGAAGTTAAAATGTCTTATTATTATGAAAATAGTTGTGACTCTGTGGCTCCCTGACAGAGTCTTGGGCACACTCGGGGATTTCTGCACCCCTTTGAGAACTGCCCTTCCACAGTATCTCCAATAAGTGGTAATACAAGCAGGCTCCCCCTTGAGAGACTTAAAGTGAGGGTAACACAGTATCTCCCTAGGCAGTCCATTTCACTTCAGTACAGTGTTAATTGTTTGGAAAGATTTTCCTTATATCAAACTGAAAATTCTATCTACTGTTCCTTGCTCTGCCTTCTCAGAACAAGCAGAATGTATCTAATGCTCCTTTCATGTGATATTCAATCATATGAACAACTCTGAAAACTTCTGTTATATTTCTTACTGAAATTTAAGTTCTAGATAGCAGTCCACTTCATTACTTAGCACCATATTTTGAAGGACAAATCGATAACTTAAGAAAAGCTAAAAATTTATCAGCTGTTGTGCTTTTGGTAAACAAAAAAGCTCCATTTATATCCATATAACTCAAGTCCTTTGTCTGTTTTTTAACAGAATGGGTTATTCTCACTGACAACCAAAAAAGTTGATAAGCATTCCTTAGGCTTTTAAAAATTTATCTTCTAGCAGTGTAACCAACCTTTATTTTGGACATGGATAAGATTTACTTAGAAATGGCAAGAAAACAAATATTACGATCTTTACATAGATCAAAGGAATATTCTTTTGATGTTGTAACCAGTTGGAAGCAAGATCCTAAGCTCTATGCTTACTTGTATGTTAAACTGTCTCACTAAAGGCTTCTATACAAAGTTTTATTTATATCAGTCTATCTCCCTCTTTACACAATATGAATTTGGTTTGTTCATTTGTCTTACATCACCATAGTTAACTAGTTTTTAAAATGGTGGAAAAATCAGCACAGACGTTAAAAAAAAAAGTCCAAAACAATATGCAATGTGTAATACCTATGGAATTCCCACCTCCAAGGGCCATTAGTGGTGTCCTTTCATAAGTCTTCATTCAAGTCCTGCTTAATCCTTCTAATTTTGTTACATTTATTTATTTTTGTGTGTGTAATTGTTTTCTCTATTTACAATGTTGTAGTTACTATGTAAATTGCTTTCTTTGGTGTTGCTTAACTTTTCACTGGTTCATAGAGATCTTTCCATGCTTCTGTGTATCCATTGCAGACATAATTTCTTACACCACAATAATATTCCATTACATTATACAACACAATTTGATAAGTCATTCCCCAACTGATGGACATCTACTTTGTTTACACTTTGTTGTTTAGTTTTTTTTCCAATTGTGTCTAACTCTTCATGATCCAAATTTTGGGTTTTCTTGGCAAAGATACTGGAGTGGTTTGCCATTTCCTTCTTCAGCTTATTTTAAAAATGAGAAAACTGAGGCAAACAGGGTTAAGTGTATTTCTCTTCTATTAGTGATTTTGAGCATTCTTTCATAGAGATGCGAATATCTACAATTCCTCTGAGGGCTGTTTATTATATCCTTGGACTATTAGTCTATTGGGGAATGGTTATCAATCACATATATTTACTATTGATATAGCATGGATACCAAAGTCTTATCAAAGAAATTTGATAACACAGATTCCCCCCCCCCATTTGACCATTTCCCTTCTTATGCTAGGTGGATTAATTTTGTCTGTGCAGAAGCTTTTCAGTTTTAACTATTTTATATATGGCAATTGCCTCTATCTTTTGTATGGCTATGAATGTATTACCTACCCAATACTGTATGATGTTTCTCTTCTAATTTTTCTATAATATTATCTTTGATGTTGTCACAGGTGAAAGGTAGACTGAGGCAATTCTTTTTGATTAAGATAATAGTTTATTAACAGGGCAAGAACCTATTAATAGAGGCTTGCCTCAATTTATGCTAAAGATCCCAAGATGAAGACTCAACTCATTTTTATAAAGTTACAAAGAACAAAATAGGATAGGTGACCTCATGGTGTTGAGAACAACATGATTGGTGAACAGCTGAGGTGTGGTGAATAATATGATTGATTGGAAGCTGGGAATGAGGTCTAGGAACAATCCCCCTCCTTCCTTCCTATGACCTCCTGCAAGGTTAAAAGATAGTGGGCCAGACTTCTTTGGATAGCAAACCAGACATCCTTGATGGACAGCTTGGTGGTGAAAAGATACCAGTCATGCATCATTATAGGCAAGCTTAATTTCTGCATTAAGTTCAGAAACAAAGAACAAAAGGATTTAGACAGTCAACTGTAAATAGGATCAACAAAAAATGACACAGAATCAAATAAAAATGATACAAATTTAATCATCTCAATATTAAGGTCAAATACCCATTTTGAATGTCTTATGGACGGTGGTGAAAGGAGTTTGTATGAATATTATCTCTGTCAGACTACTTTCTAGTTTTCCCAAGAGTTGTTTTTTTTTTAAATAAGGAACTTTTTCCCCCTAAGTAATTACGTTTTCTACTTTATCAACACTGAGTTATTGAGTTCTGTAGTTTCTGAATCTCCCTTATCTAGTCAGCTCCACTGGTCTCTCTTTCTAGTCTTTAAATAACACCAGATGGATCTGATGACTGCTGCTTGTGTTTGCGGATTGGAAGAGCTTTGTCCTTCTTCCTTTTCATCATTTCTCTAGATACCACAGATCTTTTTTTTCTCTTCCAAATTGTTAATTTTTTTAAAAATCAAGAATTGATATAGCATTAAAACCATGAATTATGTTGGTAATATGATCGTTTTTATTATATTGCCACAGCCTGGCCATGAGCACTTAACATTTCTCCAAACATTTAAGTAATTATTTCTTTAGCAGTACTTTGTAATTGCATCTATACAAGTCTTGCATTCTTTTGTAGGCTGCTCCCCAGGTATTTTATGCATTTTGTAGTCATTTCAAATGGGATTTCCACTTCTATAATTGCTTCTTGTGTTTTGTTATTATTATACAGAAATACCACTGATTGCTAAGAATTTATTTTATATTCTGGAACTATGCTGAAACTACTGTCTCAGTTATGTGTCTTTGCTAATTCCCTAGGATTTTCCTAGAAAAACATCACATAATTAGCAAATAGGGATAGTTTTATCTCCTCTTTACCTATCTGTATGCCTATAATTTCTTCCTCTTGTCTTTTTGCTGTTGCTAGCATTTCCAGATCTATATAAAAATAATACTGGGGAAAATGAGCATCTTTGCTTTGCTCCCATATTTTTGGGAGACATTTTTGTATATTCTCATTGCATATCATGCTTGCTTTTGGATTTAGATGTTTTTTGGTATTAAAAATGTCTCTATTTCTATACTTTGTAGGGTTTTTAGAATAAAAGCGCTGCACTTTATCAAAGGCTTTTTCTACATCTATTCTGATGACTGTGGTTTTGGATGTTTTGGCTTTTAATATGATTATGCTGATTGTTCTGCTAATGTAGAACCATTCACGCTAATGTAGTAACCATCACCGATTTACATCCTACTTAGTTATAATATATGATTTCTAGAATAAATTGCTATAGTTGATTTGAAAGAATTGTTTTAAAATTTTTGAGTCAAAGTTCATTAATGACACTGCACTATCGTTTTCATTCTGTGTTTTGTCTTTCTGTAGTTTAAGTATTCAGAACCAGGGTGGGGAACCTGTCACTAAAGTGGCCCTGTAAGTCCTCAAGCGTGGCCCTCTGACTCAATCCAAACTTCACAGAACAAATCTCTTTAATTAAATCATTTATTCTGTTAATGGACTTGGTCAAAAGGCTGCACCCAATGACCTAAAAGGCCACATGTGGCCTCGAGGTGGCAGGTTTCCCACACCTGATTAATTTTGACAGAATTCTATGAATACATAGGGATGAATACATATGAATACATAGGGATGAATACATATGAATACATACATATACACATACCTTTTGTAGGTCCTCTACTGGTAGATTTACTTCCTTTTCTGAGGCTGAGCTCTTTCTCTGGCTTTCTGATGGTATGAGTATTTATATTTTTGAACATATTACTCTATTTCTTTTGTTTTCTAAATTTTGTGAGCATATAGGTATGCATGACATGTTCTGATTGTTCTTAATTTATCTTTCCAAAGAATCAGCCTTCAGTTTTATTGATCATTTCTATATTTTTATTTTGTTCCAATTTTTCTATTTTCTAATTTTTAATATTTCCTCTTTTGTGCCTTTTTAAGGTTTGTTCATTTTTTGGCTTTCTAATTTAAAAAAGTGACTATTCAGTTCATTGTCTCTTTTGTTAATGTAAGAATATAACATTTCCCCTGAGGCCTGCTTTAGCTGCATCCCAAAATTTTTGGGATGTTTCATTATTATTTTCTTTTACATAATTATTATTTTTTAGATCTATTCTTTGACTCACTCATTATTTAGACTTTCATTGTTAAGTTTCCATTTAGGTCTGTATCTTTTATTTGTGGCTGCTTCACCAATTATTTTTATTGTGTTATGATCTTTGAATGATGTTTAATTATTTCTGCCTTTTTACATTTGTTTACAATATCATTATGCCCTAGAACATAGACATTTTAAAAGTTCCATGTGATACTGAGAAAAATTTACATTCTTTTGATGTCCCATTTAGAAGACACCATAAAACTTTTAAATCTAGTTTCTGTAGCTATTTGTTCAGTTCTATATTTCTACCTTTTGTTTCTCTTTTCTGTTAGATTTATCCAAAACTGACAGTGGGATACTGAAGTCTCTTGTCACTACTGTGTCATCTTGTAGCTCAGGTATGTCTTCTACAAATATGAATGCTAAGGCATTTGGAGTATATATGTTTATTAATTTTGACATTAGGTTTTTGTTTTGTTTATGACTCGGTTAAGCAAATACAGTTCCCATTTTATCACTTTTTCTTTTGAATGTTTGTTTTTCCTTTGTCAGACAGCATGTCTGTAACTCCTACTTTCTTTTGGAATTCATTTAATGCATAGTAAATATCTTCCTTCCCTATCATTTTATTTTGTCTATGTGTTTGTTTTTTATAAGTCACAGATTGTAGGGTTTTATTCTATTATTTAATCCGCCATCCTTTTTCACTGTATTAGACTGGTTAGTCCATTTACATTTAAAATTACAGGTGAAAAAAAAAGTTTGAGATGAATTTGTCTAAGTCCTTCATTTTATTTATATATATACTGATTATATAGATGGAGGATCTGGGTTTGAATCTAGCTCTGTCACTTAACTACCATGGAGGGGAAGTAAATTTGGTAGTTAAGTGACAGAGCTAGGATTCAAATACAGATGCTCAAATTCAAATCCATTTTTCTTTGCAGGGTACCATGCTGCTATCCATTATGGCAAAGAAAAAAAAGTAGCCAATAATTCACATACAAAATAACTGGAAAGAGGAAATATTTATGACCTCAGCTATCTCTAAGTCAATTTACAGACTGATGGATAACAAACTTGTAATTTTAATGTAAGGAGGTATACAATCCCACCAGTATCACTAAAACTTGGTGAAGTGAGACACATGAACAGAAGAGCTTTGGAAAATTATAGCAGGATGAGAAGTGACAGGCCTGCTATATTCTTCTTCATTAGAACATACCCTGAATCTTCAGTACAACTCTGGCTACATGTGTGTGTGTGTGTGTGTGTGTGTGTGTGTGTGCAGATCTTGGGTTATCCTGATTGTGTTTCCACAATATTCAAATTGTTTCTTCCTGGCTGCTTGTAATATTTTCTCCTTTATCTGGGAATTCCAGAGCCTGGCTATAATATTCCTAGGAGTTTTCTTTTTGGGATCTTTTTCAGGAGGTGATCGGTAGATTCTTTCAATCTCTATTTTGCCCTCTGGTTCTAAAACATCAGGGCAGTTTTTCTTGAAGGATAATTTCTAGGTTCTTTTTTTGATCATGGCTTTCAGGTAGTCCAATAATTTTTTAATTATCTCTCCTGGATCTGTTTTCCAGGTCAGTGGTTTTCCCAATGAGATATTTCACACTGCCTTCTATTTTTTCATTTGGATCTGTTTAACAGCATCTTGATTTCTCATAAAGTCACTAGCTTTCATTTGCTCCAATCTAATTCTGAAGGAATGATTATCTTCAGTGAGCTTTTGAGATTCTTTTTCCATCTGGCAAATTTGACTTTTTAAGGCATTCTTCTCCTCATTGCCTTTTTGAGTCTCTTTTGTCATTTGAGTTAGTCTATTTTTTTTTCTTCAATCAGGTTGTTGACTGGCTTTTCATGATTTTCTTGCATCATTCTCATTTCTTTTCCCAATTTTTCCTCCACTTCTCTTATTTGGTTTTCAAAATCCTTCTTAAGCTCCTCTATGGCCTGTAACCAGCTCGTATTTTCCTTTGAAGCTTTTGGTGCAGGAGTTCTGACTTCACTGTCTTCTTCTTGTTCCATACTTTAAGCCTTTTTGTCCCCAAAATAGGAGTGTAAATTTGGATTGCTCTGCTTGCTTTGATATCTTTGCCTGCTCGTGTTGCCACTCAATTACTTGACTTTTGAGCTTTTTGGCATAGTAGGACTCTCCTATCAGAAAGGGGAGCTTTGTCCCAAATTGCTGAGGTTTTCTCAGCTGCTGGAGCTGTTAGTTGAGTGCCTTCTCTGCAGCCTCTACATGCTCTGGCAAGCTGGTCACACACCCCAGGACTTCCACTCCAGACCTCAATCCAGATCCAACCAGGTTAAAGCAAGAGAGATTACCCCTCAGACTAGTCGCTTGGTCCCCCTACAGTCTTCAGGCCAGTAGCTGAAGCTGCCATGTGGTGGTGGCTGCATGGCTGCTGCACCTCAGCCACTTCTCTCCCTGGGGGCAAAAGCCGCCATACTCCGAATTCCCAGGTCCCAAAGTCCACACTGCACTGACCTCTTACTTTGTCCTAAGCATCTATGGGTTGATAATTCTGGAAACCGCCACAGCTCCAGCTGGCAGTTGGTCAGGCCACCCTGAGGCTAAAACCTCCAGCTCGAGCAGGGTTGTGTTGCACTGGCCACTTCCTGCTGGCCTGCCAGGCTGTCCTCAGTGGGAGGTTAGCTTCTCTCTGTCACTTTGTGGGTTCTGTAGCTCCAAAATTTGTTCAGAGTCACCTTTTACATGAACTGGAGGACGTGGAAGCCAGAGCCCTGCAGAAGTCCTGTTTCTACTCTGTCATCTTAACTCCGCCCCCAACACAGTCATTTTTAACAAATAAAGTTGATAGCATAGAGAGAAATTTCTCCATTTCTTATCATGGCATATTGATCAAACAGAGACTACATGACCTCAAGGTTCTTGCAAAGCTGAAGTTTTAAAATAGACACCTTCCCAAGATGACATTCTAGCTCTTCAAGATTCTCAACTTTTACTACAAGTCAACAGTTTAGGGGAAAAAATTAAATGAGTTATTGAATCTAACTATATACCCCCAAAAAGTATTTCTCTGATAAATTAAAAGTTATTCAAGAAGAAATCTGGATTACCTGAACTAATGTGAGAAAAACAAAAAATTAAATTTTTTAAAAAAACAATTAAAAATAAAATTCAAGACTTCATGGTTATGAAATGACTCATTATCAAAACAAACACTGGGTTGGATTTTTCCCTGTGGTGTGTACTAAACAGTTAACAAGGCTATTATATTCATTTATCTTCAGTTATAAAAGCCTCCAAATAAAACAAATTTAAGGAAATTTTAATAAACATCACTTAATACTAAAAATATAATAAAAAAATTACCTTCTGTTACAATAAAAACAGAAATACTTATAGTTTTCACTTCAGACCACCAGTGGAGGAAAAAACCACCACTTTACCTGGTAACCAACAAAGAAAGAGAGGTGTGATGGTATATTGAATAGGAAGCCACTCTCAAAATCAAGAAATCTGTCTTTAAGTCCCACCTCTGACACACTAGCACAGCAATTTGCTTAATCTCTAAGTGCCCCAGGAACCTAAGACTATGAAAAGCAGAATAGGTGCCAATCTGCATTGACAGAAAGTTTTCTTACATGGAGTTTTCTACATCAGTGATATCATAGTTCCTGATCCTTCACCCACCCCTTCCAAAAGACTAAAGAAAACAGTAAAGACTAAATGTGCTGATTTCTTTTTTGTCTTATTTTCTTCTCTTATAGAAGTTTAAATGACACAACAGACATACTTTAAAACTTAGGATATCTGTGATTTCATGTCTATGAGAACTATCCTTACTGATTCAGTTTTCAATTCCTCTATAATGTAGTAGATGGTTTTTAGGAATTATTATGACCAAAAAAGCATCAGTTTGCTGATGGTCAATCAGTCTGGTGATGAGTCTTTTCATATTTAACTAGGATGGTCCTAAGATGAAATACATACAATTTATCCCTATGAAACCCTGACAGGATCTACCACAGTTTGGACTCTTCAAGAATCAAAAGTCATCTCTACATCATGATGAATGAGGCTTCAGGATAGAGTATATATAAAGACTTATATATAATTATTAACTGAAGCATACATGTACTGGGTACTGGATAGAAATTCATTCCATATTTAAGAAGTGACCCACAGGGCCAGCTAGGTGGCACAGTGACTAGAGCACTGGCCCTGGAGTCAGGAGGACCTGAGTTCAAATCTGACCTCAGACACTTAACACTTACTAGCTGTGTGACCTTGGGCAAGTCACTTAACTCTAACTGCCCTCCCCCCCCCCAAAAAAAATTTAAGTGACCCACATTTGGAGATAAGTGAAAAGACTTTAACAAAAGGAATAAATATATAGTTAAAGAATTGGGTAGGTAAATATGATGGACTACAATAGTTTATGCTGGGATTTCTACAACAGTAGTTTATGCTAGGATTCCTACAGAGCACACCTTCAGTTACCATGTAATAATAGTATTCTTTTCCTCAGATCAACAGTTCTCACTCCAAATATTCTACAGAATATTCTTCTAGTGGAATCAAAAGGATCAATTCACAGCATGTGAAATATATAAATTCAAAACTGGCTAACTTGTGACCTTAACTAGGAAGGACATACCTTAAGCCTGTGCCCTGTCAGAATGAAGAAGCTAAAAACATCCGCATAAAAACTGTCATGACTGTTATTAAATAAGCCTGACTAGAAACAAAGGATCATACTGGGCCTAGAAATACTAAAGCCCTTTGAAGTAAAATCAGGTGAATCACCTTTTCCAAATGCCATTATTTTTTCTTACAACTAGAGTAGGGATAGGGAGCCTGGCAGCCTCAAGACCACATGTGGCCCTCTAGGTCCTTAAGTGCGGCCCTTTGCCGGAATCTTGATAACTTGGTAATTCCATCAAAGAGCCAAACTTGAGGACCTAGAGGGCCACACGTAGCCTTGAGGCTGCAGGTTGCCCACCTTTGTACTAGCATTTAAGAAAGTACAATGTAAAGAACCAAATATTTCCATAGAATAGCTCTCAAATGACTTATATATACATTTCATGTTCTCCAGAGTGAAGGTAAAACGAGTGTAGAATATGCTTTATCAATATACACTGCTACAAGAAAACATCAAATTCTCTTTGATTACACGCAGCTCACATTTCCAAGAGAGGAGTAAAATTGCCAAATTATTTCAATTAGTTATACAGAATGACAGTCTTTTCCACTTATGCTTTACTAATTTTCATGTCTAATGTCAGTTTTCAGATAACATAACTAAGAATATAAGCTCCTTTGACCTACCTTGTATATTCTTCTTGTAGCTTGTTGGGATCACTTACAAAAAATTTGACTCTCAAGTTCAAACTGTAAGGAGATCCTCCTAGAATTAATAGAAGTATGTCTAATTAATTACGTTATCTTAATTCTTTATCTTTACAAATCATACTTGGAAAACATCAAGTAGGTATGTGTGCTCACTTTTTAACTGCTTCCTTATTGGTTTGTTTGGATCCAGCCACCTCTGAAAAATAAATAAATAAATGACTTTAAGACTATGATTTCTTTTCTCTATCTCTCTCTGAAACCTATCATAACCTCTAAGGACTCTGAAAATAACATATCAAATCTGGTAAATTTGTCCCATGTTGAAATTTACAATGAAACTTGCTAAAACAGAAATTACTAAATCTAAATTAAATTTAAAACAGCAGTGCTCAGTGAAGGAATGAAGAAAATTATATATGTGGTTCTATTAGTTAAATCTACCTACGGTGAGTTTCGAATCTGAGTTTCTCCAAAGGTAAACCATAAGGCTTACCATGTGTTTAGGGTAGTGTTTATTAAAGGAGAGATGCTCTACCTTATTAACAATATTTTATCATGAACCATCTGAAGTGGTTTTGGCTTAAGTAATTTCTATTACCTTAAAAAATTCTTATGAACTAGCTATGGTTTACATTCTTTTATTCAGATTAAAGCAGCAATCTATTTTTGAGTGGGTTTTTTTTTTGTAAATTTTCCTGAATCAATGTACTTATATAAAAAGTAATTTCACCAATTTACTCTTTTAAACAAATGACAATTTTGGATAAAACAGTAATTAGAATCTGGAAATACTAATTGATTAATGAGGCTACAAGTTTCATTATTTTACAATACCAAAAATTTTAAATTCTATTTCTGGGTACTCACAACTAGAATCAGAAGAGACTATAGTCCAATTAGCAGCATGATTCAGTAAAAAAAAAAAATAAGTAGCCAAAATATCTAACAAATATGGAAGAATGTCGAAAAAAATTAAAAGTGCTACACAAATATAAGGACAAGCATTATTACTGTAGAACCCTAGTTGTACATTATAAAGTTCATGACTTTTAAATCAAAGTCTAGAAACATTATTAAGCATTTAGCACGTGCCAGGCACCGTGTAAAGCAAGCCCTCAGGATACAAAGATAAAAGCAAAACAAAAAACCAAGCAAACCAATCCCCCCAAACAATCAACAACCAAAAAAACCAAAAACCGGTCCTTGCTCTCAAAGAGCTCACAGTCTAATGAAGCAACATGCAAACAACTATGTACAAACAAGCTAAACACAGGATAAGGTGGAGAGACTCTCAGAGGGAAAACACTAAAATTATGGAAGACTGGGAAAAGCTCGTTATAGAAGAAGGAGTTCGAGCCAAGACTTGAAGGGAGCCAAAAAGTAGAGATGAAGAGGAGTTTTGGGCATGGAGCAGTGAAAATGCCCAGTCAGGAGATGGAATGTCGTGTGAAAGGAACAGCAAAGAGGTCAGTTTATGTGGGGAATCACATTATCGGATTATGTGGGGAAGTGCAAGGTATAAGACCTGGAAAGACAGGAAGAGTCCAGGTTATTAAGAACTTCAGAAATCAAAGAAAAGATTTAATAATCGATTTTAGAGGCAAAAGGAAGACACAGGAGTTGATTGAATAGGAGAGTTACATGATCAGAAATGAGCTTCAAGAAGATCATCCCTGAGTAGAGAATGGACTGGAATAGGGAGAGGTTAGAGGCCGGCAAAGCAAAAAGCAGGCTACCACAACCGTCCAAGTATGAGGAGAGGAAGGTCTGTAACAGGGTGGTAGCAATGTCAGAAGAAGGAACACACAGAAGAAACGCGGCAAAGGCAAAACTTACAGGACTTGGCAAACAATTGCACATGGGTGGGTTGAAAGTGAGAAGCGGAAGATAACACGCAGGCTGCAAGTCTAGGTCACTAGGAGGATGGTCATTCCCCTCTGATGACAGAGGAGTCTGGAAGCAGGGAGAGTTTGGGACATGCTAAGTTTAAGATATCTCTGAGACACATAGTTCTAGATATCTGTCAGAGGGAAGAGTTCTCTCTTAGGAGAAAGGTTAGGGCAGGACAAAGAGCTCTAAGAATGATCTCCACAGAGATGATAACTGAATCCAATGGAGCTGATAGGGTCACCAAATGAAACAGTAGAGCTGAAGAAGAGAAGAGGGCCCAGGACAGAACTATGGGAAATAGCCATGGCCTTGACATGGGATGAAGACAAAGAAAGAAGTGGTCATAACAGGTAGGAGAGCTAGGTAAGGTAAGCAAGGATGTTAGAGGTAAATATGCATGGTGTGACTTCTCTGGGCTTATTATCTACATATGCTCAGGATTTCTTGGGTAGACAGATGACTTATGAAAAACACTGAATTTGGGATGTATGTATATATATCAGAAATCTGCTTGTTTTCTCCCCTTCCTTCCAAATTATCAAAATAAAGCAAAACAAAAGCAATCATTACACAGAAACTGAAATACCACCCCTGCTTGTAACTGCTTTTAGGAATTAGATTTAGTTTAAGTGATTATTACAATTATAATTACTTTTATAACTAGTAGAGGTAAAATGATAGATCTATAGAAATTAAATAGCACCGCTCAGAGCTGCAGTAGTGGGGAAGGGTCTTTTTAATGATGGTACAGATATGACAAAACTGAATTATATGTCCTCCCATACCCAGATTACTAGGAGGGGGAAGGACTTGGTCAGCAAATTTGAGGGGAAAGATGTCATGATTATAGATGTTTAAATCTAAGCTTAAACTGTAGAAAGAAAAAAATGTTATAAAAACATATTAAGAAAATCAGTTATTAAAAATACCTAGATAATTATTTTTAAAAGTCTGTCTTATGATTTGAACAATCCTATAGTAATCTAGTTGAACATTAATGCTAAATAGGAAAAATGATTACATAAAAAAGAAAAACCCATATCATTAGCACAGAAAAAATTGCTGTTTCTACGCTCCTTTCCATGGGTTTGATCATCTCTTTTTATCTTGAGATGTCAACTACTTATTCTTCCTATTAATTTTCTTTGTGAAATTATAACTGCGTAATTCAAACTTCCCAAAGCAACAAAGAATATACTGTAACACTGAGTAACCACAGGAAGTCAAAGGGGTTGACATTTAACCATTTGCTTCATTAAAATTATTTTCTAGCTGACTAATTTCCATTATTAGTCCAATATATATATTGTGAACAAAAACTGCTGATTTGAGAGAGAAATCAAGTCCATGTTTGGTAACCTGCTTGCTCCCAGACTAAGAAATAATTAACAGGAAACAACAATGTTGTAAATAAATAAACAAGTAAAAGGTTTGAGCCTTGAACAAAAAGTAAAATGTTATTTTTAATGTAGTCATTAAGAAAAATAATAAATGAACTCAATAAAAAATTTTTGAATTGCTTTCTTCCTATTATCTTTAAATGGTGTATGAATCAATACTTGGCTATTCCTATTTTATCATGTTTTATACTATATCATAATGCTTATTACAAAGAAAATAGTTCTTTATGAAAGCTGTTAAGAACATTGGTAAGAATGTAAGCTCCTTGTGAGAATGTACTGTTTCATTCTTTGTATTTTTATCTCCTAGTAACCTTTTTTGTCTATGGTAGGCACTTCAAAGTTTACTGACTTAAATAAGAATATAAAAAGGCATTGCTTTAACTCTTACCACATGTAGCAAATTAGAAGAAAAGATAGGATAAGAACTTAAGAACCCAAAAGAATCTAAGTTCCTTGAGGGTATGCCCCGTTTCTTTTCTTTTTTCTTGTATCCCCAGCATCTAGTAGTGTCTAATTATAGCAGTCATTAATAAATGTTCAATCAATGAAGTCTCCTAATTCCTAAACTTATGTTCTTTTCTACAATGTGTTGCCTCACAACTAGTCATTTGTTATCTTATCCCTCATAACTCAACCCTTCCTACCAGTGCAGATGTGTGTGTGTATATATATATAAGCAGCTGTTCTTAAGGAAGTCTTATAACTTGTCTAGGACACAGAAAGAGTAACAAATCTGACTACAATCAGAGGCAAGCCCTGAAGCAAGGTGTCCCTAATTCTGAGGCTGAAGCTCTATCAGGTAATACAATGCTGCCTCTCAATATAAATCATTCACATTAAGAAAAAGGTAAAAAAAATCCTGAAATACAAAAAATGTATTTTAGATCATCTCTTTTTCTCTTATTCACTGACAGAAGAGAAGGGGGAAAGAGTGGGAAAGCCACAGAGTCAGAAAGTCAGAGCGCTCCCAGTTGTGCCTTGACAGTATCCCTGTAGGCATGTCCTTTCTGTGCTTCTGTCCTCATTTTACAGATGAGGAAGCCGCAAGAGGGTCTCTGCCATTTGCCTTCCAAGTCTATGAAAGACTAGCCAAGAAAATAAAAACAGCTGACATGAATCTTTGAAGTTCTGGGCACCGAAAGCTTCTCAGACCAAAGAGTTACACTACCCTTTGGAAACAGCCAGGGAGAAGCTGCCTAATCTGCTTTTTTCTGCTCATTCCTGCTAGGAATGAGCCACTTCTACTTTCTAAATCTGTCGTCTATCTGTTTTATACCTTTCCTAGAATGGGGTTTAAGCCTTTTCCTTTAAAAATAGTTGCTAACCGTTGATCCAAGTTAAGGTTCAGATTCTGATCTTGATGCTGTTGGTAATGATCCATTTTTACTACCTGTGATGCACTAAGAATTCTAACAGCAATAGAAATACTCAGGGCACACAGAGGCCCTGGAGGGCTTGTGGGTCTGCAGTACATCTGGAATTTCTGGCTGCTAAATATTTGATAAATTTAAATGGCTCTGGAAACTGGTAACATTTTTAAAAATAACAGCAACAAAGCATCCTCAGTAATTTTGTTCTCAACTTGTCAATCAGTGGAATAGTCAACAAATATTTCTTACTGCCTAACATGTACCCAGGACTGCAACAGACACTGTAGAGAGTACAAAGAAATAATTTTTTTTTAAAGTCTTGGACCTCAAAAAGCTTATAACCTAATTAAGAAAAAAGGAAACACATGAAAAGATGAATAACAATACAAGAAATAAATAACAGTACGGTACTAAAATATAAAAGCTATCAGTTATTAAGGCAGTTCACGATTAGGTGCTCAATAAATAGTACATAAATTAAGTTCAGAAGGAGGAAAGATCACATTATGCTAAAGTAGTTAGGAAACCTTATTAAGGTAATACATTTAAAATTAGACAGAAGTAGGGTCTTGAAGGGTACACAATCTTCAAAGGAAAAAAGATAAATTAAATCACAACCAAATGAAAGGATAAAACACATTTGGAAACTAGTAAATGGTTTTGGTAAAAGCAAGATTTATGTAAATTGTATATTTAGCTGTAGTGGTTAAGCCAGGAAAGATAAATGGGAGAGTACTGTGGAGGACCTTGAATGAAAGGCTAGGGGAGGTGAATTTTATTTTCTAATGAATAAGGAGCCAAAGAAGATCTGTCAACAAGTGAACATAATCAATCTGGTATGGAGGAACATAAAAGTTTGCTAGAAGTTTCTAGAATTGATTGGATTGGACAGGGAACAGTTAGGAAACAATTACTATAATGTAAGAATAAGCACGAATTTAAGTGATAGCAACAGAAAGGATAGATGTTTAGGCACACTATAAATTACACAGACCAGGTAACTAAATGGATATGGAAAAGAGGAAAGAGTCAAAAGGCAAGCCTTCATGATGGGAGAATGAAAGTATCAACAATCATAGGGAATTCAACGTGGGCATAAACTATAGTAAATTCCTTTTATTTTTCAGATGTAACCATTAGCAGAAGTCATGGTTTCAAAATCTGTAGGTGACGAAATCGAGGCATTCAAGGTGAATTTGGGATAACAGTCTGCAATGACTACAAGACTACATCTCAGTTCAATATTCTATTTATTAATTAGGCAGCTAGGTGGTACAATGAATAAAAATGCCAGGCCTGGATCAAGGAGACCTGAGAACAAAACCAGCCTCAGGGACTTACTATCTGTGTCACCATGGGCAAGTTCCTTGTTTGCCTCAGATTCCTCAACTATAAAATAACAGCACCTCCTTTCCATAGTTGCTATGAGGATTAATTAGAGATAATAACTTTGAAGTGCTTAGCACAGTGCCTAGAACACAGTTATGTGCTATATAAATGCTGGCTATTATTAATTATATCAACCTCTATAGTAATAACAAGGAGCTTATTTTCACCTACAAGTTCAACACCCAGATTTCATGTATGCTTGATTACATAACATTTATCTAATTTGCATCACTACTACCTAAATTGTTTCTTTTTCTTCACATAGACTTGTCAATCCTGATATATAAACAAAAGAACATATTGGGGCAGCAGGGTAGAGAAAAAAGGGAGTTGTAGGCTTTGAGATGTCACTGGAAGTTGAGACTACAAGCTTATTTTTCTCTAAAAGCAAGACTCCTGTGTAGTTTTCATCTAAAACTGGATTGCATAAAATAAGCATTCTGAAACCACATTGCCCTATCTTATAATTTGGTTAAATTCTGTTCATTTCCAATCTATCAATATGTTGTTGGGGTTTTTTTTTGGGGGGGGGAAGGGAGACAGTCCTTTTAAAAATTTAATTTATGAAATAAAACAAGCATTTCCATAACATAGTAGAATTAAAAAATATACAACTGCACATGAAACTGCAAATCTATTATGTATAACTTGCTAGTCCTTTAAAATGTTATCATGTGACTTTGCCTCTTTTTTTCTTCCCTTCCCCCTACTCCTGACCCTAGAGATGGATTAGACACAAATATGTACATGTGTGTAAACTCATTCCATACATATTTCTATTTATCAGTTCTTCCTCTGGATGCAGTTAAGTGTCTTCCTTCCGAAGTCCTTTGTAGTTAAAGTGTATATTTAGAATAGCCAGAATGATTTATAGCTGCTCAAAGGTGCTCTTAAAACAATACTCCTATTACAGTATATAACATTTTCTTGGTTCTGCTCATTTAGTTCATTATTTTATGCAAAACTATCCATGCTTTTCTAAAATCAATGAGCCCATCATTTCTTACAGCACAGCAGCACTCTGTCATGATCATATACCACAACTTACCCGGCCATTCCCTAAACTGATGGGCATCTCTGCAATTTCCAATTCTTTGATAACACAAAGAGAAGTACTACAAATATTTTAGAACATATAGGTTCCTTTCCTTTTTTCTTAAACATTTTGAAAATTGGCCTAGTAGTGGTACTTCTGGGTCAAAGGGTATTTTATTTAATAACTCTTTGGGCCTAATTCCAGAATGCTCTCCAAAATGATTGGATAAGTTCATAGCTCCATGAACAGTGAATTAGTGTCTCAATTTTTCCACATCCCCTCCAACATTTGTCACTTTCACCTTTATTTTAGCCAATCTGATACAGGTAAAATGGTATCTCAAGTTTTGTTTTAACGTTCATTTCTCTAATCAATAATGATTTAGAGAATTTTTTTTCATATGACCACAGATTGTTTTGATTTCTTCACTGGAAATCTGCTTGTTCGTATCCTTTGACCACTTAAGATTTGACAAAGTTCGTTAAATATTTGAGATAAGACCTTTATCTGAGAATTTTTATAAAACTTCTCCCCAATTTTCTTCTTTCCTTCTGATCCTGCCTACACTTGTTTTATTTGAACAAAATCTCTTTAATGTAATGCAATCAAAATTATTCATTGTATACTTCACACTGCTCTATAATCTCTTGTTTACTGATTAAACTACCTGCCTATCTAAGCTTACAATTTTGCAAAACTGTCTTGGCTCACTGTTTCACTTTCTCAAATCTCAACAGGGACTAAACTCTAAGGGTAACCTAAGAAACGGAGTACACAATAGGAACTTTGGGGTATTGCTACTTCAAGAGTACACTCAAGGATTCCATTAAGGTTACTCCAAATCAGTGTTATGCTGGTGAATGTTTAACAATCAGCACTCTGAAAAAATGTATACATGTATGTATGCATATGCACATAAGTTTATTAGAAGTTTTTCTAGTAACAGGATTGCAGCATACAATTTACAAATAGTAATAAAATGTACAATTCTTTATTGTAAATTACATAAAGCCAACTTATTCCCATATGATGCTTTTTCTAATTTTTATCAAAAGTTTATCGATAGCTAAAACCATGGATGCAATTCAAACATGATTAAACAAATGGGGAGGATTTAACAATCCTCTTTTTCCCCAGTAAGTTTATTGTCATTAAATATAATATGTAATCTACTGTTAAAATATTTCTCCCTCTTGCCAAATTATATTCATCAAACTGAAAGTTCTATTAACTTAGCACTACTGATTTCAACAGTGCTAATTATCTGTTTAGTTTTTTTGTACAGTTGCAAAGATTGTTTGATTGTACATTATCTGGAGAATCCTGAAAAACATGTTTTAAATTTCACTTCGGGGCAGCCAGGTGGCTCAGTGAGTAAGAGCACCGGCTCCAGTGTTGGGATGACCTGGAGATCGAATCCCAGGCTCAGACACTTAGCACCACACCCAAAAATAACTGGCCGTGTAACCTTGAGCAAGTTACTTAACCCCGACTGCTTAAAAAAATTTTTTTTCACTTAAATGGCATAATAAATACTATGAAGTTAGTTCTTTATAAGGCTAAGTAGAAAGTTCTAATAAATTAAAACAATTAAAATTATTTTTATCATCATTCCTATTTGATGAAAGATATGTTTATGTATTTATTACTTCTAATAACATATTCCTAGGAAAGGTACTAAATTTATTATTTTTATTAAATGGTATGCCTATAAACTTTATCTTAATCAAATCTTCAACTTGAGAGTTATGCTTTCCATTTCCAATCTTCAAAATTTCCAAAGCTCTTCCTCTTAAGGTGCATTTGATTAATTTTTATGTTTTGTGAGTGTAAGTTGATTTAGACTGCAATGCAGTTTAAAATAATGAAAATTCAATAATGTCTACCATTAAAGCAAAATACTCTAAGAAATTAATGTGAACTTGAGAGAAATGATTATTAAATACCCAACAGTTAATACTGGGGAGATCCAGGATTTTTCCCTTCCTATTTTATTCTCTACTAGGTCAAATCAGTCTCTGAAAAATAGGGCTGATGATGAGATTGGATTTAACATTCTCCTCTGTCTTGTTCAGACCCCACCAAAATGGAGAAGCTTAGATCTGATTAAAAAGCAGAAAGAATTTAATCTCCTATGAACTAGGAGTTCTAGTCCATAGTGTTCTACTCAGGCCTGGGTGGGAGTAGATTCTTAGATTGCCTAAGGCTGGGGGTGACATAGTCAAAGGTCCTGTTCCTCAGCCCCCTTCTCATTACATATTCATTCTCTCATCAGAGCTGATTTCCACCTGCTAAGAACGCCCATTCTTCCAAGGGCATAAGGTTCAAGAGGCCACCATGATCTGTCTTTGGTTTAAGAGAAGGCCAAATGACCATTCTTTTATTAATTATTTGGTAGCCGTATTTAACAAAATGATTACCCAGAAATTATGTCTCTTGAACTTTGTATACGTCACAAACTAATCTCTGCCAAGCCAGAAGAAGAAAAATGAATATAAAATGCAGGCTGTGCATGATACACAGCAGTAGACAGTTATAAACTATACAACTATCTTGGTCCCTTTTATTAATTTCAAATTCTTTAGCTACACTTTCTTTCTTTTTTTTTGCTTTTTGGAGGGGGGAAGGCAGGGCAATTGCAGTTAAGTGACTTGCCCAAGGTAACATGGCTAGTAAGGTGTATCAAGTATCTGAGGCCAGATTTGAACTCAGTCCTTCTGACTCCAGGGCCGGTGCTCTATTCATTGCACCACCTAGCCACTCCAGCTACACTTTCTGAATTGGTTTAATTTTTATTATACTTGTGACAAATAGAATAAATATTATCCGGAAATATTTTTAAATGGTCAACTTGTTTAATTTCAGATACCAAATTGCTAACTGATAATTTCAATGAATGATTTAAATTAGGTCAAAAGATAATTTTAGGAACTTTCTTATGTCAATCAGAGGTTGGTAAAATTAAATTTCTTGCAATATAAACTTAAAAGCCCATTTCCCTGTCCTGCTTTTACTTACATTCTACTATAGTAATATTTGCAACACACTGGATTGCACTGTGGTCTTTGGAGTTCATACCACAAGACTCTGCACATACTTGAGACTGTTCTATAATACAGTAAGAAAGAATGTGCTAAAAATATCTGTAATTGCTCTCTTAGTGGTAGCAAAGAATTATAAATTAGGGTGATGCCCATTAACTGGAGAATGGTTGATCAAGTTGTGGTATGTGATTGTAACAAAGTACTATTGTGCTGTAAGAAATGAAGAGCAAGGTAATTTCAAAAAAACCTGCACTTACATGAACTGATGCAAAGTGAGAAGAACCAAGGGAATGTTGCACACAGTAACAGCAACACTGTCTGATGATTAGCTGTGAATGACTCAGTTATGCTCAGCAACATAATGATCCAAGACAATTCCAAAAGACTCATGATGAAAAATGCTTTCTGTCTACAGAGAAAGAACTGATGAAGTCTGAATGCAGATCTAAAGCATAATATTTTTCACTTTATTTTTTTGTGGTGGTTTTTTTTTGTCTGCATCTTCTTTAACTACATGACTAATGTGGAAATGTTTTGCATGACTGCACATGTGTAACCTATATCAGACTAGCTGCCATCTCAGGGAGGAGGAGGGAAGGGAAGAGAAATTTGAACTCAATATTGAAAAAGAATGTTAAAAATTGCTTTTATATGTTAGTTGGGAAAAATAAATTATCAAAAAAAAGAAAAGAAAGAGCCACATTTTGAAGGGAAAAACAGGGTCGCATCTATCTATCCATCCATCCATCCATCCATCCATCCATCCATCCATCCATCCATCCATCCATCCATCCATCCATCCCTCATCATTTCTGAAACCTCCTCCCTGTAAAAAAAAACAAACCTCTTATTTTTGTGAGAAACGAAGAAGGCTTATAAAATCAAAGGTCTTTAACCTACATTTGAAAACATAATTGTTAGGATGCATTCATTATCCAGGGTTTCTGCAAAAGAAATAGAACCATTTTGATTCTGTTGTCTTCCAAGCAATCAGTAGGGGGATATTCCTTGGTAGAATATGTTATTATGCTATTTATCAGAACATTGAGGTCATGCTATTTTGGTGTCAGTGTATTCATCTGTTTACTTCCAGTTGGGATGGGTCATTGATGTAAATATTTACTTGCTCTGTCTGTTTCACTGCTCATGATAATTTGTATTTAAGGATATTTTACTGTGTCTCACATCTTTAGAGCTGGGATTGTTAAACTCGGGTCCATAGAGATTTTAAAAGGTCCATGAACTGGAAACAAGGGGGAAAAAAGCAACTTAATTTTCATTAACCTCTGACCAAAATCTAAGATTTCTTTCAAACATTATTCTAAGAATGTGTCCATTGGTTTAATCAGTCTGCATAAAGAGCCCATGAGCAAAAAAAAGGTTAAGAACCCCTGCATTATAACTAGTTTTAAAATAGCCAAAGAAATGTATAGATGTCTATGTTCTATGAATTATATTGGATACATTCCTGAAGATAGAAGACCACTTAACTTATGGTGCTAGCTAGTCCATTCTATGATTTTGCTAATTTACCTGAGCTTAAATCAAGATAGCTAAATGAGCCTGAAAACTCATTAGCTCAACCTTTCCATAAAATTTAAAAACAGGATATAACACAGGAAATAAATAAACAATGAATCATTTGGCAGATACTATATAAAATGTTGTCTCCCTGGATAATTAATGGCTGCTTATTCTTTAACCCTACATTTATTCATCAACAAATTCTACTTTCTAAACACTGACAATAAATTTGGTGTTTTAAATATGAACTTGATTTCTTTTTGGCCCCTCGTGACCTTAAGTAAACATCATAAAAATGGGGATAATAATTATAGTAATCAGACTCACCAGGTATTTTTAAGGTTCAAATGAGTTAATGTGTGTGAAAGTACTTTGTAATCAAAAAGTATGACATAAATTAAAACTGAGTATATGGTTTTGCAATTTCATGGTATTCCATAGTATTCCTTTCAATTTTTTGTTTTTAAAGTTCCTACATATCTGAAGACAATGGCAAAATCCTACAGATAGTTCTTCACTGCTTTAAGAAGCAATATTTTCCTCCATTAAATCTTTGAAAATCCTCTTCACTTTTCCTTCTAACTAATGCTAAAAAAAGATTCTTCCTTATATATGGACTTGGTTCCCTTTAGTACTTTTCACTACATTAAAATCCGGATTCTCTGAAATATTTTAGTCTTACTAGAATGAACTGAAAAGGAACACAGGGCTAGGAGACAAAAAACTGGTTTTTAATTCTGTGTCTGCCTCTGTGTGTCCTTGAGCAGGCTCTTAATTCTCTAGGATTCATTTTCTTCTTCTGTAAAATGAGGTTTTACATTTCTAGTCGGGAGGACTGTAATAGCAATTTAAAAAAAAAAAAAAGGATCGTAACCAGTTTGATGGAGAAGAAGATTTCAGTAAGTTCTCTGTACCGGCCTCTTCCTATCACTAGGCGAATCCTTCCAAGTGGCCAAGACTAACAGTGCTTTGACATCTCCAAGTGTAACAAATAAAATGAAGTGCTCGGTACAGCACAGTAACAGTAACATCTTTTAAGTGACGTGGGAGAGTAAGTACTTTAAAACTTTAAATATCCTATGCTTCACAAACAGTTTCCTCATTAGATATGGTGGTTTTGCATTCTCTTGGAAGAAATTAAGGGAAAAAATAAGAACAGCTGAAGAATCAATGAAAATGAACATGAAGTTCATACAGAAATGATAACAAGGCATGAGGACTGGAAAGCTAATGAGCTGTATACTGTAGTCAGTGTAACTGGTATCATGGACAGCTATGGCTAGAGCACGGTAAATTAACAGTGACTTCATGAAAAACTCAAGCTCTTTTTCTATTTTTTCCCATCTTTGAACTTTTGCAATGGCTATTTATCTAACCAACTATCTACCCCACATGCCTGTAATACAATCCTTCCTTACCTCCACATATCATAGCTGAAGCAAGATTCCATAGGACATCTTTCCTGATTGCTCACCTTCCCCCCAATTGTTAGTACTCTCCATTCCAAAATCCTTTGTACTTATTCTACTTATATTTATTGTGTATATATTTATATGTGTTTTCCTCCATCAGAATTTAAATTACTTCAGAGTAGGGATTATTTTATTCTTTTGTATTTGTATGCCCAATCCTTAGTACAGTATTTGGCACAAAGTAATAGTGTAATAAAACCTGATTTTCTGAATTCTTTTTTTTTGGAGGGGGGAAAGCAGGGTAATTGGGGTTGACTTGCCCAAGGTCACATGGCTAGTAAGTGTTAAGTATCTGAGGCTGGATTTGAACTCAGGTCCTCCTGACTCCAGGGCCAATGCTCTACTCACCATGCCACCTAGCCACCCCAGTTCTGTATTATTTCTAAAATGATACCTACAGTCAAAATGTTGGATTCAGGATGGGAGGGTTATTTACTTGGTTGTGAAACCTTTCTCTTTCCAGAACAATACTAAGTTTCCTGTACAAAAGCTGTTCCAATGTGAGCAGTACCCCTTGCTTTTGAAAATGCCCCATACAGAGTCCCTAAAGAAAGGAAAAGGCCAAATTAGATTTTAATTTGTCTCCTTTTAAAAATCTTCTCTTCCCTCTAATTAAGTCTAATTTTACTAGCATATAACAAGATGGTATAATATGGTCATAATGGGTAAAGTTACATTCAGAGTCAGTAAGATTTGGGACTTTTGACACTTCCTGGCTGTGAGACCCTGAACAAGTCACTTAACCTCAGGGCCCCCGGCAAATCCCTAATATTATATATATATATATATATATATATATATATATATATATATATATATATATATGTACTGCAAAGCAGTTACAGATCTACATTAACAGTGGGAATTTCTTAAGTGAGAGTTTCCTATACAAATAAAATGTGTACAGTAAAAAAAACAACGAATGCTCGATATCTCACCATATATAAATTTACATGGTAGCATTTTGAACTATATGGAATTATCAAGTGGAAAAGAAACTGTCTATGTTATCAAAGTACTGAATTTTTAGAAACTTGAAACTTCCATGATGAATCATTTCAAATAAGAGTAAGGAGCTAACGATCATGGATATAACCACAACGGTAAGAAAGATGATTTTTCCTTTCCTTTGTGGTATTATTGTAATGATTCTAATCCAGTTTCTTCTAGGATAAGGGGCTGGACCGACTGAATGGTGGTAACACCATGATAATACCCAGCTTCCTTGCCTAGTGCTTGATGAGAGAACAATAACTTAAAGTGAGAAGAGTGGTAAACAAGAATTATTAGACAGTGATCTGGGCTCCCAACACAATGTCCATTTCATTTCTGACCTGTATTTTAAGGTTTTGATGATTGCTTATTTCAGTGGCTACTTCGTGTGGGCATCTAACAAAACCTAATAAAATATCACAGAAACCTCTCCTTGTCACTCTCTCAATTCTACACAAACTGTTTCTATCAAAATGATTTTTTTCTCATTTACTTAAATTCAAATCACAGAGAAGCTTAGCCAAAAGAAGGCGAGAGTTAGACTCAAGAAAACCTAGGCTTAAATCCTATTTATCACTTAAGAGCTCTATTAAGTGTGAGCAAATCACTCTAAGTCTTACTTTTACTAATCTGTAAAATTGGGATGATAATATTTTCTCTAGCTCTCTTATTAGGCTTATATAAACAACAAATGTGAATATACACAGAGGACTTGGTAAAATTTCAAGTCTGTGTGTGTGTGTGAGTGTGTTATTTTTCAGACACCTTTGAATTGTCCACATCAAAAGTAATGTGCTAGAATTTTTCTCTTTTAGGTACTGATTAATTTATTTTGATATCTTACACTTAAAAAAAGTTTTTATTGTTATTTTTTTCTCTTACAGTTATCCAAGTATTTCTCCCCCTACATCTTGCAGAGGACTATCCCATATGACAAATATTAATTTTTTAGAGGGGGGGAAAAATAAACATGACTGTTTGAAACGCTGAAAAAATCTGAAAACATACAATATGTAATACCTGTGAACTTCCCACCTCCATGAAGGTACAGATTGGGGGTGATTTCCTATATATCTTCATTCTAGAACTGCTTGATCTTCAATTTTGTTACACTTACTTTTGATTTTTTGGTACATAGTTGTTCTTTCCATTTACATGGTTATAATTATTGTGTATACTTTTTTCTTGACTGTGCTTACCTTGCTCTCCATCAATTCATATAAATCTTTCCATTTTTTTCCTATAGTGATTAGATACATTATCTCTTACTGCATTCATAACTCTATACATTTTGTTTTAGCTATTCCCCAATTGATGCACATCTAACTTTGTTAACTCTTAGCTATTGCAGAAAGTGTTTCCATAAACAAATTTGGAATATATGGGGGCATTGTTCTTATCAATGTTATGAAAATTTAATCACTTTATTTGCATAATTTCAGATTCCTTTCCAAAGTAGTTGGATGATTACACAAATACACCAACAATTTATAGTGTGTCTATCCTTCCACAAACATTCTTAACACTGCTGTCATTTTTTGTCTTTTTCCCGATTTTGCAAGGTGTAAAGTGAAACTTCAAGGATGTTCTGGTTGACATTTCTCTTCTCAATGATTTGAAGCATTCTTTCACAATCTGAGAATGCACGTAATTCTTTTAAAAGCTGTTCGTATCCTTTGACCACTAGTCTACTGAGAAACAGAGATACAGCTGTGTGTTTGTGTTTTTTCATCGTTCATAAAGCTTAGAACATCAAAGCCTTATCAAAGTTCGCCCCCATTCAACCACTTTATTTCTTATCCTTGATGCATTTTGTCTATACAGATCTTCAGTTTCAAAAAATGAGTTTTCTATTTTATCTGTTAATTGCATCTATCTCTTACTTGATGAAGACAGATCTCTCAACCTATGTAATCTCTTTCTATTCTAATTTTTCTATGACATGTTTTTAACATTGAGGTGGCCCATCTGTTTAGAATGTATTGTGGAGTGTGGTGTAAGATTTTGGCATAAGCCTGATTTCTGCCAGACTGGATTCTGGCTTGAGAACTTGAAACACCATTCCCCTTTCATCCCTGCTTATTCTCATCCCTTCCTGTGATGTTGCAGATATTTTTATTTTCCAAATGAATTGTTACTATTTTATCAGATTTGTGAAGTAACACCCCCCTCCAGCCCCAACCCCCGCAATCTGATTGATAAAGCATTAAAAGTGTCAATTAATTCTGGCAGTATTGTCGTCTTAATTATATGGGCACAGCCTATCCACAAGAACTGAATGTTCCTCCAGATATTTAAGTTTTTTATTTTCTGAAGGAGCACTTTGTAACTGTATCTATACAAATGTTTTGAGTACTTTGCTAAGCTGATCCACAGAAATTTTATGTACTTCGTAGTAGTTCAAATGGAACTTGCCTTTCTATTATTGATTCATTTTTTGTTATTATCATACAGAAAGGCTTTGAGAATTTATTTTGTAAGCTGCAACTTTGCTGAAGCTATTGCCTCAATTAGTATCTCTGCTGATTCCCTAGGATTTTCCTAGTAAACAGTCATCCATAGTTTACTCTTCTTCTATTTATCTTTATGCACTTAATTTCTTTCTCTTGTTTCTCTGTTGGTGCTAGCACTTCCAGAGTTATTTCAAATAACAATGGGAGAATGGGCATCTTTGCTTTACACCCATATATACTAGAAAAGGTCCTTGTGTGTCCTAACTGCATGTGACACTTTTGCTTTGGTTCTGGAGAGATGCTTTTTATGATATTAAAAAAGGTCCCTCCATGCCAATACTTTCTAGGGTTTTTAGCAGTAGATTGTTGTATTCCGTCAAAGGATTTTTCTACATCTAATCAGATTAACTAAAATTATCAATTTTATTCATTTTTTCAAAGAGCCAGTTTTTAGTTTTATCTTTTCTATAGTTGTTTCTGGGCAGCTAGGTGGCACAGTGGGTAAAGTGCTGGGAGTCAGGAAAATTCTTTTAAGAGTTCAAATCTGGCTTCAGACATTTACTAGCTATGTGACTCTGGGCAAGTCACTTAACCCTGTTTGCCTCAGTTTCCTCATCTGCAAAATGAGTTGGAGAAGGAAATGGCAAACCACTCCAGTATCTTTGTTAAGAAAACACTAAATGAGGTCACATAGAGGTGGACATGACTGAAATGAGTTTCCCATTTATTTATTTCCCCTCTAACATCTCTTTTATGATTATTTTAGATTTATTTGTTGGACTTCCAATTTTTAAAATGACTATTCAATTCATTAACCTTTGCCTTTTCTATTCCATTAATGGGTGTTTATAAGGGTATGATTTTTTTCCCCTGAAGGCTATTTCAGTTGCATTCCACAAATTTTGGTATGCTATCTCATCATTATCTAGAAACCAATTCATTAAAATACTTTACAACATAAGGCATATTGCTAGTTATATAAAACTAATAAATAAAAGTAAATATACATTATCACTTAGGAAGCATAATATAGACTCTAAAGAATAGACCCATATCCCACACAGAGCATATTAACCAATAATTTAGTTTAAAACTTTAGTAAATATAACAACATAAGACATTTTATATAAGGTCAAGAAGTTGTACACACAGAACAATAATGAGGCATCAGAGGACATTTTGGGAGGGAATCTGGTTACTCCACAGATAACAAATATGGTATATTCATTATATTAATCTATAAATAACTTAATATTTGCTAGGAATTGTTATAAGCATTGGGATCACAAATACAAAAAAATGAAACAATCCTACTCAAAAGTGTCTCGCATTTTAATGAAGCAGATAAGTAATTATAAAAATATGTGGCATAAATATAGTTAATAAATACATATATTTATATATATTTTATATATGCTAATATGTAAACACACACACAATATAGTTAAGTAAATGTTTGAGGCAAAGGACCTTAGTAATTGAGGGGATAAAGAAAGGCTTTATGTAGATATGGTGTTCAAGTTGTGTCTTAAAAAAAAAAAACTCTGAGGCTGAAGTAAGGAATGAAAGAATTCCAGGCACCTGGAACAGCAAATTCCATCCCACAGTCACACAGATGGGAGAAATATGACTTTGATGGGGTGCATGAGAGCAAAGAGTCCAGGATAATGCTAGTCACAAACCTCTAAGAGCTGAAGGATGATGATGTCTTTGATAGAAATAGAGGACATCAGAGAGGGGTGAGTTTAGGGGGACCGATAATGAGTTCAGTTTTGGACACCTTCAGTTTCAGGTGTCTTTGGGGCATATTATTTCAAATTTCAATGGACAACTAATGATACAGACCTGAAGGGCAGAGGAGAGAATAGAGCTACATCCACAGTTTTGTGAGTTTTTCACATAGAGATGTTAAACGCCCACCAGAGCTGATGAAGTTGCCAACTAACATCAAAAGGTTACAGATAAATCCTTTAATAAAACAACACAAATCTAAGAATTAATCTAAACTCTTTATGAATCTATTTTTGTTTTCAATTTATACCTTTTAAGTTAAATTGTTGGTTAAGCCAATATTTCTTTTTAACTATCTAAAATTTTACCTTCAACCATAAGTCAGAGAGACAGGTATTGTATTGGGAAAATAAGAATTCTTATTTCCCACTCTTTCAACTTTGTACTTTGCCCCATTTTTGGTTTTATTATTCTAGAATTTTATGAAAAAGTCTTTGTCTAATCCATCTATACCTATTATGTCTTACAAAAGTTGATCAAATCCCACTCTTGGGACTTATAATTTCAATCTAAATCTTGATTTTTAAGAATCATTGTTAATCAACAAAGGATTATAAATAACACAAAGCTTTTCAAAAGTCATTATCAAGTCTGGTGCCCCCTTGAAATTAAAAAAAACCTTATTTTGCAACTAAATTATTATCAAAGGTATAAGAACTAGAAATAGAAAGATCATTTAGTCTAAGATCCTCATGTTACAGATAAGGAAACTGAAGGCTGATATAGGCTAAGTAACTTACTGAAGATCATACAATCATTCCTTGCAAATTTTTCCATTTGTTGAATTTAGGCTCAAACAACCAAAACTTATTACATAAAAGTAATATTAAAAACTATTTTGTTTAAAACTTAAATTTTTAAAATAAAATTGGTAACCATTGCCTCAAAGCTCATTTTCTCTGTGGGTCAATGAGCAGAAGTAAAATTCACTATATTTTAGTTTCCTGTGCTATGAAAAGGTAGATTTCAAATTTAAAGAAAGTAGATTTAATGATTGGACAAGAGGATTAAAACCTGAAAGAAAATAATTCATTATGCTTTAGGGTCAAAACAAAAAAAAAATAGGCTAACAAATAGGGAGAAGTATACAGGAAAGGTTAAGAAAGTGAATATTAAATTATCAAACTTTAAAAGTTTCAGAATACTGTAACAAATTAGACTTACTGGGTTGTCCGTAGAATCATCAGCCAATTGTAAACCAAAATAATCTCTCTCTGTTAAATCAAGATGTTTGAAGACTGTATCCAATAGAACTTGTCCCTGATCGTGTTTCTAGAAGAAAAATAAAAGAAAAAAATTATGCCATCATAATACATTGAAATTCTAACCTGGAAATTTTTCACCTTCTGTTAAGATTGGAGACTATCCCCATGCTGATTCTATCTACAAAAATGGGAAAGAAAAAAGAATACTCCAAAGTAATATGAAATGATGAACTTCCAAAAATGAGAATGCATTTTTTGTAATAAAATTTGGATTTCATTTAAAAGGTATTGGTTTTTGGATGAAGAAAATCATAGCAGTTAGAATTAGTAACAGGGAGGAATAGTAGGGAGAAAAATCTTTGCACAAAAAATTTCTTGACAAAAGTATGATATTAAACAAATTGAGGAAACTGACAAAAAATACACAAAATTAAAAACTACTCTTCAATATATATGTTTCAAAGGACGTGCTCATTTTCAAAAGTGAAAACTATTACCTAGAACAGAAAAAAATGCTCAGGCACTGATAATGAAATGTACAAATTACAGTAACTCAAGCTTCAATTCATACAGATCAAATTGGCAACACAGTAACAGTTGAAAATAGTGTTAGGGGAGCTATGAGAAGACATATACAATAATACACTGCTGGTAAAGTGTGTCATTTCTGATAAACAATTATACCTACAAGTTTTTATACGGTTCATATTCATGACCCCGAGATCCCACTACTAAGCATGTTTCCTAAGAAGGTCAAAGACACAAAGAAATGTTCCACATAAACCAAAATACATATAGCGCTTCTTTTATAGTAATAAAAAACTGGAAACAGAGTGGACTACTAGTTAGGAAATGGCTCTAGACAAAGTGAAGTATACAGATATAAAGAAATATTACTGCAATATAAAAATAGAGACTTTGAAGTAGTCTGTTCAGCATTTGGAACCTATGTAACCAGTCCCCTTCCTAACTTCCCAATTTACTCCTCTCCATACACTCTACAATCCAGCTGCACTAGTCCACTTGCTGTAATACTCAACAGTCCCATCTCCCAGCTATGCTTTTTGACTGGCTGCCTCTCCCTCAGGCTCAGAATAAGCTCCTTCTTGACCTTTACCTTCTGGCCTCCATGCCTCCTTTCAAAACTCACCTCAAATTCTCCTTTCTGCAAGAGATCATCCCACCTCCTACAACTAGCACCTTCCCTCTGAGAATACCTTACGCGCGCACACACACACATACACACACACATATATATGTGCATACACAATTATTTATTTATATATGTATATATACACATGTGTATGTGTGTGTATGTGCTGTCTATTTCTTTAGAAAAGGAGTTCCTTGTGTAGGGACTGTAATCTTGACCTTTTCTGGTATCCCAATTACTTAGCACAATTCCTGGCACATGATAGGAGCTTAATAAATGACTGTTTTTGTTATCATATTCAATATCTCCCAACAGCAAGAATACTAGGGAAGCACTAATTATCTATCTGTCATGTCTCCCTCTCACCATGTGACCAATCATTTTTCTCTGTCTCACAAAATTCCTTGATGATGTCCTACATGTCTCTGAAATGCCTCATGGTTTATATTACAGTCTATTTACACACACCATTTGACTTTCTGTAGCCCTCTATGTGATATTTAACTTTCTGTAGCCCTCTATGAGATATTTACCTTAGTTCTTTAAAGGTAGTGGTGTTAATGTCTCACTGACAAAAACAAACTGGTGAAATATTATTATTAACAATATGGGCCTTCACTTTCTGGGGAAACTTGTGACTCTGTGATCCCCCAAAACAGTTCAACATGCTACTCTGGGTCCAGCTCACCCTCCATCTGTACCATGTGACACAGACATAATAGAAGCAGACAAGCTCTATAGAGTCTCCTTTCAAATATATGTTAAAACACGGACAAAAAGACATTTCTCAAACATTTCTCCATTCCCATGAGGATAGACAAGCCAAACTCCTCTGAGTGATTATAGGTCTCTTCCGGGAGAGTCTGCCATACTTTGGGGAATAATATAATTTACACCTGGGGGACATTCACAGAGAATCCCCCTTCACCTGGATTCAAAGTTGGATTTCCTTCATCTTGGCTAGTATGTGTGTGTCTCCCTGCTTTATGCCTCGCTCTATTTTAAATGTCAGGCAGTCAGGGAAGAAGGTTATTTTTTTTTTTAAATAAGCAATTGGGGTTAAGTAACTTGCTCAAGGTTACACGGCCAGTTATTTCTGGGTGTGATGCTGAGTATCAGAGCCCGGATTTGATCCAGGTCATCCCGACTCTGGGGCCGGTGCTCGTACTCACTGCGCCACCTGGCTGCCCCAAAGAAGGTTATTTCTGTTGCTCCATTTTCCAAGGAATCCTGAATGATTATACTGATCTATGGATATGAGAGACCTTGTAAAAGAGCCAGTAAGACGGCATCAGCAAATTTTTTTGTTTAAAAACAAAAAAACACCCATTGAAATCTTACACTCTACTCTTTCAGTCAGATAGTTTTGTAAAAATGTGGTCCATTACTGACTGTCACTTGCCAAGGTCTGCTTGTTTCCTGCTAATGCTCTTCTTGAGAATACCTTCAACTGATGAAGAAATGACTCACACAGATTCTGTACAGATGGCAAGGTAGGCACATGGTTTTGGCAGCTGGTGTTCACTTGGTCAAGATTTTGTTTTCAAAACACAAACAAAAAAATCCTCAGAGCTTGCTTAAACTATATTATAGCTGTCCTGGAAGCATCTTTAATGATTATAACATTATATGCACAAATCTACCAATGAAAATATCAAAAGAGAAAACTATTTATGGCACTATAGAATAATCATGCAATTTTAAATGAGGGGAAAGAGAAAGGAATAAGCTTTTGTACAAAGCCTACTCTATGGCAGGTACTCTGCTAAATCCTCTCATTGACCCTGATAACAACCCTATGAAGCAGGCATTATTATGATCCTCATTATACAGTTAAGGAGACTGAGGCATAAAGAAATTAAGCGACATGCCCAGGGTCACACAGCCAGCTAGTAAGTGTCTGAGGTCAGGTCTTCTTGATCCAAGGCCTAGCACTCTATCCACTGTGCCACCTAGTTAAACTTGGAATGCTCCAAAAATCTGAGAAATTTATAAAAGGCCTTGTAACCAGTGCTACTCTCATTCCTCCTTTCTACCTGGTTTTGCTCAAGTATTGTTAGAAATGGGTTTATCTGTGAAACATTTTTATTTACAAATTTAATACCTTAACCTAAGATTCACCATCCTAAAGTCATGTAATTTTATGGTAGATTTTGAAAAAGGTTAAGCAAGGTCCACAAATATTCTCCTTAAAATAAAGTTTTATTGAGGTTTTAAGAAATCACTTTATGCCTTTTGTAATTACATCATAGTCATTTCTGGGAGAATTCTCAGAAGAACAAATCAGAGAGAATAATTGATATAATGACCACATGTGACAATGTATATAACATTCTACTGTAACAATCACAATCTTCTTTGAATTTAGTGCCCTTATCTATAATATGAGGGAGGTTGACAAGACAGTCTCTAAGGACCCTTCTAATGAGATCCATAAATAAATTACACATACTCTACAGACTCTCTCCAGCTACACAGATTAGTAGGTAATCTATTAATTTATATCAAGTCAACAAGTGTGTATCAAGGGCCAACGACTATGTGCCAGGGACTGTGTCAAGGAGAGGGAATACAGATAAAGGTTACAAGACAGTCCCTGTTCTCAAGGAGCTTCCAGTTTAATGAGGGAAACAACATGTAAACAACTATGCAGAAACAAGGTACAGATGGGATAAACTGGAGATAATCTCAGGGGAAAGGACCTAAAATTAAGGAGCAGTGGGAGGGGGTCTTGCAGAAGACAGGAGTTTTAGTGACAATTAAAGGAATCTACGGAAGGCATATATTAAGTACTTACTACATGCCAGACAATGTGCAAACTATTGGTGATACAAATACAAGCAAAATGAAGACCGTACCTGCCTTCAAGGAGCTTACATTCCAATGGCAGAAGACAAAAAAAGCCAAGTAGAGGCAGGGGAGTGAAGATGGGGGCGCCGTGCATGGAGAAGGAAACATGAAGACTACTGCAAAGCGCATTATGTGGTCATACTGCCTAGTTCAGGGTGGACACCATAGGCAGCACAGTGAAAACTAAATATGGCTTGCCAGAACAATGCTTTCAAATGCACAAAATGCAAACGATTGTATAAGGAACAAGTTACATTCAAATAATGTTATCAACATAGTAAAAAAAAAAAAAGTTAATGGACCTCTGAAATGTATGCAAGATTAGGGCCTCAAATGAGAACCCTTAGTCTAATGGAAAAATCTGTTGAACCTGGAGTAACTTAAGTAATTGCCAATTCTGCCTCTCACACTAAGCAACACAAAGTAATTTAAAAGTCTGTCTCTCACACTAAGTAACTGTTGAAAAAAAAAAATTCATGGACCTCTAAAATGTCCCTGACCTCCTGCATACTCTGGATCCAGGTTTTCTGGAAAAATAAGGCAATTCAAAAGACAAGATTAAGGTCCCCCCTAACATCCTTAACACCTATTTCCTCAGTTCCTCATCTGAAAAATGAGCTGGAGAAGGAAAGAGTAAATCGCTTCAGTACTTTTGCCAAGAAAACCCCAAACTGGGTCACAAAGAGTTGGACAAAACTGGAACGACTGAACAAAAAAACAACCCAGTAGTACTACATTACTCATAAAGTGCAGATAACATTTAAATAGGCTTTAGAGGTTCTGGAAGTTCTTTACATATATTATGTCAGGTAATCTTACCAACAACCTTGAAATTTTTGAGGAAGGTACATATTCGTCTAAGTAGACCTTGCTTCAAAACATAATCAAAATAAAGCAATGAACTTTAGAAATTGGGAGAAAGGGCTACAAAACAACAGGGCCTCTACTGAGCTCTCCCAAATTCCCCTCCAAACAAATTCTGGGGAGGCAGAACCCACAAAAGGACGGGGTGAGACGATTTTCCAGCAGCAAAGGTCTGTCACACCAGGGTGAGCAGAGTGCACACAGTTCGGCACAGGCTGGGCCAGTACAGGCCCTGTCCCAGCAACAGGTCTTGGGGGCAACTGAATCAGCAGCTGCAGCAGCTGCTTAGAGAGCTCTCGGCCAACAGATGTTAAGAGGGTCAGACGACAGGTCAGATTACAGGGGTCCCTTTGCTGGCACCAGGGGCAGGACTCTTGCATTTTCCTGATTTGGATCTGGGTGGAAGATATGGGTCTTAGCAGAAGGAGAGAAAGAACACTAGCACACCATAGTCTGCAGTCTGAGGGGTTCAGGGACCCTAGCCACACTCCCAGGACTAAAGAGTACTTGTGGTCACTCACAGACTAAAGCATAGGAAAGGAGAGTGGCAAATATACCTCTTCTTATAGCATACCACCTTGGAAGAACTGAAAACTTTCAGGACCCCAGAATTAGCTCTAAAAATAACTGTACAAAAAAATCTCAAGTTTGTACAGTGCCTCTGCCATCCCAGAAGCAGAGTTAAAAGCCAAGAAATACACTATAAAGTGAGCAAATAAGAAAAAAGATACTGACAGTAGAAGCTAGTATGGTGACGGGGAAGATCAAAAAAAATTCAGAAGAAAACAAAGTCAAAACTGCTACATCAAAAACCTCAAAGACAAAAGTGAATTGGTTTCAGGGCCTAAAAGGATTCCTGGAAGAAATCCAAAAAGATCTTAAAAATCAAACATGAGAAGTAGAGGAAAAGCTGGGAAAAGAAATGAGGGTGATGCAAGAAAATCATGAAAAATCAGTCAACAGCTTGATAAGGGAGAAAGTAGTATAGTGCCAATGGAATATTTACAGTGCCCAGAATCATGATAAAGACCGTGACTATAAGTATCACATGACATTTGATTGCAAAATATACCAACTCTCCAGATAGAAGATGGAACTGAAGCATTTATTTAGACACCAGAAAACCCAATCCCCAAACCAGTAAGCCCATTCCATCATAGTACCAAAGATATTCAGAAGCCATAATAACACTGAGAAGCACAGCATCCTTGAGCCTTCCCACAAACCAATACAATATCAATATTTACTCACAAACCTCTCTATCTCCTTCATGAGCATCTTCTCTCCCCCATTGTCTCTCCTGCTCTGACTCCCAGCTTCCTGTGGGCTCTGTTCCCCCTTCAGCAAACTCCTCCTACCACAGGCTCCACGTGACTACATTCAGCCTTTTAGAGGGCAAAGTTTATCTTCACATCAGGGAAGCTTCCTGTGGGCTCTGCTGCACCTTTTTAGCAAATTCCCTCCATCACAGTCTCCATGTAATTACATTCAGCCTATTAAGGGGCAGTTTACTTTCAAAGCAGGGGAGGTCTTCAAACTCTCCCTAGGTACATTAAAGAGTAGGGAAGATCTTCAAAGTCCCATTCTCATTACAAGGAGGCACAAAAATTACTTAAGAAAATAACATCTTACAAAACAGAATAGGTCAAATGGTAAAAGAGGCCCAAAAGGCCAATGAAAATAAGAACACCTTAAAAAGCAGAACTGACCAAATAGAAAAAGACATACAAAAATTTACTGAGGAAAAGAACTTCTAAAAAAGGTAAAACTGGCCTCCTGAAAAAGGAGGCACAAAAGTTTATTGAAGGAAATAATTACTTAAAAAAAAAAAGAATTGGACAAACAGAAGCTGACTCCATGAGACATCAAGAAGCAATAAAACAAAATCAAAAGAATGAAAGAAATAGAAGAAAATGTGAAATATCTCACTGGAAAAACAACTGACCTAGAAAATAGATCAGGAGAGATAATTTAAGAATTAATGAACTATGTGAAAGCCATGATTAAAAAAAAAGCAGAGACATTATCTTTTAAGAAATTAACATGGGAGCTGTTAGGTGGCACACTGGCCCTGGAGTCAGGAGAACCTGAGTTGAAATGTGGCCTTAGACACTTAACACTTACTAGCCATGTGACTTTGGGCAAGTCACTTAACCCCAACTGCCCTGCCCTCCCCACTCAAAAAAAAAAAAAAGATAAAGAAATTAACAAGGAAAACTGGCCTGATATCCCAGAATCAGAGGGTAAAACAGAAATTGAAAGAATCCACCTAACACCTCCTGAGAGATCACAAAATGAAAACTATTATATTCAAATTCCAGAGCTCCCAGGTAAAGGAGAAAATACTGCAAACAGCGAGAAAGAAACAATTCAAGTATCATGGAGCCACAGTCAGGCTAACACAAGATGCTTGTACATTAAAGGATCAGAGGGCTTAGAATATGAGAATCCATATGGCAAAAGAGCTAGGATTCCAACCAAGAATCACCTACCCAAGAAAACTGAGTATAATACTTTAGGGGGGAAAACAGAACTTTCATGTATTTTTGAGGAAAAGACCAGAGCTAAATAGAAAATGTGACTTTCAAATATAAGATTCAAGAGAAGCATAAAAAGGTAAATAGGAAAGACAAATGATAAGGGATTCGATAAGCTTAAACGGATACTTGTAACTCCTAAGAACTTTCTCATTATTAGAGTAGTTATACATAGAGGGCACAGGTATAACTTGAATATGATGGGATGGTTACCTAGAAAAATAATATTCTGGTGTAGAAAAGAGAAATGCACTGTGAGGAGAAAGGGAGAGGTAAAATGGGGTAAATTATCTTACATAAAAGTGGCACGAAAGAGCTTTTACACTGGAGGGGAAGATGAGAAAGGTAGCAGGAAGTATGGGAACCCATCAATGGATTTGGCTCCAAGAAGTAATAACATGCACAGCTGGCTGTAACAGAAATCTATCTCACCATACAGGAAAGCAGGAGGGGAAGGGGGATGACAGAAAGGAGGATGGACTGGGGAAGGCAGTAGCCAGCAGTAAAACACTTCAGAGCATGAACAAGGTGAAAGGAGGAAGAGCAGGAAAAAGGGGGGAAAATAGGATGGATGGAAATGTACAGTTAGTAATTCTAACAGCAAAAAAAATTTCACAGCAAGTTTATCTTATAAAGACCTCACCTCTCAAATACATAGAAGAACCAGTCAAATTTATAAAAAAAGAGTCATTCTCCAATTGATAAATGGTCAAATGATATGCATAAGCAGTTTTCAGATTAAGTTATTAAATCTATCTATAGTGATACAAAAAAATGCTCTAAATCACTACTGATTAGAGAAATGCAAATTAAAACAATTCCAAAGTATCACCATGACTATCAGATTGGTTAAAATGACAGAAAAAGGAAATGACAAATGTTGGAGGAGATGTGGGAAAACCTAGATCTAATGCTCTACTGGTGGAATTGTATACTGATTCAGTCATTTTGTAGAACAATTTGGAACTCGGCCCACAGGGCTATATAACACGCATAACCTTCAATCTAGCAATACCACTGATAGACTATATCCAAAGAAATAAAAAAAAGTAAAAGTACTTATATGTACAAAAATATTTATAGCAGCTCTCATAGCATAGTGATGGCACAGAATTGGAAATTGAGGGGATGCCCATCAATTAGGGAATGGCTAAACAAGTTGTGGTATATGATTATGACAGAATACTATTGTGCTGTAAGAAATAACAAGCAAGATACTCTCAGAAAAACTTGGAAAGACTTAGATGAACTGATGTAAAGTGAACTGAGTAGAACCAGGACAATAGTATACATAGTAACAGCAATATTGTACAATGATCAACTCTGACTGAGAGTTAGCTCTTCTCAGCAATACAATGATTCAAGTCAATTCCAAGACTCATGATGGAAAAATACTATCCACATCCAGAAAAAGAAGTATGGAGTCTGAATGTAGATCAAAGCAAACTATTTTCACCTCTTTTTGTGGCTTTTCCCTTTTGTTGTATTTCTTCTTTCACAACATGGCTAATTTGAAAATGTTTACATGACTGATTGCACATGTATAGATAATCTACATCAGATTGCTTGCCATCTTGGAGAGGGGTGATGGGAAGGAGAGAGGGAGAAAAAATTTGTAACTCAAAAATTTTATAAAAATGAATGTTGAAAACTATTTTTACATGTAACTGGAAAAAATAAAATACTATTAAATTAAAAAAGGAACTGATGATGAAAAATGCTGTCCATCCAGGAAAGGAACCAACAAAGTCTGAATACAGATTAAAGCATAATTTTTAAAACTTTTTCTTGGGGTTTTGTTTGTTTACTTGTTTGTTTTTTGGCTTGTGTTTTCTTTCACAACATGACTGATATAGAAATACGATTTGCATGACCACACGTGTATATCGTATGTCAAATTACTTGCCTTCTCAATGGGGGTGAGGGAAAGAAGAGGTAGGTAGACAGAGAATAGGGAACTCAAAATTTTAAAAACAAATGTTAAAAATTGTTTGTACATGTAATTGGGGAAAAATTAAATATTAAATAAAAAAAAGAAATCAGGAAGTGATTTCCCTTTACAAAAGAGTACAAGAGCTACAAAGCAGGATTCTGTTTTTTTTTTGCTCTAGAGGTCAGCAGTTCCCACAGTGATAAGAAACTTTGTTTACAGACCATCAGAAACAATTTTAAATAAACTATCTTTGTTTATAAATGCGAGAAACACTAAAATAAGCTAACAGTTACTTGAGTTTAAAAGGTATATTAACTTTTTCAACTTAAATGTACAAGTGCAATATAACTGAAAAGAACATTAGGAGTTCCTTCTAACATTATTTTGTCAACAATCTACTGGTTTGTTTATACCCATCTGAAGTCATTACCAATTTAAGTTAAAATAAAAATATTTCTATATCTTTATCAATATCTAGTTGTCTTTTCAGTGAATCAAGTGGTAGTTTACAGTGTATCATCAAATTTTATAGGTGAAAGAGACTTTAAATATCTAGTCCAGAAGATCTGGCAGCAAAATTGGGATTTACTATGAGACATCCAAACCAAATCCAGCTATCACTGGATTTCTACTATCTAGCTTTCTACTTCAATTCAATACATATTAAATGACTATTACATGAAAGTTACCATGTTAGAACATAATGGGGAAAAAGGAAAACTGGTTTGAAGAAGTCTACAGTCTACTAGATACCAGTGTGGGAAATAAAATGGACACAGATAAATCAATACAAAGCAATATGAGAAGGAATAGAGAGCTGAAGTGGGGGGAGAAATAGAACTTTCAAGGAAGACTTGACAGAAAAGTCAGCACCAGAGCTGAGCCTTAAGAGAAGATAACAACTGAGAAAGAGAGAAGGATGCAATATCATCATGGGAAATGGTCTATATAAAGGTTTGATGGGGATGCCAAATTCAGTGAAAAACAACAGGTTTGATGGGGTACAAACTGTAAGAAGGAGAGTAACAGGAAACTTTTTAGCTAAATTAAAGATCAGAATGCAGAAGGCTATACATGCTAGGCTAAGGAATTTTATTTTAGAAACAACAGGAAATTACAGAAAAACATTGAGCTCAAGAGTGGCAAGGTTAGACCTATGCCAAGGTATATGATTTTGGCAGCTATGGGAAATAAGTATTGGAGAATTGAAGTTTGGGGTCTGAAAAAAAAATTAAAAGCATATAGTCATAGTCCAGATGACAAATGGCAACTTGAACTACACTACTGACCGTAAGTAGAAAAAAGTGGTCCAAAAATATGAAAAAATGAAATGGGGGTAGAAATAGCAAAAAACCCCATTATTCACACCTTTCTCTCTGACTAGATATAAGGTTGAAATAGGACTGAGAATAACTCCAAGTCTGTGAATCTGGGTAAGTGATAGGGCAGGAGCGCTCTCAAAATAAGTGGTAAAGTTAGGAATAGGGTTTAAGAGGAAAGATGACGAATTCCATTTTTGACACACCGAATTTTAGGCAGTTATAAGATATCCCAGGTGGAAGTATCCAAAAAGCAGTTAGAAATGCAAGAATGGGATTCAGAAGAGAGAAATTACAATCAGATGTACAGATATGAGTCATTTGCAAAAAATGAGAATAGAACCCATAAGAAAGAGGGTCCATGACTAAGACTTGGGGTAGTCCCAAGTCTTCTAAACCCTCTCACTTGCGGATCTTAATAGTTCCCTGGAGTTTAAGTACCACCTCTTTGAAGGTGGTACTTAATGTACTGATCCAGATTTCCAAATCATTATGTATCCAGTCCTAGTCTTTATCCTAAATTCTAGTCTTACATCACAATTGGTTGCACCAGACATTTAGAACTGCATGTCCAACACATATTTCAAACTCAAAATGTCTCAATAGAAGTCATCTTCTCCCACAAATCCATCCCTCTCACCAACTTCTCTAATATTTTCAAGGACCCCAGGTTTACAACTGTAGTGTCATCCTCAATCCCTCATCTTGTTCACTCCACATATCTAATTAGTAGCCAAATCTTGCCATTTTTTCCTCTAAAACATACCTCGTTTGTTCCTTTCGCTCCATTCATCACACAGCCATAAACCCAGGTCAAGCCCTCGACAATTCTCACCCATGCCATTACAAAAGCTTCTGAAATCGGTGTCTGCACCAATCTACTCTACTCAGCTGCTAAACTGATTTCACAGAACACTCATTCTGCTCTGCCCCACTTTTATTTACGTACACTTCTATTATGTCATAGTGATTTCTGCTTCTTCTCCCTTCCTTTCCCTTCTTCTCATTTTTGTCTCCTAAAACCATTAAAACTGAACATCCACTGTCCTTTTGTCACCGTTACCTTTCTCTATGATCCTTAACGGTACGAGGGTTGTGAGAAGACATGTGCCTCTTACCCTCCAATTAACATGTTAACAATTCATCCCCAAAGATGCCCATTCAATTAAACAAAGGTGCATCTATCTTTCCATGCTTCTCCTAGCGCCTGTGTTTCCATTACAGAATATGTCCTCAAACCTGGTCTTTTCATTTGGAATGCTCAGTAATCACAAATTTCTTCTTTCCTCCTGTAAGATTATAGTTAGTGCTGCCAAGGCAAAGGGGAGCCCTTATGATAAAACAAGGAAACAAGGGTTCTTGTGGCAATCCCAAGAAAGTGGGAGCACCAGGGCCTGAAGTTGTAAGGGAACAGGACTCCTACCTGGATAAGGATTAGAGGACAGACAGGGAAAGCAGTAATCATACTGCTCCCCAGAACACACCACCAAAAGCAGAGAAAACTGTATGTTTCCCAGAATTCGTTTTGAAATAGCAAGGTAAAAAAAAGATGAAGCATGAAACAATGTACCCTACACCTCCCTTAGGACAGCAGAACCCAACTCTTAACATACAGTTCCAAGTTTAAAAAGAGGTGGGGAATATGAGCAAAAAACAACAAAAAACCAACCAGATGATAAAAATCTACTATGGCAACAGAGAAGCTCAAGACAAAAACTCAGATCAATTGTAAAATAAAAATCATTTGATTATATCAGTAGATGGAGAAAAAGTTTTTGATAAAGTACAACATCCCCTGCTATTAAAAACACTAAAAAGGACAGAAATGGAGCTTTTCTTAAAATAAGTACTACCTATCTAAAATGGGGTTCAACTAGAAAACCTCCCAATAAGATTTTTTTTGGAAACAATGCAGTATTTATAGATTTATTTATGTATTTGCCTCCAGAAAAAAAGGGTTATTAGTCTAGGTGAGGAAAACAACAGAAACTGAGTAAGGGGCACACTCCCATCCCACCATCAGTCTTAGCACAATATGAATAAGAATCAGAGCAAGGGAAGGGAATAGTGTGGGGCACAGGGTGATTAATACGGGAGAAATGGGTATGGCTGGAGACCTGCAGGGATGGGCAGGGTGAGAGCAAGCAGACAGCCAGTGCCAAGGAGTCCTATTCACAGCAGTGGTGGAGGACTAGGGAAACTAGTTAAAGAAACAAGACTCGGGTATCAGGCTGGCTTCGGATGCCCATGGCTGAAGAGGGATGGAGTTCTTCTGGGCAGCACGAGATTGGGGGGCTCTCCCTCCTTGGGAATAAGGCAACTATGGTACAAAACTAATGCCCCCTTGGGACTTCCTTTGTGTCTCAACCCTTGGCTGTCCCCCCCCTCACATACACCCTAGTACAGACTGACCCAGAGCCTGCTGCTGACCAAGGCAGAAGGGTCATCTCCCTCTTGGGGGGCAGTGGGGAGACCCTTCCCAGTACAGGACAGGAAATTCTTAGCAGTAAGGAAATGGTTTTAAGGTACCAAGCAGGGCTGCCCCTCAATAGCAGGGACGGAGGGAAGGACAGGTGATTTCCTATAGAGTCCATCCCCCCACTCTGGAACAGGAACTGACTTCAATCCTATGGCAGGAGAGACTTGCCAGGCCCCTAGGGACTAGAGGTGCTAACTGAAACCTGACTCCCTCACATGCCCCGAAACTTTACCCTTCCCTGAGAGAAGAGTTTTGAGATCTCTAAATACAAAGACATTCTTCAAAAACAGCACCTACTATGAAATCCTCCAGTTAACCAAGTGTGATGCATGTGGAAGAGGGGCCAAGCCCAGACTTCCACCAGTTGGCCCAGGAGCACGGGAAAAAGAATGGGGGGCTGTGTTCCCCTCCCTCCTGTTTTAGATAAGGGCACATGGGAGGTCCTTCCCAGTACAGGTGAAGCAAAGAGGTCCTTTATTACCATTATTATTTAATATTATTCTAGAAAAGCTAGCTATAACAATAAGATAAGAAAAAGAAATTAAAAGAATAAAAGGTAAAAAGGAAATAAAACTATCACTCTTTATAGATGATATGATGGTACACTTATTGAGAACCCTAAAAAGAATCAATTAAAAACTAGTTGAAATAATTAATAATTTTAAGTAAAGTTGCAGAGTATAAAATAATTCCACACATCATCAAAATTTCTAAACATTAGCTACAAAACCCATCAGGAAGAGATAAAAAAAATTTCATTTAAAATAACTGCAGACAATATAAAATATTTGGGATTCTACCTGCCAAGACCAATCCAGGAACTATATGAATACAATTACAAAACACTTTCCACACAAATAAGTCAAATCTAAACAACTGGAGAAATATTAATTGCTCATAGGCCAAGTCAGTATTTTTTTTTAAATGGCAATTCTATCTAAAGTAATTTATTCAGTACCATTGAGTACCATATTCAACCCACCACCAAAGGATTCTTTTCTAAAATCTAGAAAAAATAGTGAAAAAATTCATCTGGAAGAATAAAAACGTAAAAAAAAATATAAAGGGGATCAATGAAAAAAAATGTGAAGGAAGGTGGCCTAGCAGTATCAGATCTCAAACTGTATTATAAAGTGGTAAACAACAAAATAATCTGGCACTGGCTAAGAAATAAGAGTGGTCAATCAGTGGAATAGATTAAAGTACATAACACATAGTAAGTAGTATATGATCATAGTAATCTATTGGCTGATAAGTTCAAAAAGCCAAGTTTTGGGGGAAAGAACTCGTTATCTGACAAAAACTGATGGATAAGGGAAGAAAATATGACTGAACAAGAGATAATTAGTATCATGGGAGGTAAAATGGGTAACTGTGATCATGTGAAATTTAAAAAGCTTTTACACAAGGGGCGGCTAGGTGGTGCAGTGAATAGAGCACCGGCCCTGGAGTCAAGAGGACCTGAGTTCAAATCTGGCCTCAAGACACTTAACACAAAAAACTAGCCGTGTGACCTTAGGCAAATCACTTAACCCCAAGTGCCCTCCAAAAAAGGCAAAAAAAAAAACCAACCCCAAAACACCAAGCTTTATACAAACAAAACTTAAAACAGCCAAAATTAGAAAGAAAGCAGTAAATTTTGGGGGACAGAGAGGAATTTACACTAAGTGTTTCTCTAACAGAGGTCTTATTTCCCAACTATACAGGACAATGATACAAATTTATAAAAATCAGAGCCCTCCCCATTTGATGAATGGCCAAAGTGTATAAACAGGCAAGTTTCAGAAAAAGATATCAAAACTATCAATAGTCACATGAAAAAAATGCTCTAAATCACTAATAATTAGAGAAATGCAAATTAAAATAATTCTGAGGTACCATCTCATACTATCAGATTGGCTAATGTGATAGAAAAGGAACAAGAAATGCTAGAAAGGATGAGGTAAATTAGTACATTAATGTAATGTGGGCGTTCTCAACCATTCTCTAAAGTAATATAGAACTATGCCCAAAGGTCTTAGTGGATACCCTTTGGGCTTGTAACATCATTACTAAGTCTATACCCCCAAAGAGATCAAAGAAAAAGGAAAAAGGACCTATATGCACAAAAATATTTGTTGTAGCTCTTTTTGCAGTGACAAAGAATTGGAAATTAAGGACGTGCCCATCATTTGGGAAATGGCTAAATAAGTTGTTGTATAAGATTGTGATAGAATATTACTGGGTTATAAAAAATGACCAGAGGGATGATTTCTGAAAAACCTGGAAAGACTTACATGAACTGATATAAAGTGAAGTGAGCCTAACCAGGGGAATATTGTATATGGTAACAATATTTTAACAATGATCAACTATTAAAGACTTAGTTATTCTATAAAATGATCCATGAAACAATTCTAAAGAACTCATGATAAAAAGTGCTATTAACCCCTAGATAATGAATTCTGAGTGCAGAATGAAGCATTTCCTTCCACTCTTTAAATTTTTCTTGCTTTTGGGGCCAATACAGAAATATATTTTACATGTCCTCATATGTGTAATGGGTATCATATTGCTTGTCTTTTCTTTGGATGGGGAAGGGGCTGGGGATAGAGAGAATTTGGAACTGAAAGTTTTAAAAATGAATGTTTAATAAAAAACTAAAAAAAAAATGCAACTCTTTAGGTGTTTAAATATGTGTACATTTGACCTAAAGTTATTTTCAGGGATTAAGAAAACAAATTCACCATTGAGGTAAACTCTGTAGCTTTCTGGTATTCATAAAAGTAAAGAAAACAAATAAAAAGAAACTTTTAAAATTTATTAAAACAGCAAATAATTTTGGCAATAATGTAACTTCAAAGTGCAGAATCCAGAAATACTAGAATGGGAAAACTATCTTCTACACACCCATCTAAATGCCCAGTATTGCAAAATAAGGGCTCATAAGCACATTTCCAATTCCAAATTCTACACCGAGTACCTTAACTCCTTACAATGAATAACTATTACAGACTTCATTTTAGATTTTTTAAAAAATGTCAAATAATAATTTCTGTTTGGAAACTTTATAAGGTTCCTCTTATTTTCTCCTCCCCTGTATCCCTAAATAATTGTCTTTCCTGGTCTATTGCCATTTCTGTTTATGTGAATGCAGGAATTTACAATTCAATACCAACCTTATTAAGACCAAGGGATCATGAAGAGTCAGATACAACTAAAAGACTGAACAACCAAAGTACTAAGATCTGACTCTTCTTGTGACTGCTCTGTAAAACATCCTTATATATAATGCTTGGAATTGTCCTGGATCGTTGTATTCTCAAACAAAAGCCTATCTAAAATATACCAACAATCCTTGAATCTAAGCTCTACTGAGATGTGCACATCAGAAGGACTGACATTCTGAAAATGGATCAGCAACAAGTTTCTAAATATTACCTGATATTTTATGGATGCTCAGTAACAAATCAGCAAACGCCTTATAACAAAAATAGGTTTCTCTTTTGTGTTTTTATTAAAATAAGGCCCTTAATAATATTAAGGCCAGTTCCCTAAGATTCTCTCGATTAAAACTTTACCTATCATACAATACTTCTGTCAAATTTAGAGCATACTTTAAATGCTTTCTCCCAGCAGAATTTATAAATGATCTACTATAAAGTCAGATACAAGTATTTAATCTGTAACATGTCATCAATACTATATCCTGTTTGGTAGGGGCAATACAAACCACAAACCTGCTAGGCATTTGGAAAATAAACAGGATTTCTATTCTGAGTTTACTTTGTTTTCTTTTGCCACATAGTATTTGTTGTAGTAGTATTTTAGTGGACTACTAGAACCCAGAATGAGGTTATTTAAATTATATCATACTTTTATTTCAAGCAATATCAAAATTTTGACACTTATTCCTATATAATCTCAGTATAAAACAGTTAAATTCTATTCAAATTTAAGTAAAACAAAGCCCAGCCACTTAGCCATATATGTAAAATTCTTACAAATGATTTCTTGAATATTATAGTTTGAATTTTAAAATTTTAAACTTTTAATGAGGCTTAGCTTTATGAATACAATATCTGGATAAATGTTCACAACAGATTTTATTTCAAGAAAACATTTTTGAAGAAAGAAAGGGCTGAAGTGCATTAGATATACCTTCTTTTACAAAATTTGGGGAAGACATGGAGTTGTATGGGATAGGCAGGCATGTATGGGTTGGGGTCTACATTGCTGAAGGGAGTTCAATAGTAGTTAGGTCTCTGAATGAAGAATTAGGAAGATCTGAGTTCAAATCCCTTATTAATTCAAGTATTTCTGATACCTAGTAGTTGGGTGAACCTGGGCAAAACACCTGACCTTTCCCCCTCATCTGTCTCAGTTTCTTCATCTACAAAATTGGGATAATAATAGCATCTATCTTCAAAAGTTATTGGGAAGATGAAATTAAAGAATATTTATAAAGCTTTGAAAATCCTAAAGTTCTATATAAATGCTGGATATTATTACTTGTATTATCAAGGAGAATGAAGGTCAACAATAGTGATGCCAAAAAAAGAGTTGTAAGAAGAACTCAAGTTGTAAGAAAGAACTCAAACTCAAAAGTGATACAAGTAGGTATGGGGAGGGAAGCGTTAAGGTAACACTACTAAGGAGTGAATAGCCAGAGAAAAACTTCTTGCTTCAAGGATTAACAGGGAAAAAAGAGAAAAGAACTGGAAATTGATAGTGTGGTCACTAACCGGGCAAATGGTTGAATAAATTGAAGTATAAGGATGTATTATTACTATACCAACAGAAATGATAGGAAAAAAAATTTTTTAGAGAATCCTGAGAAGCAATATCTGATAAAATTAGGAGAATCAAAAGAATGGGTTATAAAATGAAAATGACATTTTAAACAAAAAGAACTTTTACAGACTCTGACAAAAGCAGTGATTGACCAAGACTTTAGAGGATCTATAATGAAACATGTTACCCATGACAGAAAGGTGATAGACCGATGGAGAAGAAGCTGACATAAGATTTGTGGACATTCCCAGGGTGTAGATTTGTTTTATTTGATTATACTCATTTGTTACAATAGTTTTTTTTTCTTTCTGTTTTTAATTGTTGAGGAGGAAGGGCTGGGAAGATTAAGGCATAGAGATGATGATGCAAAAAAAAAAAAAGAAAAGAAAAAAGAGGACAACCCCTGAAACATTTTTAAAAGTGCACAATTGTACAGAAAGAAAAAGTCAAGTGAGATATTTTTAAAATTGAATTTGTTTTATATGTGTGTATAAATATGTGTATAAAACACATGTTTTAAAAGCAAGCAGTGTAGAGCTCTATATATATAATCCTCTTTTTGTGTTCTATTTTGTATATGAAATTTAAATCCAGAATAAAAAAGTAAAATCAAACAAAAATAAGTTATCAAGACCCAGGTCAACACCAAGAACATAAAGTTTTATAGACTAGCCAATACTTATGAGCAATAAAGGAAAAAATATATTTATCCTAAAATGTTTAAAGCATAAATCTGATGGTTCTCATAGTGGATTATCATTTAAATATAGCATAATTTTCGCACTCATTGACTATGTCCCATGAATGAAATAGTATAGAGCAAGTGTTGTGAACTGCATAAGAAAACTTACTAAACTTGGGTGATGGTAAAATTTCATATTTTGGGGGGGGTGGGTGTATGCAAAACTGAATTAAGCTAAAATAAAGAAACCTAAAACAAAAACAACTTTTCACTCTAAGATTTTATATATGCTCACAGTCTTAACATTCAAAACAGATTCGACTCTCCATCTGTCCCTGTAAACAATAAAGATTTTAATTTATTCATTCAATGGAATAGAATTCCATTATACTCACTTAAATATCTTCCCCTTTTATTAGCAAGTTAATTCTGTACTCTTCACTCTCTGATTTACTAATAAATATTTCTGGAGTCAGAGCACCTCATTCACCCGAAGAAGTAAAATTTTCTATGTCCTGATTTTAGTTCCTCACTTATCCCAACACCTATGGTTGCCAAGAAAGCCATCCAACAAAACACAATAAATAAAAACCTGAAAATGGTTTCTCTTCATTATGACAGATAAACCCAACCACCAGGAATTAAATAGCATTTCTCAAAAGCATAATAAGAAACAAAAACACAGTGAAGAGGTCCATCTGTTGTGTCTTATTCTTTCTACATTACTGGTCCATATACCTGCTTTTCAGGTATATGCAAGCACATCCTCCATGTCTATAACAACCATCATTTATATGTTACCTCCTATGTCCCAGGCCAGAATAAGGTCACAAAGACAATACGGGACAAGACAAGAACAGAAGGAGATGAGTAATCCTATTAGCTTGAAGACAATGATCAACAGGTGTCAAGATAAAACTGGAAAAGTAGGTTGAAGCCAAATTATAGGCCTTGAATGCCAGGTATAGCCCTCTGGTCAATCTCTACCTCAGGATCATAGTGTCTTATGATTCCATAGCTGGCTCAGGTCACGGCAGCAAGTATCTTTAGGAACCAAAAATTAATTCCCCATGACTATGCCACAAAGTTGAAGAATGATCAAAGTATCCTTCACTCAGAAGATTGATGCACAGATTAAATTGTTGAAACATTACCTACCACAGTATACTTTTACACACTATAAGAAAGGCAGTGGCTTATTTCTCTGTATAAAAGCTTTCAAACTTCAACGCACTCTGGGTCCCTCAACTCTGAATGCCATTTTGTACATGGCAATAGATGTTTCAGTCCAGGAGGTCCCAGGGAAAAACCTTGGGTGGGATCACGTAAGTGATCACGTACTTCCTGCATGTTATCTTTGCTTCCACTTCTCCATCTAAGGGAAAGTAAAGGACGTTAATAATTTCTGAAGAGTTCACTGACACATACACAAATATATGCATGCATGTGTTATATAAATTACGTATTGCCACAAGAAGAATAAATACTTGTTCCAATCGTAAGTTTTCAAGTTGCAGTGCAGTTAGCTGCCCCAGTCACAGGCTTTCTAGTCTCTATAGATATAATCACTGCAAGATAAGGTAGTGAAAACTTTAATAATAATAACAATAATAGTATAAAGAACTAGCATTTGTGTAGTGGTTTAAAATTTGTTTTCATACACTTCCTTATCTGATCTTCATCATAATCTTGTGAGGTTAGGTACCATTATTATCCACATTTCATAAATGATGAAGCAGGGTAACAGAGGTTAAATACCTTGCTCAGGGTAACACTGCTAATAAGGCTTGGATTTTAACTCAGGTGCTCCTGACTCCAAGTCCATTACTAATTTTTGCTCATGTTATTCATTAGTTTGGAATAATCTTATCCCCTTCTTTAGCAAACTTTACCCAGGCTTCAGGAACTAGAAGTGGCAAGGTTGTTACCTATGTAAAACTTTCTCTCAACACCCCAGAACAAAAGGAATTTTACCTCTTATGAACGCCTATGGTGAATTACTATCACAGTTAATTTCCCAATTAAGTGATTAAGAGCTACTTAAGATATCTTTAAGTGTTCACTTCCTCTTTTATTGCTTTAGCTCTTCAAGCCTTTTCTATCCCCGGATCTTGACTGTAAACATAAGCATAACAACATTTAGCAAAGGATCTCTGCATACGTTATTCACTCAATAAATATTTGTTTTTTCAAATGAAAACTTATATCTAGCTTCCCTCAAAATAAAAATATGTAAAGCATCCATTTAGATTTGATGATGGAGAGATCTGAGCACACTGTGGTAGCGTAGAACAAGCTGACCTGGGTCCATGTCCCAGCTCTAACTCTTAAAAGACATGGGAAAGAATAAGTCTCTTTACTTAGTTTCCATCTCTGCAAAATAAGGAAAATACTTGCAATTTCTGTCTCGTAAGGTTACTTTGAGGAAAGCACTCTGAAAACATAAGCTATTATGAGATCTCTGTCCCCAATAAGACTATATAAATTCTACATATATATGTAGAATCATGTGTATGTGTATGTATGTATATATACATATATATATATATATATATGATTTATATGGAAGGAAGGAGAGAGAGAGAGGCACAGGCATAACTGAAATGACAATAAATTACTTAACAGTTATTTATTATGTGTTGGTAAGCTAATATTAAAAGGAAGACTCATAATCATATTCCTTTTCTTTGAGTATATCCTGAGTTGATGGGGGAAGTTGTGGTGGAAGGACAAGGAACGGAATACTTCTAAAGCTGAAAATTCTAAGGAATTTTATTTCTTACTGTAATGAAATTTTATGCTCATGAAAGGGGTCAAGCTATCAGTTTCATGCAACAGGAAAGCTATAATAAGATGCAGAAAGCTTAAACTATGTTAATGATGGTGCAAGGGAAGGAAATTAACTTTTTTAAAGTTACCAACTGAAATTTATTCCTGTTTACCTAAGTGTATTTATATGTGAACGTATATGTAGATAAATACATGTGTGACTGTATATATGCATGCAAACATATATGAGGAGTGGGAACTTCACAAGACATGCCTCGAGGTAGTGTAAAATAAAAATACTAAATTTGTAAGTAGAAAACTTCATCTTGTCAGAGTCCTTATTCCAATACCGACTAGCCATGTGACCAGAATCAGGTGAACAACTTGTAATTCTAAGTACACAAATTCATACAGTGGAGCTTATATCATCTGTATGGTGGTGGTGTTGCAGAAAAACATTCAGCAACCTATAAAAACAGAAGGTAAATAGACAGGAAGGAAAGAGAGGAAGAGAGACAGAGACAGGGAGACAGAAAGAAAGAGAATGGCCTAGTGAAGGAGTTCTCAAGTTATGTATGGTCTACAGATTCCTGAGAGTCCCTGAGACCCTTTCAGGGACTGCAAGGTTGAAACTATTTTCATAAATACTAAGACATTTGGCAATTTAAAAACTCCCTTTTCAAACTACATATCTATGTAAGTTCAGATTTTCTTTATATACTTCAACCAAAATAACACTCAAAATAGAATGAATACGGGTGGCCAGGTGGCGCAGTAAGAGCGCCGGCCCCGGAGTTGGGAGACCCGGGATCGGTTCTGGCCTCAGATAGTTAACACCCACACAAAATAACTGGCTGTGTAACCTTGGGCAAGTTACTTAACCCCAATTGCTTTAAAAAAAATAGAATGAATAAAGGAGATTAGATATCAGACATTAAGGATACAAAAATATGTAAAACAAAGTCACCTCACTAAATTTTTGTTATATAACAATACATAATATAATAAATAACAATATAACAACACAAACATGTTAATATGCTGTTCTTATTCAATTGTTTCAGTCATAACTCACTCTTTTGGACCCTGTTTGGGTTTTTCTTGGCAAAGACACTGGAGGGGTTTGCCATTTCCTTCTCCAGCTCATTTTACAGATGAGGAAACTGAGGCCAACAGGGTTAAGTGACTTGTCATGGGTCACACAGATAAGTGTCTGAGGCAACATCTGAACTCAGGTCCTCCTGACTAGGCACTGTGCTGTTATGTTAATATGCAATGGGTTTATCATTGTTTTTTTTTAGATGACTTAATAAATTAACATTTTAAGTGTATCAGTTTTAATTTTTGATATGGTAAATATCAATAGATATTATCCACATAAACAAAAGTTCTTTGGGGTCCTCAGCATTTTTAAAGAGTGTAATGGCCCAGACTTCCCAGAGCCAAGATAGCAGAGCAAGCAGTCAGTCACTCTCACCCTCCGTTATTCACCTTGAAAAACCCAGAAAATACCACCCCAGGAAAAATCCTGGAACAGCGGAGTCAACAGAAAGATGGGGTACAGCAGTCTTTTAGCTCAGGATTCTAGGGGGATTAACGGGAAAGGTCACTCTTACTATGTCTGAAGGGGACCAGCGGAAGACAGGAGGTGTCCTGGAAAGCCCCACCTCAGCAGAGATCCTGAGCCCCAGGGTGATGGATCAGGCAAGCACCAACATCAGGACCCCTGGAGTGTCTTGGCATGACCAGGGGAACTGACAGACCCTATTGTGGAGAACCCCCACAAGGGCTGGAGGACACACCTCCACCAGTAGCTGAACCTACCTGTGCTCCCATGCAGCCCCAGGTGAGGTGCCCCACAGCTGCAAGAGTGTAATGGCCTAACAGAGAAGAGAACTGGCCTTGGAATCAAGGAGACTAAGTCCAAGTTCTGCTTCTAACACGGACTGGTTCCATGGCTGGGGGTACATGGCTCAGCCTTTTATGCTGTATGTAGGGAACTCTCTACAGTCATGTTGCAGAGGACCTAGCTGTTCTGTATTAAAGCATTAGTAGATGGAGTTTCCTCGTGGGGAGCTCCTTATTTCCCTCTGGTCTCTACACACACATACCTTCACACCCCTAAAATTTCATGTCCTTTCCTAATTATCCTGTATAGAGCTGATCTGCATATATTTATTTGTTGTCTTTCTCACAAGATTGAGAGCTCCTTTAGGGAAGTGGCTGCCGCTTTTCTCTTCTGTATCCCCAGCACTTAGCACAGTGCTTGGCACATAGCAGGGATTTAATAAATACTTACACATACACAAATATGCATATGTGTATATATATACATATGCACTAAAGATATTATTATGAGCTATTAGAGTAGTTGTAAAGTTTGGTAATAATGATGACGATGACCCTGGTGATAAATTTAACAAATTCATGGCAATGAAGAATCTGCCAGAATGGCTTGCAACTGATAAGAATATCAATAATTTCATCAATTCATTATTTTTAACAGGATCTCAGTGTCAAAACAGAAGTAGAAGTAGTCATTAATACTTGAAAAGAAAAAGTAAAACAATGTTGTCCCTCTATCTGGACTTCTAGACGCATGTTTAGTATTTCAATGATTTCCATCCTTTTAAACGAGGATGACCAACAAACTGGGTTAAAAAAACCAACAGAACTGCATCACTTAAAAAAAGGACTAAAACATCACATCATAATGTGTGTATTTTAATATTGCCTTTTTTGTGGAACACTTTAAGCAAGGAAAGCTCAGAATTAATCTTTTTTTTTAATAAAAGAAAGCATAGTTGCCTAACAAAGAAAGAACTTAGAAAGAAATAATCAAATGAATCATAACCTAAACTCATAAAAATAAAGCATTTAAACAAGCCGATATGTACTTTTTCAGGCAGGATTTATAAACCAAACAGCCTTTACCTGCATATTTTCTGACTACATGTATGGCAAAGATAATATTCAACAAACAACAATTTTGAAGGCCATTTAAAAAGGATGTAATATATATTATAACAATTCAATTCAAAACATCAAAGGAGCTTTAATTTTACTGATATAGGTATCCCTCTATCAATGAGGATTATTGCTTATGTGACTCAAAATATATAAAAGAAAATTAGGAAGAAGTATGGTAAATGGTCTTTGCTTGCAAAATACTGAAAATATAATCTCGAAATTTCTATATTATCTTGAGAGTATTCATTACATAATTCTTTATGCAGTATTTACCATATACATGTTTTTACGTTTATTAAATATTATAGAGAGGAGAGTACTAAGGAGAAGAGAGTGATCAAATCGGGTAAGCAATAAATACTGTATCTAAAATACATAAATTTATAGAATAAGCTGTAAGAACATGAATACTATATATGATCTATATACTGTATTATAAAATATGACATTACATATATTTATTATGTAGTATTAAATGTCATATAACAGTATAGGTTATGAAAACCTAAAGAGAACATTAAGAGTGATCAACAAATATAAAGTGATAAAAATGCATGTAATAATTAATACATACTACATAATTTACATGGTATTTCACATACGATATATCACATGCATTCCTTATTCTTGATATTATCTGGTCGATCACCCTCTTCTCTTTGAGTTTCTGTGATGCTGCTCTTTCCTGTGTTTGCTCCTACCTGTCTGAACACTCCTCTATCTCCATCCAGGTCACTCCTGTTAACCACTGGTGATCCCTAATGCTCTGTCCTGGGCCCTTTTCTTTTCTCCCTCTATACTATTTCACTTGGTGATCCCATCAGGTCCAATGGTTTTAATTATTATTGATGCAAAGGATGTTCAGATTTCTTTAACTAATCCCTAAACTCTCTCCAGTCTTGCATTTCCAATAACATACTTGACAGCTCAAAACTGGATGTGATTCAGATTTCTTAAATTCACTGTATCCAAAGAGAACTCATCTTTTCCTCCAAACTTCCACCTTACCCTGATTTCCTATTCCTGTTAAGGCCACTACTATCCCAATTACCCAGGCTCACAATCTTGGTGTCATCCTAGACCACTCACTTTCTCTTTCAATTCCTTAAACTTAACTTCACCACCCCACCCCACCAAACTGCTGCCAAGTCCCGTCACTTCTACTCTGGCAACATCATTTGTATAATTCTTTTCTACAATGACACTGCCACTACTACCCTTAGCCCTCATTACCTCATGAATGAACTTGCAATAGGCTTTCGGTTGGTCTCTCTGCCTCAAGTCTCTCCTCACTCTTCTTCATCAATCTTCCTAAAGTGCAGGTCTGACCATGTGGCTCCCTATTACTTCTAGGATTAAATAAAAAATCCTCGGACTTCTAAAGCCTTTCATAACCTAATCCCTTCCTATATTCTAATTTTTCTCATATCCTAATTCTGTCCAGGTACTCTTATGATCCAAGGATACTGGTTTCCTTGCTATTTTCTCCACAAGACACTGCAACTCCTGACTCCAGGAATTTTTACTGTCTTTCATACCTGGAATTCTCTCCCTCATCTCCTTCTTGGTCTTCCTTCAAGTCTCAACCAAAATCTCACCTTCTATTAGTAGCTCCAATTTACCCTATACACATATAGAATGTACATAATTGTTGTGTTGCTTTTTAACTTTTAAGCCTAACCCTCTTTATGACCATCAAAAGGGAGATTCCTTGAGGGCATGAACTATCATTTCTTTCACATTTGTATCCCTAGCTCTTAACATACTACTTGGCGGACAGTGAGCTCTTAATAAATGATTTCTCTTTCATTCATTTATTCACACCATTCCCCAATCAATTTGTACCTACTTTGTTTCAAGGTGTTTGCTACTACACAAAGTGATGCTTTAATTATCTTGATATATATGAGGTCTTCCTGTCATTGACCTCCTTACCTCCAATATCTCTGACCTGAGGATCTTGTCTTTAACTCTACTAGAAAAATGAGGCTATGTTGACTGGAGGAATGGCTAAAAAATTATGCATAAATATAATGGAGTATTACTGTGCTGTAAAAAGTGATGAATAAAAATAAGCAAGGAAAGATTTACATGAACTAATGCAAAGTGAAGCAAGCAGAGTCTAGAAAACAATGCATACAATGATAACAATGCAAATAAAAAGAATAACCACAAAACAATCAAATGTAAATGTTACAAAATTACAAAGTAAAGATATGACAAGACAGTCCCAACTTTCTGTAGAGAAGAGTGATCCATACGAGAGCCATACTAAGCACTTTTCTGTGTATTAATCAGTTTTCCTGATTCTGTTCTCTTTTTTAAATTTAAAATATTATTTGTTATATGCAATAACTCTCTGTGAGAGGGAGTAGCACAAAGAAATTTTGCTGATATAAAAAGGTATCAATTAAATTGATCTGAATAAAGAAAATTGAAGCTATATAATGTGAGCTTCCTTTTCTCCCTTTCCCCTCAAAATTCCCTGACATATCACCTACTCTTTTCTCCTTTTCCTTCAGTATCCTGACAAAGCCTTTTGTCAAGCCCAATTCCTCAACATGTGTCCTTGATTGAAGCTTCTCCACTCCTCTCCAATAGACTGACCAACCATCTCCCCAGGCCCAATTCCATCTTATCTTTAATCTCTACCTACTGGCTCCGTGTCTACTTATTTCCAACATGCCCAAGTCTCCTTTATCCTCAAAAAAACCTTCAATAAGGCCTACTAATCTTGAGGTACTGTTCTATTTCTCTCCTTTCCTTCTCAGTCAAATTCCCTTGGAAAAGCTTTCTATACTAGCTGCCTCCATTTCCTCTTCTCTCACAATCCTGTCTTTCTGCAATGTGGTTTCTACCTCATCATTCAAGTGAAGTTACCAATGATTTAACTGCCATATTTGATGGTCTTTTATCATTCTTCTTGACCTATTTGCTCTACATATGACACTACTAACCATGCTCTCCCCAGGATACTATCTCCCCTCTGAGCTATCAAAACACTTTCCTTTTCTGCCTATCTAAAGGGTCTTTCTCCATCTCCTTTACTAATTCATCATCCCTATTAAAGCTTGCAGCTGTTGAGTTGGCCTTCTGTCCCACGCCCTCTTTTCTTTTCACTCCACACTCTCAGTAACACATCAAGGCTTATATAATTAACCATTGTTGCCACGCAAATGACTCAAAAATCAAAACACACACACACACACACACAGATATGTGCATAGTGGACATTTCAAATTGGATGTCCCAGATATATCTCATACTCAACATGTTTTAAACATTTTTCATCCCAAACTCTTCCCTCTTCCCAATTTCTGTAAAAAGTACCACATATCTTATCAGTCTCCCTCATCCCACACATTCAACTGTCTAACTTCATCTGAAGACTTAAATTTTGTGTCTGCGCTGTCTCCTTTTTTTCGTCCAAAGTAGACACTGATTTAACACAAAACCATTTGGACAAGCTTACACTACCAAATATAGGAATTAAAATAGATAGAACTTGAGCAAATCTTTTTCATTTTAAAAGAAAAATCCTACAAACTCAGAATTAATGTTCATTAATTCACTATACGACCATGGGAAAGTCACTCCCAAAGACCAGTGGTATATTATAAACAAGTAGTAAATTAATTTATAACAGAGAAAGGAAATTCCAGACTAATGGTTCTTGAAAATGAGCAAATCAAAGGGGCAGCTGGGTGGCACAGTGAGTTAAGCGCCAGCCCCGGAGGCAGGAGGACGTGAGTTTGGTTCTGGTGTGCGCGCACACACGCACGCATAGACACATACACACACACACACACACACACACACACATACAAACACTAGCCATGTAACTTTGGGCAAGTTACTTAATCCCAGTTGCCTCAAGGTTACAAAGCCTGGAGAGAAATATGTTAAATATGTTAAAACGAGGGTAGTAAAAATAGGTAGTGAGATGCAAAGCTTTCCCCCTTAATTTAAAGCAGGAGATAATTAGTTTGAAATGTATAGAAATTCTCTTTACTGACTCATTATCTAGATACCCACCATTTGGTAGACTAAAAGCACTATCAATTCAAGTAAGAATTGTCACTGTTTTTGTTCAGTCATTCAATCATGAAGACTCTTCAAGACCCCGTGAACCCTAACATGCCAGGCCCTTCTCTCTCTTAAAGTTTGTCCAGGTTCACATTTGTTGTTTCCATGATGCACTCAATCCATCTCATCTCCTGCTGTCCCCTTTTCCTTTTGCCTTCAATCTTTTCCAACATCACATTCTTTTCCAATGAATCCTGTCTTCTCATTATGTAGTGTAATAGTAATGAAATCTGAAGATCCCTTTGTACTGCCAAGCTAATAGGTACTTAGCACCTAGTTTCAAATTAAGCCTCTGTAAAGAAACAAGGTATGAACCCATGTTGCTGATGTGACAGGAAAGGGCTGAACAGGGAGGAACCATGTACAAGGAAGATCCCCAGCTGGGAGAGTCAGAATTTCTTGGGATAAGCATGGTGGAGGCAGAGCAGGTGCTGCCAGGGAGGGGAGGGGGATTTCTCTCAGCAAGCATCTGGAGGCAGGGAAGCTACTGCTGCTGGACTGAAGACTGAACTGAGAATTGAGAAGAACTGAGAAAGAATTTCTTGGAGCGAGCCGCGTGGAGGCTGGATGAAGTGACTTTGATTTTGAGAACAAAACTTGTGGTGGCACAGCTTCTTCTGAGAACAAACTCCCGAGAACTGGCCGCACTTGGTCTGTTTTGGGTCTGTGTTGATTTCACAGGCAGAAAGAGAACTGAGACGATAGTGCTGACCATGTGTGTGAATACTGTTGTCATTCTGCTAAGCTTGATGTGTGTAGCTATTGCTGTGGCAGGAACACAAGCTGTGAAGGACTTGAGGTGGACTGGACACTGTGAGCCCCAATGTGGAGCAGGAACTGCACGGAGAGCTGGACAAGGAGCTGGGAGCTGTCTGCTTTCGGTTGGTTAGATTTGGGCAGGAGCTGGGACCATGGAAGGGGAAGCATGGAAGCTGAGAGCCTGCCCCAAGTCAAGATGAAAAGACCTCTCCCGTGGGTACTGCGTAGTGACTGATGAAACTGTAATTTAATCGCACCCTATGGGTGGAGGACTTTGACTTTTGTATTTTGTGTCCCTTAAGGAGGCAAGCCTCCTTAACAATGATTGAATGACTGAGTTACTTTGTTTTCAAACTATGTGACTGCTTTGGTACAAACTATGTGGCCCTTTTAGTGATAAGGTGTGAAGTTATAACATTCTAAATGCTGTAATTTTCATCTTCTGGAAATGTTTTGCTCTGATTTGTTATTGAATAAATAGGCAGTTTGCTATACTATGTAATCAGAACCTTAAAAGGTATTCACAGCAGCGGTCCTCTGGAAAGCTGCTCATGCATGGCTTTACATGTAGTCAAAGTATTTTAGCTTCAGCTTCAGTATTTGACCTTCTAGTGAATGGCATGAATTAATTTCTTTAAGTATTGGCTAATTTGATCTCCCTGTTGTCCAAGTGATTCTCAAAAGTCTTCTTCAGCACCAAATTCAAAAACATCAATTCTGTGTTGCTTAGCCTTCCTTATAGTCCAACTGTCACAACCATACATTGTTACTGGAAAAATCATAGTTCTGATTATATGAACCTTTGTTGCAGGGTGGTGTCTTTGCTTTTTAGTATGCTGTGCAAATTTGCTAATTTTCCTTCCAAGGAACAAGTGATCTTTAAGCCCAAGAGTAGAAAACCTGCCACTGTTTTCACTTCTTCTCCCTCTATTTTCCAGGAAGTAATGGGACCAGTTGCCAAGATCTTAAGTTTTTTTTATATTAAGCTTCAAGCCAGCTTTTACAGTTTCCTCTTACACCTTTATGAAGAGGCTTCTTAATTCTTCACTTTCTGCCATCAGAGTGGTATTATCTGCATATCTGAGATGGTTAACATTTCTCCCAGCAACATTAACTCCAGCTTTTAATTCATCTCTTCTGGAATCTCATGATGTACTCGGCATATAAATTAAATCAATAAAGGGACAATATATACCCTTGTCATAGTCTTCTCCCTATCTTAAGCCAATCAGTTGTTCCATGTTCAATTCTTTCTTGGGGGGAGGGAGGAAGGTGAGGAGGGACTTTATTTACAAGGCAGAAGCCACTTAAATTATGTGCAGAAATACAAGTGCTTCCCAGCAAATAGCAGAGAGCCCAGAGTCCAAAATGGCTTCCTCTCGCCCTTCAGTCTGCTGCTTCCTCTGATCCTGGGCCAGTACAGGCCCATCCCTTTTTGTCTCTGGGGCAGAGGGCAACTCAGACAGCCCCCCAACCAGCAGAGAGCATGCAGGGGTCCAGCAGGGTCCCTTACAGGTGGCAGGGTGGCTCTCAGTAACGGCAGCAACTATAGAAGAAGGTGTTGCCCTTCTGACCCAAGTCAAAGCCTTTGTCCACTGTCATCAACTGGAAGGCAGTCACACTGTAATGTAATCTTCTGCCACCTTCTGGAACAGATCATTTATACTCTGGCCCATCTTGCTAGATATCTCCAAGAGCTAAGCTTTTATGTCATCTGCATAATCATGGACATCATGGAAGTCAATCTGGCGCAATCTTTGATCTTCCTCCACAAGGTCACTCTTGGTGCCACACAAATAGAGCTGACAGCCTGCTCTTCTGGATTCTCAAGTCACGGGATGCCAAAGCCTTGCTTGCAGAATCTTAAGTATAACCTCGCTGGTGTGTGAAATCAGTGCAATTCTTTGGTAATCTGACCATTCCTTGGCATAGCCTTTCTTTAAAAAAGGGACATAAACTGTTTTCCAATTTAGTGGCCGATACTGTGTTTAGATCAATAACAACACCATCATGGTTACCAGTGATGTTAAGATCTCTCCAGTGAAATTCTTTTGTGTATTCTTGCCAAACCTCTTCTTAATCTCTTCAGCTTCTGTTAAATCCCTACATTTGTGCCTCTTATGGAATCTTATTATGATTTCTTTTTCTTTTCTTTGAGATTAATGTCTTAATCTGACTTTTTTCAATAACAGACTGCAGCAATGTACATATAGCCCAAATACAATAATGTAAATTAAATGGAAAAGAGGCAATGACCACTTCTCAGTGTTTCCTTTTTCTCTTATCTATAAAATGAGGAAGTTAGCCCAAATCCTTTCTAAATTCTTTCCCAGATTTAACCATAAGTCTGTTTAAAGACAATATTTTTCTAACCTTAATTTAGAAAATAGAAATGAACAGTCTGATGTGTGCTAGAGATTAAGATGCTTTTCAAGCAAACAAACATTAACATCCTGAGGGCTGGGTCCAATATCCCAAATATAATTAGAAAATATTTATATCATGGAACACAGATGATCAAATTAAAGTGAAAGTAAATTTATTCAATTGATAGAAAAATTATGAAAAATTTGTATTGAGTTCAGAAAGTTTAGAGCTAAGAGGAAATCTAGTCTAACCTCATTTTAAAATGAAAAAACAAACTTAAAAAGGCACATAAACATTAAGAGTGAATAATTAAAACTTACAAAAACTACAAGAAAATTTAGACATATTATTTTAAAGCTAAATATGTATAATTCATAGCCTCAAAGTTACTGGGAACAATAATGCAAGAAATTTTTTTTTAAACGGGAAAGGTACATAACAGATACAAATGCATAATCCAAAAATATTTCACAGAATCAAGCTTAACTTTTCACATACGTCTCTTTCAATAAATCTGTACTTTAAATACAGTTGAAAGGCTGTTAATATACATGATGCATAGCACCCATGTTCCTTCTCATCTTTTTCCTCTCCTACCAAGACTCTCCCAGTGCTCTGTAACCTTGCGCTTTCTCTCCAAGATGGCCCCCTGTTTAGCCCGCATGTAACTTACCAGCACATAGCTGTGCAGATGCTGTTTCCCTAATTAACTCCTTAGAGTCGGGGCTGTCTTTCGCCTTTCCTTGTATCTCAAGTGCTCCGTGACTAGCACAGATCAGGTGCTTAATAAATACTTATCCACTAACTAGATCTTCTCCACAACAGTACAGTTCTCAGAAATGCTTAATGGCCCTCATTATAAAGAACCCCACAGAGAGCAATTTCAGCTCAGTCTTTCTTACCCCTTTTTTTTTTACTTTTTGGAGAGCAATTGGGGTTAAGTGACTTGCCCAAAGTCACACAACTAGTAAGTGTGTCAAGCGTCTGAGGCCAGATTTGAATTCAGGTCCTCCTGACTCCAGGGCCAAGGCTCTATTCACTGCGCCACCTAGCCACCCCTCAGATTCTTAATCATAATAATTCTATATTTCAGATTCTTTTCTTCAGAGCAGATGCTTACTTGGGGAATGGGTAAAGTAAATGTTGAATAATAATAATGCAAGAGACCTCCAAGAAAATATTCACTAAGAAATTTTCCAACACAGTACAAAGGTGTTTTCAAGATGCAATTGTCAAGAATAGCTTTAGTAAATAGTGCTCTGAAAGTTATGAAATCAAAGTTATTAATAAAAATAGCTGACAAAGAAATCTGTGGTTTATAAAGTACTTTTCTGGTTTACAAAGGTTGCTTTCTATTATAAAAAAAGATCAAAGCTACTGTGTTATATTTCTTTATATTCCTTCAGAGAATCTGGGATATGGTGAGATATGCACATACTAGACACTCAAAAATTTTGGTTAACAAATAAATAATTCACCTAAGAGATAGGCTTTTTTTGGTTATCATTGAATATGTTAATAAAATGGCAATAGGCTTAGAATAGTTTTGAGAATTGTTTTCAGGAACTTTCGATTCATTTTAAAACACACACACTTTTTTTTTTTAAAGCAATTAGGGTTAACTTGCTCAAGGTTACACGGCCAGTTATTTCTGGGTGTGGTGCTAAGTATCTGAGCCCAATTCGATCCCAGGTCATCCCAACTCTGGGACCAGTGCTCTTACTCGCTGAGCCACCTGGCCTCCCCTAAACAATTGGGGTTAAGTAACTTTCTCAAGGTTACATGGCCAGGTGTTTCTGGCTGGGTGCTAAGTGTCTGAGCCCGGATTCAATCCCAGGTCTCCCGACTCTGGGGCCGGTGCTCTTACTCACTGTGCCACCTGGCCACCCCTCACACACACACATTCTTGGGACAGATTAATTCCAAATCATTGCTAAACTATTCATTAGATCCAGTCTTCTAAGGCTCTCCAATGGGACAACATATTTGTCTGAATAGTCTGAATTACTGTATATACTTGAGAATAAAACTACTCATATATTATCTCCTCATTGTGGATGCCCCCGCCAATCATGCCAACTATAACCCAAACAAGCCTGCCTGTCCAAAAGGCTTCTTCTTGTTCAACAAAAGTTCACAACAGGGGTTTCACCCAATTGAATGAGAGTATACCAATGAAGTAACACGATAAGCCTTCCCTTTTCTATCTTTTATCACTTGACCAGTTCATCTTCTTTTGTAATTGTACATTTCTTTTCATTTGGTATTTCTTTGTAAATCATTATTTATTACCCGTTGCAGCTTACTTTCCTCACTACCTTCTGAGGAATTAGTCTAGAAATTAGACTAACTTGTGTAAATGATACTTTTACTAAGAATTGAAGATGTTCATTTTTAATTATTATTATTTTTTAAGCAATCGGGGTTAAGTAACTTGCTCAAGGTTACACAGCCAGTTATTTCTGGGTGTGGTGCTAAGTATCTGAGCCTGGATTTGATCCAGTTCATCCCGACACTGGGGCTGGTGCTCTTACTCTCTGTGCTACCTGGCTGCCCCACATTTTTAATTATTTTAATGCTTTAATGTTCCATGACTATAACTATACAACACCACCAGTAGCATATGGGTATTAAGAATGATCTTTGTTTCTAAAAATTCAGTTATATTTACTTTAAAAAATAATTTTTCCTGACTTCAGACTGGTTTTTCCCTCAATTACGCCAGGTTAAACAGACATGTAAATTTGTACTAGCAAATAAAAAAGCAGTAAGGTTTGTATATGTGATACTTACATTGACTTTGAAAGCTTGTACAGTGTTATCCAAGAGAAGAATGTTGCAGACCACCTCTGTGTGCTGTCTGTCTCGTGCCAGCTCGGATGCTCGTACATTGTAAGTTCTGCCAGCTGGCAATCGGAAGCGTGCGGTCATTACTGTCCACACAGGGTCTTTACAAATAAGAAAAAAAATGATAGTATGGTGAAGATACAACATAACCCTTAAATGATACGTGTTAAATTTTATCTGAACAAATTCTAAGAAAATAAAAGAGAGGCAAAGAATATTTGGCTACATTTTACTTTAAACTATTTTTAAGCAGTCAAGATACCCTAAGGGATCTATGGATAGATTTTTTTTTGGGGGGGGGAAGGGGTCTATAAACTTGGATAGGAGAAAAATTTTGTGAATTGTGAAAAAAAATCTGTGAATTCGTTTTTATTTTGATAACTATTTCAGGGTAATTAGTTTCCTTTGTAATCCTATGTATATTATTTATTACTTCAAAAACATTATTCTGAGAAATGGTCCATAGGGTCAATAACAGAAAAAACATTAAGAACTCCTTATTTATTTAAATCAAACAGAATCCCAGTTTGACAATAATTTTCAGGTAAGATTTTTAAAGCCTTTTTTTCTTTCATTTTTTACAATAATCATCATATTCTAGTAAAATATTTGACTGAGTAAGAGGTCTCACCTCTATCTCATATAATTATAACTTCTTGCCATTTGAGTGTTTATATCTTGAAATAGTCTATTTGCCCTAGAGAACAAATTCAGCAAAATGAAAAATGAGATATAAGAACAGCAGCAAAAGAAATCAAGAAAATGCTCAGAAAGTAGTATACACAGCTTAATACTAATAAAAGTGGAAATCTAAAAGAAATTATCTAAAAATTATAAAATACTACAATAAACAAAGCAATAAATGAACACACTAAATAACTTCATCACAAAAGAGAAATTAGACAGCCCATTTAAGAGCTTCCCTACAAAGCGAAAAAACTTGTCCTAACTCCACAAAGAATCACTTGGGGAAAACATTATATCACACAGTTTTTGAAAAAAAAATTAAAAGCAATGCAGAAATGCAATTAATTTGGATAAATATTGAGGGCTCACTATGTGCAAACCACTATGGTAGGTTATAGGGATAAGACGACAAAAATGCAATGTATGTAGGTTATTACACAAAATGATCTGAAAAGGAAGAGAATGCTAACAACTGTACAATGTTATGAAAGATTTTGTAGAAGAGGTATCAGTGGGGCGGCCAGGTAGCACAGCTAGCTAGTAAGAGCACCGGCTCCAATGCTGAGAAAACCTGGAGATCGAATACCGGGCTCAGACACTTAGCACCCACCCAGAAACACCTGGCCGTGTAACCTTGAGCAAGTTACTTAACCCCGATTGCTTAGGGGCGGCCAGGTGGCTCAGCGAGTAAGAGCACCGGCTCCAGTGTCGGGATGACCTGGATCAAATCTGGGCTCAGATACTCAGCACCACACCCAGAAATAATAACTGGCTGTGTAACCTTGAGCAAGTTACTTAACCCCAATTGCTTAAAAAAGAGGTATCAGGGACTAATTCTTGTAGGAATATAAGATTTTTGATAGGCTAAGATAAGAATGGGATGTACTGCAGGTGGAATTAACACAATTTAGCAACTTACTGGATATGTGGGCTGTGTAAGAGTGGAAAGTTGAATATGACACCAAGATTGGGAACTTGGCTGAATAAATGAGGCTGATGCCTAAACAGAAAGAAGAAAATTGAAAATTCTGCTTTGTACACAGTGAATTTTAAACATCAATAGAATATCCACTGCAAAATGTCCAAAAGGTAGTTTGAGATAATGGGACTGAAACACAAGAGAAAAATTAGAGATGGGTATTACAAGTTTGAAAGTAATCAACTTAGACATGATAATTAAACCTGTGAGAGATGAGATCACTGAGAGAACATAGAGAAAGGACTGAAAACAGAACCCGGATGTACAACCCAAATTAGGGAATGTGACATGGATGATGACCCAACAAAGGTCTTGAAGTTTAACTGATTTCTTATGGAAGTTTAATTAATATAAGTCTTTGCCATGACAAAGAGATGAAAAGTGTCTAGCAATCACTTTAGCCAAAGAATGCTTCACCTCCCCACCAGACAGACGGCAGCCACACGAGCTTGTTTATAAAATCTTACAGGAAAAGATGCTGGATGATTGTGAGCAGGCAAGAAGCATAAAGAAGCAGTGGAAAACCTTGTTGCTTATGGAAGATTATAGGAATAAAAAATAACACAGTCTGTTGGATTCAGGTTCTAATGTTGGTTAGTTCTGCTAAGCTGCTATTTTCTTTTTTTTTTTTTTTAAAGCAATTGGGGTTAAGTAACTTGCTCAAGGTTACACAGCCAGTTATTTCTGGGTATGGTGCTAAGAATCTAAGCCCGGATTTGATCCCCAGGTCATCCCGACACTGGGGCTGGTGCTCTTACTTGTAAGCTATTTTCTCTTTAAAAATTCTTCATTTTGGGGGCGGATAGGTGGCACAGTGAACAGAGCACCAGCCCTGGAGTCAGGAGGACCTGAGTTTGAATCCAACCTCAGACACTGGACATACTTACTAGCTGTGTGACCTTGGGCAAGTTCACTTAACCCCAATTGCCCTGCCCTCTCCCCTCCAAAAAGCAAAAAACCCAAAAAAATAAAAGAAAAATTCTTCATTTTTCTAGGTAGGAAAAAAAAGGAGATAGTGGGAAATCAAGATGACGTAAGCAAAAGATATCAATAATGATAAAGTAAAAGTAGAAGGGAAGTAAACTGATTATAAAAAGCTTGATACAAGAGACCCAATTAAGGTAAATGGTCCTAAGAGAATATAGGAATACAATTGGAAACATGACATAATGTAATTTCCAATTAGTGGAAAAGATCTGTTAAGACTTTTATAACACTAAAAACGTTATCAAGACAACAGAGCTACCACTTTTGGACTCAACATTACTGTTCCCAATATGCTACACAAAGAAGTAGAAAAGCTACAAAATGAAGTACAAAAAGAATGGGAAATGCAACTAATTTAGATTTAAGGAGGTCTGTGTTGGAGGCAATGCAATTTTGACAATGTTAAGAGATTTAAGGTATCTAACTGAAAAGATTCCTAGAGAGGTTTGTAATACAAAAAGTGGCCAAAATGCCACTCTTTATTGTTTATATTTTTAAAAGAAGGATATCAAGAAAATATAATTCAGGTCAAGATGGCGGAGTAGAAGCAGGTCCTCCATGCTGCTCTGGCTTCCACCTTCCCTAATTCATGTAAAACGGAACTCTGAACAAATTTTGGAGCTGCAGAAACCACAAAATGAAACAGAGAAGCTAACCTCCCGCTGAGGACAGTCAGGCAGGCCAGCAGGAATTGGCCAGCTCAGCGCTCTGGGAGCCCAGCCCAGCCACATGCCAAGGCTTTAGCCCCAGGGCGGGCCTCACAAGCCACCGGCCTGAGGGACTCCAGATCAGCAGCAGCTGTGGCCGTTTCCAGATTTATCAATATATAGATGTTAAGGACAAAGTGAGAGGTCAGTGCACTGTGGACTTTGGGACCCAAGAGTTGGGAGTGCCTCGGCTTCTTGAGGAGCTGTGCCTGCAGCTTCAGCTCCTGGCCTGCAGACTGTAGGGGGACCAAGCAACCAGTATGAGAGGTAATTGCTCTTGCTTTAATCTGCTTGGATGTGGATTGCAGTCTAGGGTGTAGGTCCTGGGGTATGTGACCAGCTTGCCAGAGCGTGTGGAGACCTCAGAGAGGGCACCCAACTAATACTTCTGGCAGCTGGGGTTTCCCCAGCATTTGGTACGAAGCTCCCCTGTCTGGTAGCAGAGTCCTACTGTGGCAAAAAGCCCAAAAGTCAAGTAATTGAGTGGCAACATGACCAGGCAAAGGAAACAAAGCAAACTGAAGAACCCAACATTAGACTCCTATTTTGGGGACAAAAAGGATCAAAGCATGGAACAAGAGGAAGACAGTGAAGTCAGAACTCCTGCACCAAAAGCTTCAAAGGAAAATATAAGCTGGTTACAGGCCATAGAGGGAAGACCTTAAGAAGCAGATAAGAGAAGTGGAGGAAAAATTGGGAAGAGATATGAGAACAATGCAAGAAAATTATGATATGAGAGTCAACAGTCTGACTGAGGAAAATAACACCTTAAAAAATAAAAGATAATTTAAAAATTATTGGACTACCTGAAAGCCATGATCAAAGAAAGAACCTAGAAATCATCCTCCAAGAAATCCTCAAGGAAAACTGCCCTGCTGTTTTAGAACCAGAGGGCAAAAATAGAGGTAGAAAGAATGTACCGATCACCTCCTGAAAAAGAAAACTCCTAGGAATATTATAGCCAGGTTCTGAAATTCCCAGATTAAGGAGAGAATATTATAAGCAGCCAGGAAGAAACAATTTGAATATTGGGGAAACACAATCAGGATAACACAGGATCTAGCAGCTTCTACACTGAGGGATCGAACAGCCTGGAATGTGCTATTCCGGAGGTCAAAGGAGCTGGGATTAAAACCAAGAGTCACCTACCCAGCAAAACTGAGTATCATCTTTCAGGGGAAAATATGGTCATTCAGTGGAATACAGGACTTTCAAGCATTCTTGATGAAAAAACCAAAGTTGAATAGAAAATTTGACATTCAGATACAAGAAGCAAGAGAAGCATGAGAAGGTAAACAGGGAAAAGAAATCATAAGGAACTTATCAAAGTTGAACTATTAACATTCCTACATGGAAAACCAATAATTGTAACTGATGAAACTTTTCTCAGTATGAAAATAGCTGAAGGGAATAGAAATATATATGTCTATATATGAGGGTATATGGGCAGATGAATACATATATGTGAATGTGTGTATATATGTTTACAGGTATACATAGATAGAGGGCACAGGACCAATTTAACAGGAAGGGATGATACTTAAAAGGTGAAATTAAGAGGTGAGAGAGGAATATGATGAGTGGAGATGGGGAGAGACAAAATGGGGTAAACTATCTTATACAGAAGAGGCAAGGGAAAATGGTTACAATGGAGGGGAAGAACAGGAAGGCAAAAGGGAATGGGTCAAATCTTATTCCCATTGAATTTGGCTCGGGGAGGGAATGAAATACACACTAAATAGGGTATCTTACCCTACAGGAGAGAAGGGGGGAAAGGGATCAGAGGGGGGGATGATGAAAGGCAGTGAGGCTCGGGGAGAGGGAAGTTAGAAGCACCCACTTTTGAAAAGGGACAGGATCAAAGTAGAGAACCGAACAAGTGGGAGGTGGGATAGGAGGGAGGGAAATATAGTCAGTCTTTTACAATATATCTTCTATGTTAATGTTTTGCATTAGCTACACATATACAAGCTATACTGAACTGCTTATCTTCCCAGTAAGGGTGGGTAATAAGGGAGAAAGGGAATGAATCTGGAATTCAAATTTTTAAAATCAAATGTTTAAAAATATATGTATATACATATATATATATAGTTAATAATACTATTATTAATACTACTTTACACATAATTGGGAAATAAGATATACAGACACTGGGGCATACAGATCCACCATGCCCTACTGGAAAAGTCGAAAGTGATATGGGAGAAAATATGGGAGAGCAGATTGGAAGAGGGGATATCCTGTGGGACTGCTATTTTGGGGCAGTGAGTAGGGGAAAAACAGGGAGAAAATTTGTAACTCAAAATCTGGTGGAAATGAATTATGTAAATCAGAAGTTAATAAAGCATTTGAAAAAAGAAAATATAACTCATATGCCTAGATTTTCCCATCTACAGATTTTTATGAGAATAAAGAACACAAATCAAGGACATCACCAATGCTGGCAAAGATAGAAATAGGTGCCCTTTCATAAACGATTCTCCATAACAGTAAAATCCCTGATGGAAAGGCATGTTGTTGATGCTCTGTCATTCAGCTGTGTCCAACTCTTCATGACCCCATGGACCATACCATTCATGGAATTTTCTTGGCAAAGATATAGGAGTGGCTTGCCATTTCCTTCTTCAGTGTATTAATGTAAACACAAGTTCAGTGGCTTACCAAGGGTCACACTGCTAATGACATCTGAGGCCAGGTTTTGAACTCAGGTCTTCTGACTCAAGGCCCAGCATACTTATCCAGAGTCACCTCGCTTCTCCTAAGCTGACTGAAAGGTGACTATAAAGGGCATCTGATTTAGTAAATCAAAACAATTACTTAGCTGGTCTAACAAAGTATTTCCCGTACATTTATGTAAAGACAATGTAAGATTTCTTTACAGTTATAATGATCCCCTGATTTTTGATCAGACTTAAACAACTGTGATCGTCGATATCAAATGAAGCATAAAACAGGAAGGCCAATGATGTCCATCAACTCTTTGCCCCCAGTATAAAAGCCACAGCATCCAGATGGTGAGTTCTCCAGATGTTATTGTTTGCAAAACAATACGATGCTAACTGAATTAAAACCTGGAACATTACAAAATCTCTTTAAATTAGATCCATAATCATTCAGGAATTTGGTATAATGACTGATGAAGATTCCAATCCATTCTGAATGTAAAGTGCTTTGCAAATCTTAGTTCCATCAATCTATCAACATACATGTATACATATGTATATATATACATGTGTACATTTGAGCTACTGTTGTGGGCAACTTTTAATGAACATGTCTAACAGATTTCTGTCCTACCTATATACCAGGGACTTTCCCCTAAGACTCTGGACAAATGCTTGGATACCAATATATTAAAAAGAACTTTCATCATGTATCCCTTGTTTGCAGCACATAACTAGCCCACTTTGTCTTTCAGACATACATGTCTCTAAATACAGTACTTCCTTCATGTGTATTACAACCTACATTCCTGCTCACCACATGCCTCTGCATTGCTTTTTGGATGACTCTCAATTTTATCATCAGTAAGGTTCTTAGATGGAATCTAATCAGTTAGAAGGCCTGGATGTAATTCTATTATGATGATCTCAAAAGACGGATACACAGAGAAGAGGAATGTGCAGGGTAAGGGGAGAAAGGAAAGGAAAAATGGGGTAAATTATGTCACATTAATAGGGTAAAAAAAAGAAGGGAAAACAAGTTAAATGAATTACTGGAGGAAATACACAGTAAAACTATACTAGCAGTAGCTGTACTCAATTTACCTTTATCAGACATAAGTCTGACCATAAAATAAACAAGTACAAAGTTAAGTAAATGAATAGAATTTTATTAAACTTAGATTTGACAGACCTCTGGAGAATACTGAATAAGAATAAAAGGAGTATACCTATTTTGCCTTGGTGCATGGCAGCTTCAAGAAAACTGACTATGTATTCTGTCAAAAAATTTCACAAATGCAAAAGAAGAAACAAAATTCCTCTTTTTTCTGACAATAATGAAATAAAATTATAATCAGTAAAAAGCCCTTGTTGATATAAATAATAAAGGGCAACTAGGTGTTGCAGTGGATAAACATGCTGGGCCTGAGATCTGAAGACTCATCTTCTCAAGTTCAAATGTGGCCCCAGATACTTATTAGCTGTGTCACCCTGGACAAAGCCATTTAACCTTATTTGCCTCAGTTTTCTCATCTGTAAAATGAGCTAGAGAAAGAAATGATAAACCATTCCAATATATTTGCCAAAAAAACCAAAATAAAACCCAAATGGGGTCACACAACTGAAGAAAAAACTGAACAGTAAAAGGACTTTAAAACCACCATTTAAAAGTTAATTGCAAATGAAATAACTTGATCTCCAAAAATAAGTGGGTCAAAGAAGAAATAAAGAAGCAATCATTTCAATCAAAATAAACAATTATGAGACCACATATCAAAATTTGGGGAATGCAGCAAAACCATTTCTTAGGGAAAAGTTTGTATCTCTATAAGCTTAATAAATAAATAAAGAGAGAAACAGTAAATGAACAAACAACAAAAAACCCCAAACCTCAAAACACTGAACAAATAAATCTAGTAGCTTTTTTGGGTGGAGGGAGGCAAAGGGTACAAGGGAGACACAATATAATAGATAAATCATTGGCTAATCTGATTTAAAAAAAAACAAAGAAAACCAAATTACTAGCATCAAAAGTGAAAAAGGCGATTTAATTAATGAAATAAAAGCAGCTATTAGGAGTTATTTTGTCCAACTATATATGCCAATAATCCTGGAAATCAAAATGAAATGGGTGAATATTTAGAAAAATATAAATTACCCTTATTAAAAGAACAGGAAAAAAATAATTAAATAATAATAAAAAAAAAGGAAACTGAACATTCAAGCCATAAATGAGCTCCCTGAAGAAAAAAAAAAGCACCAGATTTCAAACTATATTATAAAGCTCTAATTATGAAAACAATTTGCTACTAGATTTGAAAGAGAGGTTCTACATAAGCAAATGAGAAGAGTTACCTAGTGCTTTAAAAACCCAAAGATGTCAGCTATGGGGACAAGGTCTCACTATCTCACAAGAAATTCTGGGAAAACTGCAAAGTAATCTGGTAGAAACTAGAGACTGACCAACACAGACATTAAATTAAAAGTTTCTGAACAAGGCCAATGAAGCAAGAATTAGAAGTAGGAAACTGTGGGGGGAGGGGAAGAGTATTTACAGCAAGTTTTTGGATAAAGATCTCATTTCTCAAATACATAGGGAACTGATTCAAATTCATAATACAAGTCATTTCCCAATTAATAAAAAGTCAAAGAATGTGAAAAAAGTTTTCAGATGAAGTAGATAGAGAAATATAAAATAAAATAACTCTGAGATACCAACGCACACCTACTGGACTGGCTAAGAGGACAGGAAAGGAAAACGATACAGGCTGGAGATGTGAAGAAACAGGCGCACGCACGTGCTGGTGCTGGAGCTGTAAGCTACTCCAGAGATTCTGGAGAATGATGGGGAACCGTGCCCAAAGGGCTATCAGACAGGGCTATCTTCTGACCCAGTAACACCACTGCTAAGGCCATGTCCTAAAGAAAGCAAAGGAAAAGGTACAAAAGCATTTACAGCAGCTCTTTTTGTGCTGGCAAAGAATCGGAATTAAGGAAATTCTCATCAATTGGGAAATGTTTAAACAAGTTTGTAAGTATTATGGAATATGATGGGAATTATTGTGCTCTAAGAAATGATGAAGGGGATGGTTTTAGAAAAACCTGGGAATACTTACATGAAATAATGCAAAGGGAGCTTAGCAGAATCAAGGGAAAAAATGTACACAGTTGGAGTGGTTAGGTGGCCCAGTGAATAGAGCACCGGCCCTGGAGTCAGGAGGACCTGAGTTCAAATCCGACCTCAGACACTTAACACTTACTAGCTGTGTGACCTTGGGCAGGTCACTTAACCCCAACTGCCCTTCCAAAAAGAAAAAAATGTACACAGTAATAGCAATATTATAATGATAATCAACTTCAAAAGACTTAGTAATTCTGATCAGTATAAACCTACAATTCCAAAGGGCTCATGATGAAAAATGCTATCCATCTCCAAACAGAGAACTGATGGGCTCAGAGTGCAGAATGAATGAAACATACTTTCCTTCTTTCTGTTTTGGGCAAACATGGCTAATGTGGAAATGTGTTTTGCATAATTTCATATATATATATATATATATAACAGGCATCATATTTCTTGCCTTTTCAATGGGTGGGAAGAGAATTTAGAACTGAAAATAAAAATAAAATTTTAGGGAATTAAAAGAAAGGAAATAGAGGCTGATCACTGAACAAATTAGGTACACATATATATACTTAGCAAATGAACATAGTAACCTAGTGGTTGATAAACCCAAAGATTCCAATTATTGGGGCAAGAATTCATGATGTGACAAGAACAGTGGGAGAAACTGGAAAGCAGTCTAGCAAAAACTAGCCATAGACCAAGATCTCACACCTTATCCTAAAAAATCAAAATACATGCATTATTTAAAGAGAAAATAAGCAAATGAGTGGAAAAGTGGAAGAAATTACCCAACAGAAAGTTTCTGACCAAACAAAAGATAAAATTCATAGGAAGTAAAATGGATAATTTTGACTATATAAATTAAGGTTTTATAGAAACAAAATCAATGCAGTTAAAATTAGGAGAAAAGCAGGAAAATGAGGTTGCTCCTAGAGGTAAAGGGTATATACTATGTGACATAGCAATACCACTATTAGTGTATCTGTACCCAAAAGAGATGAGGGAAAGAAGAAAAAGATGACCCATGTGTACACAACCGAGGAGATGCCCATCAACTGTGGCACGGTTGAACAAAAAATGGTATATGAATGTGACAAAATACTACTGGGCAGTGAGAAATGATGAAAGGGAGATGGCTTCAGAAAAACTTGGGAAGACCTACATGAACATAATGCAAAGTGAAGTGAGAAGAATCAGGAGAATAACCCACAGAATAACACCAACATTGTAGAGAGTCAGATTTGAACAGTTTAGTAACTGTTTTAGTAACATAGTTACCTACTACAATTCCAAAGGATCCACAATGAAACTTGATAACCACCTCCACATGAAGCTGACTGCAGAATTAAGCGTATGTATTTTTTCTTTTTAAAAGTTAATGCAAAGGCGGTTAGGTGGCGCAGTGAGTCAGGAGGACCTGAGCTTGGTTCCGGCCTCAGACACTTAATACATAACACACACACACACACACACACACACACACACACACACACACACCTAGCCGTGTGACCCTGGGCAAATTACTTAACCCCAACTGCCCTCCAAGGGGCAAAAAAAAAAAAGTTAATGCAGAAACTTGTTTTGCATCACTATAATTATTTGTAATTTTTAAATTTTTTCTTGAATACTCAACAGTTGGGGAAGAAGAAAAGGGAAAGGAGACAAGGTATAACTGAAAAGAATAACAGATAAAAAATGTCTCTATGCTCTAAAAAAAAAGATTAAAGAAAAAAAAATTTGAGGCCCATGGGTTCAGAATTCCATGTATACATTCATATACAGATTTTATTTTTTTACTTAGACTCATTTTGCTAATTACCCCTCTTCCTCTTTTTTGGCAGAAAAACATTCTTTGTTTTATGGGATGGTTCTCTGGGAAGGAAAAATAGGAAAGATCTAGGGGAAATTAGACAATAAAAACCAGAAAATGTCATTTAGAACATATGTATTTTCTGATGGGTGCAGAATAGTCTTGTTACTTGAATTTCCTTTCCTTTGTATTTGAAGGTCCAGTCACTAGTGGCACTTCTTTCTTCTGAACTAAATTGTACAATTTAACCTGTATGTATTTAGGACTTCACAGACTTTAACTTTTTTTTTGGAGGTGATTCATGCATTCTTTCAATTGGTATTTCATTTTCTGCATTCAGAAGCTCTGGATAGTTTTCTTGTATTATTATTACTTGCCTTAAATCGTTCAAGTTTTTTTAATTGTGAAAATGCATTTTGTGTCTGCTGTGTATTTTGTCAAATATTTAATGTCTACTAAATAAAAACGGTCATCATTATTAAGAATAGCTGGACCAGGGGAGGCCAGGTGGCGCAGTAAATAAGAGCGCCGGTCCCAGCGTCGGGAGACCCGGGATCGGTTCCTGCCTCAAGATACTCGGCACCCACATAAAAATAACTGGCCACGTAACCTTGAGCAAGTTACTTAACCCCGACTGCTTTAAAAAAAAAAAAAAGAATAGCTGGAACAGTTCACAGCTCAACCAACAAGAATGCATTAATGTACCTGTTTTCCCACAGCCCCTCCTGCATTTGTCAGTTTCCTTTTCTGTTAATTTTACTAATCTGATGGGTGTGAGGTGTTATCTCAAGAGATATTTTCATTTTCATTTTTCTAATTATTCTGGATAGTGAAATTAGAGCATTTTTTTCACTTGACTATTGATAACATCTTCTAAAAACTATCTGTTCATATGCCATGACCATTTATCAAGTGAGTACTAGCTCTTTACTCTTATAAATTTTAATCAGTTCCCTCAATACCTTAGAAATGAGATCTTTATTGGAGAAATTTTGCTGCAAAGGTCCTACCCCCCCAACTTCCAGCTACTCTTCTAATCTTAGCTGAACAGGTCTTGCCAGGGCAGAAACTTTAACTGTATGTACTCAAAATGGTCCATTTCTTCTCTGCTCCCCTAATCTGTTTACAATGTCACTCTTTTTTTTTTTTTTTTTTTGCTTTTTTTGGAGGGGGGAAGGCAGGGCAATTGGGGTTAAGTGACTTGCCCAAGGTCACACAGCTAGTAGGTGTTAAGTGTCTGAGGCCGAATTTGAACTCAGGTCCTTCTGATTCCAGGTACTCTATTCACTGTGCCACCCAGCCGCCCCAACAAAGCCACTCTTTAGGCCAAAATTAGGTCCCCTTTTGCAGTTTGTCTTATTACATTTAGTTCCTGCCAGACTTCTTTCCAGTTTTCCCAACAGTTTTTGTTTAAGAATGAATTCTTGACCCAATAGCTAGGATCTTTGAGTTTATCAAATACTAGGTTACTGTGTTCCTCTGCTTGTGATATACTGTGCACCTAACCTGTTTCACTCATTAAGCTATTTCCTACCTTGTACCAAACCGCTTTGATGATTGCTTTGTATCATCGTTTGAGGTCTGAAAAAGCTAAGCCCTTTCTTTCCTTTTTTTCCCCAATTAATTTCCTTCATACTCTTGACATTTTGTCAATATTTATTGTAGTTTTTATAAAGCAGTGGTAGTGGCTGGCATGGCATTGAATGAGTAAATTAATTTAGGTATTATCATCTCTGTTGTGTTGGTTTGTCCTACCCATGAACAAAGAGTTCTACAATTATGTGAATCTTTTGATTTGTGTAAAAATTGTTTTGTAATTGTGTTCATAATAGTTCCTGTGTGTGTCTTGGCAGGTAGAATTCCAAGTGTTTTATACTGTCCATGGTTATTTTAAATGGAATTTCTCTATTATGCTGAAGAAGTAAGTTTTTATATCCTCCAACCTGCTAATGTCATTAATTGCTTAGTTTTTCAGTTCACTCTAGTGTGAATGTTCTTTAAGTAAACCATCCCCTTAAGTAAACATATCCCCTGAAAGGTAACAGTTTTATTTCCATTAGTCACCCAGGCTCTAAACCTGGGTGTCATCTTCACCTCCTCACTATTTCTCACCTTTCAGACGCAATCTGTTGCCAAAGCTTAGTGATTTACTTTTGCAACATTTCACCTAAGTTCTCTTCTCTCCTCTGTCTCTGCCACCACTACTGTACAGGCCCTTATCACCTTATGCCTGGACTACTGTAATAGCTTGCTGATGGGCCTGTCTGCCTCAGTCTCTCCTAACTCCAATCCATCCTCCATTCAGCTGTCAAGGTAATGTTCCTGAAGTGCAGGTCCAACTATGTCACCCCACTCCTAAGTATATTCCAGTGGCTTCTCATTAACTCTAGGATAAGACACAGAATCTTCTGTTTGGCATCCAAAGCCCTTCATAATTTAGGGCTCTCCAATCGTTCCAGTCTTTTCTTTTCTTTTTTGAGGGTGGGAAGGCAAGGCAATTGGGGTTAAGTGACTTGACCAAGGTCACACAGCCACTAAGTGTGTTAAGTGTCGGAGGCTGGATTTGAACTCAGGTCCTCCTTACTCCAGGGCCATGGCACTGCACCACCTAGTTATCCCTCTTTCCAGTCTTCTTATGCTTTCATTTCTTTTCCTTTTTTTTTTTTTTTTTGCCTTTTGAAGGGCAACTGGGGTTAAATAACTTGCCCAAGGTTACACGGCTAGTTTTTTTTTTTTTTATGTGGGTGTTAAGTCCGGAACCAAACTCGGGGCCTCCTGACTCTGGGCCGGCACTTTACTCACTGCGCCACCTAGCCACCCCCTTATACCGTCATTTCAATCAAACAGTCTTCAATCCAACAACAACAGCATTTCTGCTATTCCACAAATGAGACATGCCATCTCTCAGCTCTCTTCTGCTGTCCCCTATGCCTAGAATGCTCTCCTTCCTCACCACCTCACTAGCTTCTCTGGATTCCTTTATTTCCCAACTAAAATTCCATCTTCTACACGAAGCCTTTCCCAATCCCTCTCGATTCTGGGGTATAGTCCCTCTCTCAATTATTTCTTATTTACACTATATACAGTTTGTACATATTTGTTTATTGTCTTCCCCATTAAATTGTGATCTCCTTGAGGGCAGGGACTTTATCTTTTGTCTATTTCTGTATCCTTAGTTCTTAGCACAGTGTCTGACAAATCGTAGGCACCTGGATAAATGTTTATTGGCTACCTGGAAGGGGAAAGAAGCAGATGGCATAAAATTCAGAGCACTAGTGTTGAGCATACTACTCACCACCCTCTCTTTGTAAAGAGTGGGTGAATCAAAGAGAGGGAAAAGTACAGAAGAGAATTAGATAGGAGGAAAATATGTAAGTAATTATCATAAAATAGAAGACAATGGCAGAGTAGATTGGAAAGCATAATCCAACAATATGTTCTTTACAAGGAACACATATAAAAATAGAAACACAAAAATAACTGGCTATACTAAAATCCATTGTGTTTCAACTGAAAATGGAAGAGATAATCTTCATCTCAGTCAAGGCAACAGCAAAAAATAGATTTAAAGGGGTGGCCAGGTGGCTCAGCGAGTAAGAGCACTGGCTCCAGTGTTGGGATGACCTGGGGATCAAATCTGGGCTCAGATACTTAGCACCATACCCAGAATTAACTGGCCATGTAACCTTGAGTAAGTTACTTAACCCTGATTGCTTTAAAAAAAAAAAAATAGATTTAATCAAAAGACAGAAACTCTATTTTACTCAAAGGTATCACAGACCATTAATATGAAGACAACATATATGTAACAAATGGCATAGCATTTAAATAATTAAAGAAAAAGCTAAATTAGTTATTAGGAGAAACAGATAGTAAAATTATAATGCTAAGAGGACTTTACTATACTCATTTCAGAGCCAGATATGTCCCACTAAAAAATAAACAAGAAAGGGGTGGCTAGGTGGCACAGTGAATAGAGCACTGGCCCTGTGAGTTCAAATCTGACCTCAGACACTTGACACACTTACTAGCCATGTGACCTTGGGCAAGTCACTTAACCCCAACTGCCCTCCAAAAAAAAAAGGCAACAAAAAAAAAACCCAAGAAAGAAGTTAAGGGCCTAATAGTACTATTAGGGAAAAAAAAAAACCACGACCCTTTTGGGGGCATAAAAAAGGTAAAAAAGCAAAAGTGGTAATAAGCAAGTCTTTTATAGATCACATTGCAATAATAAAATATTTTCAATAAAGGACTGCTTGAGAAATGATTAAAAATGAATTGAAGACTAAAAATGATTTAAAGAATGGGTGGATCAAAAAATAAATCATAGAAAAAGAGAAAATGGCCCAAGTAGTACTCAGAGGAAAATTTACCTATCTAAATTTTTTTAAGAGAAAAAGCAAAGATGAACAAATTGGGCCTTCATTTAAAATCTAAATAAAATGGATACCCATGAAAATATAAAATGCTTTAAGATTTAGCAGCACAAGAAATAGAGAACTTCAATAACAGAATCTCAGAAAAAGAAATCGAATAAACAATAAATGGGCTGCCAAAGAAAAAGACCCCAGGATCAAAAGGATTTAGAAACAAACTCTAACATATATTTAGGGAAAAATAAATTCTAAAATAAGGTGTTTAGAAAAAACAGGAAAATAAGGAGACCTAACAATTTCTTTTATGATTTCAATATAGTCTTGAAACCTAAAACAGGGAAAGTTAAAACAGAGAAAGAAAACTATATGGAGTGATAGCCCTAAAGGATATCAATGAAAAAATATTTTAAAAATATTAACAAGGAGACCATTTCAACATATAACAAAGATTATATATAGCATAACCAAGTTAAGATTTATGCCAGAAATCCAAGGTTAGTTCAATACTAGGAAAACCATAAACATAAATAAGCATACTAATAACAACAATAAAAAAGATCAAAATTTTTTACAAGATACAACACCTGTCACTGTTAAAAACACTAGGAAACACAGGAACAAGTTTACTTTTCCCAAATATCATAAGTAGTATCTACTTGTCAAACCCGAACTTCAATCCTATTTTACCATATCTAACCCTCACTTTGTTTCTAACCCAATTATGTAACCCCAATCCTGCTCTATTTTGGTTCCTGAGTCAAGGCCTAATTCTATTTCTAACCTATATCTAACCTTAATTCTGCTTCTAATTAAGCACAAGTCCTTTGCAATAAGACAACTGCAGTAAGGTGAAGGATGTCCATTATCATCATTACTATCTGATAACAGTGCTACAAATGCTAGCTATGGAGATAAGGACAAGAAATTGAGGGAATGAGCAGAAGCAAGGCACAAACACAACAGCGTTTTGCTTATGAGATGATGATTTACTAAACTAAAAAATTAACTGAAACAATTAAAAGCCAGCAAACTCGTAGGATATAAAATAAACTCACATAAATTATCAGAATTTCTGAAAATTACTAGCAAAATCCAGCAGGAAGAGAGAGAAAGGAAAATAGCCAAGGGCAGTATAAAATACCTGGGAGTCTGCCTGACAACACATGCAATCAGGAGCTACATGAACACAATTACAAAACACTTTATTTTCAAATAAAGATAAATGTAAATAATCAGAGAAATATTAAATTGCTCATTGTTAGCTGAGTCAATATGATAAAAAATTACACAACTGCTTAAATTACTTATTCAGCATCATAAAAACCAAACTACCAAAAGACAATTTTGTAAGAGTTGGAATAAATACTGAAAAAATTCATCTGGAGGAACAACCAAAGGTCAAGAACATCAAGGGAAATAATGGGGAACAAAAAGTGGGAAAGAAGGGAACCTCATAGTACCAGATCTCAAACTATACTTAGAAAGCAGCAATCATCTAAACAATGTGTTCCTGGAGAAGAAATAGGTTAATCAGCGGAACAGATTGTACAACATAATATACATAAGTAAATGGGCACGGTAGACCAGTGTCTGACAAATACAAAGAGCCCAGTTATTGGGATAAGAGCTCGCGATTTGACAAAAACTGCTAGGAAAACTTAAATGCAGTCTAACAGAAGCTATGTATAAACCAACTTCACAAAGTATATGCCAAGATAAATGAGCTTCTGACTTAGGCAGGGGGACATCAGAAACAAATTAGAAGAGCATATAAGAAATCACCTATCAAATCCATCAAAAGGAGAAGGGTATGACCAAACAAGGAATAGAAAGAAGGTAAAACAGACAATTCTGATTACATGAAATAAAAGAGTTTTGCATAAACAACACGAATACCTCTAAATTTAGAAGAGAAGTAGGTAAGAAAAATCTATGCAGCATGTTTTTTCTGATAAAGGTTTCAATTCTAAGATAAAAGGAAATGAAATAGTTGCTTCAAATTTATAAGAAAAGCCAAATCTCAATTGATTAATGGTCAAAGGATACAGGTAGGTAGTTCTCAAAGGAAGAAATTCAAGCTATCAATAGCCATGTGAAAAAATACTCCAAGTCATTAATAATTAGATAATTACAAATTAAAACAACTCTTGAGTTTCTTCCTCATACACAGGAGATTTGAAAAGTTTTCAAAAAAGGAAAATGACAACTGATGGACTGTAGAAAAACAGGCATGTTAATGAACTATTTGTCAGCGGTACTGTGTTCTGGTTCAGCCATTCTACAAAGTACTTTAGAACTATACCCCAAAATACCATTTGACCCACAGACACCTTTACAAGGTCTATACCCCCAAATGGATAAAAAAATTAAAAGGAGCCACACATACAAAAATATTTACAGTGGCTCTGTGTGATGGCAAAAAACTAAAAAACGAGGAAGGGGCCATCAATTGGAGACTAGCTGAACAAATTATGACATAAAAATGTAATGGAATACTACTGTGCTGTAAGATTATGACGTGGAGGATTTCTGAGAAACCTGGGAAGACTTACTTGAACTGATGCAAAATGAAGCGAACAGAACCAGGAGAACAATTCATACAATAACAAAGATATATAAGTAAAGATATATAACTTTGAAGGTTTAAGTACTTTAGTCAATATACTGATTCAACCCTGACTCAAGAGAACTCATAATGAAACTAAGCTACTCATGTCCTGACAAACAGATGACATACTAAACGGCTACAGTTAAGAAAAATTTTTAGACATGGTCAAGTATGGGAATTTATTTTGCCTGAGCATGCATATTTGTTACATTTTGTTTCCCTTCCTTTTACAATAGGGGGAGGTGGAGAGATAAAGGAGATTTTCATTAATGGGAAAAAATAATAGTCCATTTTAAAGAACATATATTATGAAACTAAAAATCATTAATAAGAGAATTTTTTAAACTATTGTATCTTTCTCCAATATCTATCAAACAAAACAAAATAAAACAAAACAAAAAAAAAACCGCCCAGATAACATCTCTACTAATAAGTTTTTTGCTAAATCATTTCATGTTATAAAGTCTAGGTAGCTGGCCAAACCACATACTTGGATAACCACATACTTGGATGAAACTTGTGCTGAGTGAAAATCATCTGTTTTGTTCCATGTTTATATTTTGTAGATCACAAGTCAACTGAAAGTTCACTGTTCAGAGATCAGGGGAAACTAAGCTTGGCCATCCTACAAATGCAATCTTCATACAAAATTAAAATAGCTAAAAAACAAGAAAAGAGGACATTAAAAATTAAAAGGGAAAGGCTTGTGAGAACATAACATTCCCACCCCTGCCCCCAAACTGTTATGTTGCTTTGTATTTATATTTATATGTGAAAATATGTAATTCTTGCCTAGACTCTGGGAATATTTATGTAGTTTTGAAAATGATGTCATAAACATCTGTCAAATATGTAGCATTAACAGAAATTCCAGAATCACTCAATTAAAAAGTCGTTAGCGGGATGGCTAGGTGGAGCAGTGAGTAAAGCACCAAGGAGTCAGGAGGACCCAGTTCTGATTCCACCTCAGACACTTAACACCCCCCCCCAAATCTAGCTGTGTAACCTTGGGCAAGTTACATAACCCCAATTTCCCTCCAAAAAAAAAAAAGTCATTAGCACCTAAAATGGCAGGAAAATATTTTTTGCTATTAAAATTATATAAACAATATTATAAAGAAGATTGCACCTGTTCTTTTGAGGTCAGAAACCAGTGCCCCTTAGCTGTCTAATAATCAGTTCTAAGGATACAGTGCTTGCTTTTACATATAAATTTTTACATAATATTGGCTCTCTTTGAAACTATAATAAATGTTAATTTGGATTCCACTTGTCCAGAGTTTGAAATCACTCAGACTGGATGAAAGTTTATCTTTGCATTAACTTGCATCTCATTATCTACTTAAGGTAGGTCAATAGTGCAAGAGTGCATGGAAAAATAGTAAAACTACTTAAGGGAACAAACTTCTCATGAACATTAGCAACATATCTAATTCTCTAACCCATAACTGAAAAATTAATTATAAATTCTAGCTATCTATTCATTAAAGCAATTCTCTTCAAGAGATTTGAGAAAGCAAAGAAGTGAAAGTAACATTCAGCACTGAATTTCATAGGATTATAGATTTAAAGCTGGACTTGGCTTCAGAGGTGATTTTACAAGTGAAGCCTGGAAAAATTAAGTGTGTTTTCCATACTCACAAAAATAGTAAGTAAGGGACCTGGGGCAAGAATATCATGCATAGTAGCCAGCCCTCAAAGTCAGGAAGAACCAGGATCCAGTTCAGGTTCTGAAATACCAGCTGAGAGACCATGAACTCAAATTTTCAGGCTCCCAGACACTTTCCCACTGCCTAACAAATAAAGCCCAAATTTTTAAGCCTAGCATGCAAGGCCCTTGGGAATCAGGCCTCAACCAATCTTTCCAGGCTTATCAACTTCTCCCCTTCATGAACTTTACTATGAACAGTTTCTAGAACTCATCCCACATTTCTACACTTCTGTTCCATCACTATAGATAGTCCCTCTATCTTGTATATTTCCCCTATAATGAATCTCTTTCTTAAAACCGTCAAAATATTATACCTGCTATTACTAAAGAATTTCCCCAGAAACATAGATATAATTTTATGTGACTTCTCACCCTGCCTATGCATCATAAACAGGTGGCACAGTGGACAGAACACTGGGCTTGCAATCAGGAAGACAGCTTCCTGATTCCAAGTTTAACTCTGGCCTCTGATACATATTAGCTGTGTGACCCTAGGCTACATAATTTTGTTGGTCTCAGTTTCTTCATCTAAAATAAGTTTGAGAAGGAAACAGTAAACCACTTCAGCATCTTTGCCAAGAAAACCCCAAAATGGGATCATGAAGAGTCAAGACACAAATGAACATGACAAGTAATAACAACAAAAAGATGAAATGCTACTCTTTGAGCCCTTTACAGTGATGAGCTCTGGGCTCTAGGAGCCCCCTCGAGCTCTCCTAGAGTACTTGAGGTACAGCCTCTGGGCACTTCCCTTGGACTCTTGATTCAATCATGCCATTTGGTGAGGCAAGTCTGTTACTGGACTTCCCACCCCTGAACTGGCCTAGCCCACCACTGTCTGTAGTCTCCAGCTACTTCCCACCCTTAATCACTCATTGACCTCATTAACTCCTCCTGAAAACCCTCCCCAAACTCCTCCTCTAGACCACCCCCAGATTCCTCCCACAACCTTCTGCATATAAGACCCTGTCTTGTCTTCATGTTTGTGAGAGCCCCATTAGAAGTCCATGGAAGAAGGAGAGCACTGTGACAGCACTATAGAATTTTCTAGCACAGACTTACTCTGTGTCTAATGAAAACGAAGTTTTAATGAATTTTACTTTTCTTTGGCTGAAAAGACTGGAATTCATTCAGAAGGACCCGACATGTTGGTATTTGGGGGTCTCCAGAGCAATCCTAACTTAGGGGTTAGTGGGTAACCCTCTTCAATAGTGTTTAAATTTCTTTTAGTGATGACCTCAGTTTCTTGGAAACTACTTAAGCCAACAACAGCAACAACAAAATACAACCTATGGCAGAATCACCTTGTGTTCAAATGATCTTTTATTACTTACGTTTCTGTGATCATACAAATGTTTAATCAAATAGTATAATCACATGTCTTCAGCTTTTCCTCATTTCTTCAAGTACAAACACAATACTTTTTGTATTACCCCTGCAACTCTCATAATCTACAAACCAAATGTAATTCACTTGCTCTCACATTCACTTTTAACTAAACTGAAATGATTCTTCTTGTGTTTCTTTGATAATTTATTGCAACTCAGTGTACTACTTAAAATTGTTCAGTTTCCTGAAAGTACGAACTAAATTCTCATAATTCTTTTGAAGAAGCAAACTAGTCAAACAGAATCAGGCACAACATCATCACAACAGAAAGGAACTCAAAGGGTAAATAATCCTCAAATATTTACATTATCAATTAACATTTTAAGTGTCTAAAGTATATATGATTCTCTACTAGACTGTTTAAATGGCATAACTGCTGTGATCAGTTACCTTAATAAGTTTTGTTAATGAAAACAACTACTTGCACAAGTAATCCCAAAATAATTTTTCTCTGGCTATGAATAAAGTTTGCAAGGGCAGAAGGGATAACATAAATCATTTTCTAATAAGGTTTAGATACTTATAAAAAGAAATTTGTATTCTCTTAAAATACCACTTTAAAAATTATACATGGGTGGCTAGGTGGCGCAGTGAGTAAAGCGCGGACCGGAATCATGAGGACGCGGGTTAGGTTCTAGCCTCAGACACTTAACACCCACACAAAAAAATCTAGCCATGTAACCTTGGGCAAGTTACTTAACCCCAATTGCCCTCCAAAAGGCAAGCAAGCAAATAAATAAGTAAAAATTATACAGCATTTAAAGAGCTTACAAAACAATTCCATATGTACTCTTTGATCCCTAAAACAATCCTGTAAAGTAGAAAAAGCAGAAATTACTAAACCCAGTTCCAGAGATGAAGAACCACCTTAGGAACAAAGAAATTAAGCAACTTGTTCAAGGACACACATCTAGTTAGCGGCAAAGCCAGGAATACTGTGTTTTAAGACTCCTGCTCCACTGTTCCTGTAACCACAACAGGCACAGTTCTTGGAAGGATGAGGCTTCCTAGAAATGATGAGCAGGCAGATTTCAGTAAAAACTAGAAAGACTTACATGAACTGATGCAGTCAAGTGAGCAAAATGAGAACACCGAGTACAGCAATAGCAACATTGTACAATGACCAATTCTGATAGACTTAGCTCTTCTCAATCTAAGCCAATTCCCAAAGACTCATGGTGGAAAATGCTGCCCACACCCAGAGAAAGAGCTATGGAGTCTGAATGCAGAGCGAAGCGTAGTGTTTTCACTTTTTTGTTGCTTTTTCTTTCTCATGGTTTTTCCCTTTTGTTCTGATTCTTCTTTCACAACATGACAAATGTGGAAATATGTTTAATAAGACTGTAACTCTGACGGTTAGCCACGTTGTTCAAATGCCAAACACATACTAGCTAAAAAGACTATTTTATGGAGACACTCTCAAGGTCTCTCAAGAACTCTGGAATTGATTGTGTGACATGGGAGACACTGATATAGGACCACTCAGCATGGCGTGCCCTCATCAGAGAAGGGTGTTACGCTCTATGAACAAAGCAGAAATGAAGCGGTTCAAAAGGAACATGAGATGCACAAATTCAGAGAATCCCTTCCACATGTTCACATGGAATATTTGTGCCTGACCTGTTGTAATGGAAATGCAAATTTAAAGATCTTCCTTGCCCCTAGGCTAAAGTGCACCTGGAGCCTGGAGTGGGAGGCTTGTTTTTCAATTGATACTTTTTGATTGGCCAGTGGGTCCAAAAGGTTGTTACATTCTCTGAACCAGGAGAAGGCTATATAAGCCCTGATGTGAGGCTTTGTTTTGGGGCTCACTTTGAGAAGTGTTTTGTGATTTGATTTGGATTTTGGGAAGCCGTCGTCCAGAGCCCCCTGGCTTTGAAAAACCCAGATGTTGAAACCCAGATGTTGATCTGGTATGGATGTAATGGCTGGACAGTTTGGAAAGCTGTCTACTTGATCTGTTTCTGTCTTAATAATTCTGCCTGTATACTTTGAAGTTCAGGGTGCTGACCTTTTTCCCCTGAACTAGGTAAAAGATACATATTTGACTGATTAAAGTAAGCTTGTTAACCCATTTTGAGTGGCTTTCCTTTATCAAAGCAGATCCAAGAACCTGTGTTGGCAGCCACCCTGGGGATGCTGGGGGGCTTGCTGCTACACCTGTGTTAGAGCATTCTGACTGTACTGCTCTGATCAGAGTCCGACACGCTGTAACTTGATTCTAACACAGCGATGTCACTTTGGTCCTCTTTGAGAATGAAGAACAACCCACATGCATTACCTATGTCAGATTGCTTGCCGTCTCCGGGAGGAGGCAGGGGAGAAAAAATTTAGAACTCAAAATCTTATAAAAGTGAATGTTGAAAACTATCTTACCATGAAATTGGGGAAAAAATGCTATTAAGTGGGGGAAAAAGATGAGGCTTCCTAGGAAAATGTTAAGAAATATAAATCAGGGGCGGCCAGGTGGCTCAGCGAGTTAAGAGCACCGGCTCCAGTGTTGGGACGACCTGGAGATCGAACCCCGGGCTCAGACGCTCAGCACCACACCCAGAAATAACTGGCCGTATAACCTTGAGCAAGTTACTTAACCCCGATTGCTTAAAAAAAAAAAAAAGAAAGAAATATAAATCAAATGGTAAAGACAGTAAATAGTCAATATTGTGGTAATGCAAGAACACTAATACAGCACTTATAGAGCTGTTACTTGATCCAAACTGTCCTGGAAAGCTATCTGGAATTATGTATTTAAAGCTCTAAAATATTTATACCTTTTGATTTACTTTGATTACAGTCCTAGGCATGTACCTCAAGGAGATAAAAGATAGAAAGGCACCCCCCATACATCAAAATGTTCACAGCACACTTCTTTTATTTGTGGTAGCAAAAAGTGGAAACAAAGTGGACTATTTGCTGACTGAAGAGTTAGGAAGATAATGGAATATTACTGTATGGCAAGAAACAACAATCATGAAGAATTCAGAGCAACATGGGCAGACCCATGGGGCCTGATAGAGAAGAACCAGGAGAGGATTATAGTAATCATAACAGACAGGTGTATGGCAGGCTTGCCCCAATCTTTAATGTGTGTGCGTGCATAAATCCATCCTGTTGTTACTTAGGTGTGAGTCTTCCTCCCTCCAATCCCATACACCATCACCACTGTCACTGCCATCACACCAAGCCCTCCCAACCACCACACCAAGCCCTCCCAACCACCACTTATACTCTTTGAAGGCAGAGATTGTCTCACTAACAAATACGTCAATTGAGTGCAAATTTAGTAAGTGCATTATTAATATTATTTCTCTGAATTATCACAACTGTGGGAGGAAATGTGAGACTGCCATTTTCCAAATAGGCATATTGAATCTGGGGCTGCTAGGTGGCACAGTGCATAGAGTGCTAGGCCACTTACTATCTGTGTGAATCTGGACAAGTCACTTAACCCTCTTTGCCTCAGTTTCCTCATCTGTAAAATAAACTGGAGAAGGAAATAGCAAATCACTCTAGTATCTTTGCCAAGAAAACTCCAAAAGGGGTAGTGGAGAGAGGGGTGTGACAGAAAACAACAAACCAAATTTGAATATGAGAGAGTTTAAGTGACTCCCCTAGGATAATGCAACTATCTGAGGCAGAATTTACCAAGTGTGGTAAAGGCAGTATCTTAATCCCCTCATGAAAGTTAATCTAGTTTTTTCTTTTTCTTTCTTTCTTTCTTTCTTTCTTTCTTTTTTTTTTTTTTTTTGCTTTTTGGAGGGGGCAGGGCAGGGCAATTGGGGTTTAAGTGACTTGCCCAAGGTCACAGGGCTAGTAAAAGTGTCAAGTGTCTGAGGTCACATTTGAACTCAGGTCCTCCTGACTCCAGGGCTGGTGCTCTATTCACTGCCACCCAGCCACCCTCTGATCTTGTTCTTTCTTAAAGGGTATTGAAACCTGTGAGATTTGATTGGCTCAGGATATTAAAGGTATAGGTAGTTAATATCACTTCCTATTCATCTGAAGACAAAACAATTAAGAGGACTTCAACCTCATTTTGAGGTCTGACTGACAGACCACCATGGCCTATCTGAGATAGGAGAGCTTCACTCAACTGAATCAACTAGTTGTGTATCCAATGTATGTATCTCTTTCCAATAGCCTACTACTAAGGTTAAGTTAATCTCCTTTCTATTACCTGTTGAATGATCCATAAATGTCTCTCTTCGTTCCAATATCAAACCTAAGCCCAGAACATCAGACTTTTCAAATTCACTGCTCAAAACAATGACTAAATAAAAAAGAAAAGTAAATGGCAGCTGAACTCTGATAAATTATGATCGTGGATTTAAGTATTAGAGAATATAAGACGCACTGTTTACTCTTCTATTATAGGCAACTACAAGTACAGAATGTCGCAGGTGACTATTTTGCCTGTTTCTTTGTTACCACGGGAAGATTCAATTAAGCAGAAGGCATATGTCAAGAAATGAGTGTAACATAAAATCACAAGTCAGCAATAAAAAAACTGGGGGATGATGACTTGGAGAGCTCCTAAAAGAACAGAACTAAAGAGAAATAGTAGGGTGGCAGAGTTGGGGGCTGGGGAAAAGTGAGACAAATGAAAAAATTGCTGCAGGGAACCTGCATAAGAAAATCAAGAGTTCAGCAATGCTTCTAAAAAAGCCAACAATATGTTGGAAGGGAAAGAAAATTTTAAGAGTGTCTTAAAGTGAAAACTTGTATTAGGCTAAAAAGTTTATCCTTTAATCCTTTAAAAAGTATTATCTCATCATTAATGATTTCTACAGTAGCATATCTAACTTACAGAAAAAAGAATTAATCAGAAGTAAGTAAATATCCTTTGCTTTACAGGAGAGACCCAATTCAGTGAAGCTGTCCCCATGAAGGTAATTTCTATAAATTAAAGCCTTCACAAGTTTTATAGCTCCAATCCAGATGTGCATAATCAGAATTATTATGGTGATGATTTGTATGTAGGCCCACCTCAGCAAATCCATTTTCTCAGTGACCTGAAAAAAAAATCCATTCTTTCATCAAAGTTAGTGAACCAAGTTGAAAACTTAACAAAAACAAGATTTAATATTAGTCCTTAATGTTTTTATTAACAATTTACAACTTTACTTACACATACTTCCCTAAAAATTTCTTCCATTCCTTGAAGTCTTTGATCCCTACTTAGAATCCCCAATATTCTGTTGCTTCTTCTCCTTTTATCTAATCATCTGTAACTTCTAAGAGCTCCAGAGTACAAAACCCCATTTCTACAGGAGGGTCACGCTTAAAATCTGGCAATTTCTGTAATAAGAGGAAATCTTGGAGCAGGATATCCCAAAAGTCAAAAGACAGGTTCACAATCCAGAATAATTCACCCTGCGAATAAATTTAGCATAATTCTACACTGGTAAAAATGGATCTTTAATGAAAGAAAACTTTAAAGTGCCTGTGATAAGAGAGACAGACAGACAGAGAGAAAATAAAACTGTAGGAACTTTGAAATATAAACACGAGTCCAGAGAAACCTATAAATAAAAATTAAGGAGTTGTATGATGATGTGGTACTTACATTCTAATAGGGGAGAAGAAACAAGTATCCTTTCAAAAGCTTAATATTTTAGAAGCATATTCAGAGTTAATTAAGAAAAACGGAAAACCTAGGAGTGGACTGGTTCAATTCTTATGGCTTTAAGAGAGGGGAAAAAGAAAGCAGAGTAAAAGGAATATACTAGCATAGAAAAGATGGATGAAACTGCTATTTCTTATCATTGAAGTATGTGAGTCAATAAATATACAAACATGGAGGATGAAATGGGACATTAAATTATCTTTACTCGTCTTAAATGGACAAAGGAGAACTGAACACACACAAATATCAAATGGGATCATGTAAGCAAGTTGGAGGACTAGACATTTGCTCCCATGCTCTCAACCTCTCCAATGAGGTTTATGCAGAGGTAAAAAAAAAAAAATTCAATTGTTTCTACAGTCTAGGCCACTGAGCCCAAATATGTTAAAAATATGATGAACTAGTAACAGAGAAGGCCAATATCCCCTAACATTGAACAACAGCTCACTCAGCACCCCTTCTCCCATTGCCCACCACAGTCCCCAGAGGAAGGCAGTACAAAAGTCACACAGACTTTTAGAAGAATTCAACCCTACCCACTCATCCTGTTCTCTCCACTCCCCCTCCTCCAACTAAAGAAATCTGCTCAGGCTGCAATAGCCTCATGTGCTTCAATAGAACGCTGAAGGAAGGTGGAGAAACAGAGCAGGACATGTGCCTGAGCTTGCAGCAGAGCTCAGCTTTAATACCCCAGTATTCCTTGTCCCAGTACCACAAGAGCCAAACTCCAACGGACAGAAATGTGCTTTCTGCGATCCGTGCTGTGGCAGCTCATTCTATGCAGCTGGGTCACAGACAACACACTGGGGGACCGTACTGGAGGGTAAGCACTGCAATAAGCCTGAGGGGAAATGTCCCACCTGCAGCTAGGGCCACTTTTGTCCCCCCCCCCCAATTTACTTGGGGAAGAGACTAATGGCACACGGAGG
>NW_027187325.1:10224782-10283245 GCF_028583685.1 Petaurus breviceps papuanus
CCCCCCCCCCCAATTTACTTGGGGAAGAGACTAATGGCACACGGAGGAAGCACAGACACAATGATAGGAAGGAGGGAGTCACAAAGTAAGCAATATGGGAAAATAAAAAAAATAAAGAGGAGTTGGGGAACTGAAATTACCAAAGATTACAGGAGGAAGAAAACAAAAGATCTAGGTAAAAGCAAATAAACTGACATGGAAGACATGAACAGTAAAAGGAATGGTCTCCTGACGTAGTACAATAGTTTGGGTTCTCGTGAATAAGTACTGCAAAATAAAGGAAACTTATTTAATACCTGATGAGGCAGAAGACATTGTGGACATGGAGGAAAGCAAGGAACCACAGAACAGTGATCCTGAGTGGTTTAAAAAAGAAATACATTTGTGAGGGGAACATTTATGGCTTACACAGCAGAAATGATTAGTCAAAATAGAAAATGTGAATTGGTGACAAGTTCACCAAAGAAAGAAAAGAGATTGGGAATACACATACACAGAAGTAAAAAATAATCTGGGGGGAGTAAAAAGCAAAAATAGTAACATTAAATGAAAGAATGCTCTTCCTACAAGCAAAACAATCTCAAAGAGGGAAAGGACCTATATATAAAAATATATATTTATCGCAATCCAAAATGTGCCTTATTCCTACTGAAGTAGCACCACAAGCAACTCAAGAATTGCTAATAGATCGGTTTGGATATTAGGTTCTTGGGGAAAAAATATTATTTCAGCCAAAAACTTTTAAAGAAAATAAGGGAAAATTATTTTGACATTAATTATAGATATAAGTAAAATAATGGTAGAAAGAGCAAAAATGAACTGTGAATCAGCAGAACAAAAAGTAGACAATGAAAACAAAGTGAAAGAGCAGGGCAATAATTTAACGAGACCTAGAGAGCCAACAGAGAGTAGAGCAAGAGAAAGTAACCAAATTTGAAGATAGATAATAATTAGCTCTTGAGAGGGCAATGATAAAGAAAAGAACCTGAAGAAATAACTCATGAAAATTGCCCGGAAATAATAATAATAACTTGGAATCAGAAAAAAATTCGGTTACAACAAGAAAACACCAAAAATTCAAGTTTCCAAGGCACATCAAACTCTAATACTTCACAGCTACAACTGAAGAACAGAGAGCTGCTGATCAAGAACACCCCACACACCCCCACCCCCTCCCTCTAAGAGCTTTCCAGCAAACCTAAGGATGCCTTTTGAAGGCAGAAGAATGATACTTAAAAACTTAAAAAATAAAAGGCCTTCAAAGAATTACGTGACAAAAGATTTAAATTCAGTTAAATAATCACTAATTAAACTCTCTTCTCAACCCTACAAAAAAGGCAGAAAGAACAAATCAAAGAATTAGACATATAATTAAGAAAACTTGAACAAATAAAAAATCCTCAAATAACAAAGAAATTCTGAAAATTAAGGAGCTTAATATATAATTAAAAGCAAAAAGAGTATTGAATGGATAATAAAATTGGAAGCTTTAAAAATAAACTAATAAAATAAATAACTAATCTGAGTTTTAAGATTAAAAGGAAAACTAAATTGTTCATATCAAAAAGGAAAAAGAAAATTCACAATTGAGGAAATTAACAAACAAAACTGATAAATGGAAAACATGAACATATACAAAAAATGTAAAAGATCCAGATAAACAAAACACAAAGATGATTAAACAACCCAAATCCTAGAAAAAGAAACTGAACAAGCCAAAAATAAACTCCCACAGGAAAAAACTATACAACCAGAAAGATTTACATGTTTACTGTTTGTGGAACATAGTAAAAGCTTAATAAATGCTTGACTGCCTTAAAAAAGCAATTAATTCAAAACAATATAAACTGCTTCTAATAACAAGAAAATAAAGTACTATTTCAGTCTCTCTTTTTTTTGCCTTTTAAAAATTTATTTAGTCTTTTATTTTCCCCCCAGTTACATGTAAGAACAATTTTTAAAACGTTGAGTTCCAAATTCTCTCCGTTCCTACACCCTCCCACTGAGATGGCAAGCAACTTGATAGAGATAATACATGTGTAGTCATGCAAAACATAACCATAATAGTCATGCCGTGAAAGAAAAAGTATGCTTCAGTGTTTATTCAGACAGCATCAGTTCTTTCCCTGGGATGGATGGCATTTTTCATAAGTCCTTCAGAGTTGTCTTGGATCACTGTATTGCTCGGACTAGCTAAGTCACTCACAGCTGATCATCTCACAATATTGCTGTTACTTGGTACACAGTACATTTCACTTTGCATCAACCTATGTAAGTCTTTCCCAGGTTTTTCTGAGAGTATCCTGAGCATCATTTCTTATAGTACAATAGTATTCCATCACAGTCACATACCACAACTTGTTTATCATATCCCAATTGATGGGCAAGGTTGGATTAAATGACCTTTGAATTCTTTCTAAACTCTAAATTATATTATCCCTTGAATCACAGAATCTCAGAGTAAGTAGAAAGGGCCTTCAAGAGCCAATCTATATTTGAATAAGAAAGCTTTTCTACAAGACCCTCAGCTAGTGGTCATCCAGCTTTGGGGGAACAGTTTTGTTAAGGCAGACCCTGAGTTGGTTCATTCTACTCTTGCATCCCTCTAATTGTTAATAAGTTTCCCTTAACATCAAGCCTATATTTGTTTCTCTACAACTTTCATACACTGCTTCTACCTCATCCTCTAAAAATAAACCTTAAAAATAGTGAATCCAAGCCTTTCAGGAGTTTTGACACCTTATCACTACTTGATTTCAAGATTCACTTTCCCTTTTCCCCAAACTCCAAAACTTTGACAGACCTAGGATTTCCTTGATGTAGGTAGTCTGTTCAGTGATGCAAATCACAACCTGTCCATACTTGCCATTCCTGGGTAGTTCTTCTATTTCAATCTCTTAACATAAAATAAATATGTTCCTGATACCTAAACTACTAAGACAAAAGGAAAAAATATAGCCTGATATCCCTCATGAACACAGACTCAAAAGTTTTTTGTTGTTAATGGTTTTTTTAGAACTGAAGCATTTATTTAAACACCAGAAAACCCAATCCCCAAACCAGTAAGCCGATTCCATCATAGTACCAAAGATAATCAGGAGCCACAGCATCCTTCAGCTTTCCCACAAACCAATACAAGACCAATATTTATTCACAAACCTCTCTCCTTGACTCAACCTCCTCTCCCCCCCACTGTCTCTCTTGCTCTGGCTCCCAGCTTCCTGTGGGCTCTGCTTCCCTTCAGCAAACTCCTCCCACCACAGGCTCCATGCACCACACTCAGCCTATTAGGGGCCAGCTTCCTGTGGGCTCTGCTCCCTTCTTTAGCAAACTCCCTCCATCACAGGCTCCATGTGATTACCCTCAGCCAATGAGGAGGCAAAGTTTGCTTCCAAAGCAGGGAGGTCTTCAGATCCCCCCTGGGTCTGTTAAGGGTCAGGGAAGATCTTCAAATTCTCATTACACTCCCTTAGTTCTGAGGCAATGGGGACAACAGATTTCAATAGTCCCACATCTGAGGATGAAGTAGCCCACAGAGAGAACCAGGGGTGTCTGATGGAGTATCAGAACTCTTCAGGAGACTCTCTTGGGCATTCTGAACCAATGTGGGAAGGAGAGAGAGAATGTATGAAAATGAGTTCTCAGGGAGCTGCAGGGACAGAGATTGATCGGGGAGCAGAAAATAGTATCTCTCGGTTGACAAAGGGGATCATGATCCAACGGGTTAATTTTTTAAAATTATTTTTCAGTTCACATCATTCATTTCCACAAGATTTTGAATTACACATTTTCTCCCTATTTTTCCCCTAACCACCACCCCAAAACAGCCATCCCACTGAATATCCCCTCCCCAAACCTGCTCTCTCCCATATTTTCCCCCATCCCCTCTCCAACTTTGCAGTAGGGCATGGTGGGTCTCTATGCCCCAGTGCCTGTATATCTTATTTCCCAGTTACATGTAAAATAATAATAATAATAATAATATATTTTAAACATTTGATTTTAAACCTTTGAATTCCAGATTCATTCCCTTCCTCCCTTGTCACCCACCCTTACTGGGAAGATAAGCAATTCAATACAGGTTATACATGTGTAGCTATGCAAAACATTTCCTTAGTGGATATACTGTGAAAGACTGACAATATTTCCCTCCGTCCTATCCCACCACTCACTCGTTCTATTCTCTACTTTGATCCTGTCCCTTTTCAAAAGTGGGTGCTTCCAACTTCCCTCCCCCCCCCCCAGTCTGCCCTCCCTGCCATCATCCTCCCTCTCATCCCCTTCCCCCCCCATTCTCCTGGAGGGTGAGATCCCCTATTTAGTGTGTATTTCACTCCCTCCTCAAGCCAGATTCAATGGGAATAAGGTTGACCCATTCCCTTTTGCCCTCCCATTCTTCCCCTCCATTGTAACCATTTTCCCTTGCCTCTTCCATGAGATAATTTACCCCAATCTGTCTCTCTCCATCTCCTCTCATTATATTCCTCTCTCATCTCTTAATTTCACCTTTTAAGTATCATCCTTTCTTATTCAACTTGTCCTGTGACCTCTGTCTATGATTAATGTTTTTGTAATGTTAGTAAGCTAGTTATAATGAAAGATTATACTCTATAACACAGTTGGCTTCATTATACTTGGAACTGATAGCTGGTTCAACATAAGGAAGACAACAAATACAAATTATAATAAGAAAACCCACATAATATTTCAATAGATTCTGAAAAAATTTTAAACAAAATCCAACCCCATTTCTATGAAAAACTTTAGAAATCATAAGACTAAAGGGACCTTTCCTTAATATAGTAAATAACATTTAAATCCAAGATCAAGTATTACATATATGTATTAAAGAAAAGTCAGAAGCCTTTAAAAAAGATCAAGGATAAAGGATGCCCATTATGATCACTACTATTTAACATGGTATTAGAAATGCTAGCTTTAATAAGACAAGAAAAACAAATTGAAGAAATAATAATAATAGGCAAAGAGAAAATAATGGTTTCTGCAGATAAATTATGTATTTCAAGAACCTTAGAGAGTCAAATTAAAAAATTAAGTGAAATAATAACTTCAGGAAAGTTGCAGAATATAAAATAAATACATATACACCAGCATTCCTACATTATTACCAACAAAACCCAATAGGAAAGTGAAATTCCACCTAGAATTAGCTACAGAAGCTATAAAATATCTTGAAATATATCTTATAAATCTTTACCCAGGAACTATATGATTTGAACTATAAAACACTTTTTGAAGAAACAGAAGAAACAAAGACAACTCTAAATAACTAGAAGAGAAATATTAATTGCTAACTGGCAGGTTGAACTATGATAAAAATTATAGTGCCTAAATTAATTTACTTATTCAAGGCTATAGCAAGCAAACTACCAAATGAGTAATTTATAGAGCTAGAAAAAAATTCTATTGAAGGGACAAAAAGGTCAAAAATTCCAAGAGGGCTTTAGATCACCCAATTGCAAACTGTACTACACATTTTTTTCTTCCCCCTGCCCCCATTTATTCTATTTCTCAATTACACATAGGATAATTTTTAACATTCTTTTTAAAAAATATTTTGAGTTCCAAGTTCTCTCCTTCCCTACCTCCTCTCCCCCTTCTTGAGAAGACAAGCAATTTGATATAGATTATACAGGTGAAGTCATGTAAAACATTTTCATACTAGCCATGCTGCAAACGAAAACACAGACAAAAAAAGAAAAACAAAGTTTAAAAAAGTATGTTTCCATTTGCATTCAGACTCCATCAGTTGTTTCTCTGGAGGCAAACAGCCTTTTTCACCTTAAGTCCTTCAGAGCTGTCTTGGATCACTGTATTGCAGAGAAGAGCTAAATCATTCACAATCCATCTTACAAATATTGCGATTACTGTGTACAATATTCTCCTGGTTCTGCCCACTTCACTTTGCATCAGTTCATATAAGTCTTAGCTTTTTCTGAAACTACCTGTTTCATCATTTCTTATAGCACAATAGTATTCCATCACAATCATATACAACAACTTGTTTAGCCATTCCACAATTTTTGGGCATCCGCTTAATTTCTGATTCTTTGCCACCACAAAAAAGGTCTGCTATATTATTTTTGTACATATAGGTCCTTTTCCTTTGATGTCTTAAAGGTACAGACCTAGTAGTGCTATTGCTGGGTCAAAGGGTATGCTGTTGTCAAGTGATTTTTTATGTTTGTTTTTTTGCCATTTGGAGGGCAATTGGGGTTAAGTAACTTGCCCAAGGTTACACAGCTAGTTTTTTTGTGGGGGTGTTAAGTGTCTGTGGCCAGAACCAAACTTGGGTCCTCCTGACTCCTGGTAGGCGCTTTACTCACTGCGCCACCTAGCCACCCCTGTTAAGTGATTTTTAGTTCCTTCACCTCATATTACAGATGAGGAATTAAAGCAAACAGAGTTAACTAACTTGCCCTGGGTCACAAAGCTAGCAAGTATCTGAGGTCAGATTTGAAATCATGAAGATGAGTCTTACTTACTCAAGGACCAACACTCTATCTATCCACTGTGCCACCTAACTGAGCAGGTCAAAGGGTATGCACAGTTTTGTAGCCCTTTGGACATACAGTTATCCCTTCCACATTGTGGAGTTAGGGTACGGCAATCTAGAAAATTCTTATAAAATTTTTTGGCCTTCCGTTCGTACCAGAGGAGTTTAAGTTTTTCTTTTTCTTTTATGGGGTGTTTACAATTCTTATTGTAAAATCTGTATTGATATTATACAACACTATACATGTATTTTACACACTTCTAAGTTCATAAATTTTTTATCCTCTATGATTTCTGAAAAACTCCCCCAAAACTGGAAGTGATAACTGGAGTTCCAAATTGCTCTCCAGTCTGGTTATCAGTTTTCAACTTCACCAACAATGAATTAAAGTCCCAATTTTTCCACATCTCCCCCAGTATTTATCATTTTCCTTTTCTATCATATTAGCCAATCTGATAAGTATGACACGGTACCTCAGAGTTTTTTAAATCTGCATTTCTCTAATCACTGGTGATTTGGAGTATTTTTTTATATGACCACACGTAGCTTTAATTTCTTTTTCTGTAAATTGCCTGTTCCTATTCTTTGACCATTTATCAATTGGGGAATGACTTGCATTACTATAAATTTGATTCAGTTCTCTATGGATTTGAGAGATGAGGCCTTTATCAGTGAAACGTGTTATAAAAAAACTTTCCCCATTACTCCTTTCCTTTTAATTTTAGCTACATTGCTTTTATTTGTGCAAACCCTTTTTTATTTAACATAATGAAAATTATCCATTTTATGTTCTGTAGTATTCTCTATCTTTTGTTTGGTCATAAATTTTTCCTTTATCCATAGATCTGACTGATAAAAATTTCCCAGTCTCCCCTAATTTGCATATAATATCAGCTTTTATGTCTAAATCATGTACCCATTTTGATCTTTTTTGGGTATAAGGTTTGATATGTCAGATTTATACCTAGTTTCTGCCAAACCACTTCCAGTTTTCCTAACAAGTTTTGCCAAATTGTGTACTCACTAAATTAACTATGGTCTTGTGTGCCCAATCTATTCCACTGATTCACCACTTTTTTTCTTAGTCAGTACCAGATTGTTCTGATGATTACTACTTTTTTTTTTTTTGGCTTTTTGGAGGGTAATTGGGATTAAGTGACTTGTCCAAGGTCACGTGGCTAGCTGCCCTGATTACTACTTTCTAATAAAGTTTGAGATGTGGTACTGCCAACCCACCTTCCTTCACATTAAAAAAAAATTGATTCCAGGGAGGCTAGGTGGCACAGTAAATAGAGCACAGGCCCTGGAGTCAGGAGGACCTGAGTTCAAATCCGGCCTCAGACACTTAACACAAAAACTAGTGATGTGACCTTGGGCAAGTCACTTAATCCCAATTGCCCTCCAAAAAGCAAAAAAAAAATTTTTTTGGATTCCTTTAATATTCTTGACCTTTTGTTCTTCCAGAAAAATTGTTATTATTTTTCTAGTTATATGAAAGAATTTCTTGGTAAATTTGGTTTGGTATGGCATTAAATAAGTAAAATAACTTAGGTAGAATTGTCATTTTTATCATATTGGCTTAGCCTATCTATGAGCAATTAATATTTTTCTAATTGCTTAGATCTGGCTTTATTTGCGTAAAAAGTGTTTGCAATTGTGTTCACAGTTCCTGGTTCAAACCAGTAATAACTAAAACTGGTACTGGTTAAAAAGGAGAGAGGTTGATTAGTGGAATAGTATATGACATACAAAAGCAAAGAAAGCAGCACAGTTCAACAAAACCAAAGACCCCAGATTATTGGATGAAAGTTTTAATATTCAGCAAAAACTGAAAGCAAGGCACACTGGAGAGCAATCTGACAGAAATTAGGTTTAAACCAACACCTCACACAATATAAGCTCCAAATAGATAGAAAACCTAGATATAAAAAGTTACACAAATTAAAAGGTCCAATCATTCTGAAAAGTAATTTGAAATTATGCCCAAACAACTAAGTTGTGCATACTCTTTTACCCAGCAATATTGCTTCTAGATCCATAACCTAAAGTGATCCAAGAAAGAGGGAAAGGATTTATGTGCAAAAATATTTATAGCAGTTATTTTTGTGGGGGCAGAGTTATAAATTGGGGGGATGCCCATTAATTGGGAGCTAAAATGGCACAGTGGATAGAGTGCTTAGGCCTGGAGTCAGAAGTCTCATCTTTCTCAGTTTCAATCTGACTTCTGAGACTTACTAGCTGTGCGATCCCGGCAAGTCCCTTAACCCTGTTTGTCTCAGTTTTTCATCTGTAAAAATGAGCTGGAGAAGGAAATAGCAAAGCACTCCAGGATCCTTGACAAGAAAACTCCAAATGGAGTCACAGAGTCGGACATGATGGAAACAACTGAACAACAAAATATGAATATAGAGGGACATTACTATACTATAAGAAATGATGAAGGGGAAGGTTTCAGGCAAACTTTAAAAACACTTGCAAGAACTAATGCAAAGTAAGCAGAACCAGACAACAATTTATAAAATACTAAGAACGACATAATCAACTGAGAAAGCCTTAATTAGAAACTCTGACAGACACCATGATTAGCCATAATACCAAAGAACTCATAATTTAAAAAAAAAAATAAGGCTATCCACCTCTAGAAAGGGAGCTGATACATTCAAAGTGCTGTCTAAAGAAACTTTTCTTTTTTTTCTTTTTTGGGGGTGTTAGGGGTGGCTAATATGAGATTTGTTTTACATAACTATATATTTGTAATGGATTTTGTTTTTCTTGCCTTCTCACTGGGTTAGGAGAGAGACAGAGAGAATTAATGATACAAAAAAAAAATCATAAAATTAAGGAAAAAATTTACTTTTGGGAGGTACGGGTAGAAGTTCATGTCTAAAAAAGTGAAAGTAAAGGTAACAAAAAGATAAAATTTTAATTATACAAAATTGAAAGCTTTTGCCCAAAGAAATCTAACATACTAAAAATTAGAAGGAAACAAATAACTGGGGAAAAAAGCTTTGCAAGAATTTTCTGATAAGGGCCTCGTGTTCAAGATATATAAGGAACTGATTCAAATGTTTTAAGACTAAGAGCCATTCCCCAAAAGCAGAGGATATGAACAAGCAGTTTTCAAAGGAAGAAATCCAAACTATCAACAAACATATTTTAAAATTCTCTCAATCATACAAACTAAAGCAATTCTGAGATTTCACCTGCCATACCCAAAATAGCAAAGATGTCCAAAGACAAAATGAAAAAATGCTGAATGGGCCATGGGAAAATAGGAACACTAGCTCCCTGTCTGGTATGAGGAAAGTAAAAGCAGGCTAGCGTGGCTGGATACTAGGTAGAAGAGAGTATACAAAAAGACTGGGATGGAGGTACAGGTTAGAGAGAGCTTTAAATGCCAAACTGCAGTGTTATTTGATCCTCTAGGTACTCTGAATTCATTGACAATTACTGACATAGTCAAATCTGATGGATTAGGGTGGGGAGAGATCTGAGGCAGAGAAACTAATTATAAGGCTATTGCCTCTGTCCAGGGCGAGGTGATGACGGCCTAAACTAGGGTCTTGGCTGCGTGGAGAAAAGAGGAAATATTGAGTAGATGTATGTTATGGGAACAGGAATCTGAAGATCTTCCCTGCCCCTGGGCCCTTTGAGAGGCTTAAGTGACTGAGAACCTTCCTTGATTTGAAAATATACTCCACCCCCTAACAGGCTCAATGTGGTCACAGGGAGCCTGTAGGGGGAGGCTTGTTTTTCAGGAATGCCCACACCTAGTTACTTTGTGATTGGGCAGTGGGTCATTCTCTGAGCCAGGAGAAGGCTATATATCCCCTGATGTGAGGTTTCGTTTGGGAGCTCTCTTTGAGAAGAGTTGTGTGATTTGACCAGACTAGACTCTGGGCAGACGCTGAGCCCCCCCCCCCCCCCCCCCCGGCTTTGAAAACCCAGATTTTGGTGCTTCCCTCTCTGGTAACTGACTAGGTATGGATGTAACGGTGAGACAGTTGGAAGCCTGTCTGCTGATCCGTTTCTGTCTGCTTGTAACTTGTTTGTAACTTACTTGTATTCTCAGAAGTTCAGGGTGCTGACTTTTTCCCCTGAACTAGGTAAATGATATATGTTTGATTTACTAAAGTAAAACTGTTAACCCATTTGGAGTTGCTTTCCTTTAGAAAAGGAGATCTAGGAACCTGTGCTGGCAGCCACCCTAGGTATGCTAGGATGCTTGCTGCCACAAAGTAGTGCAGATATAAATAAGATTTGGGAAGTGACTGATTACATGGGGAGAGAGAGAGTGAAAAGTCAAGGATAACATCAAGGCTGTGAACCCCGGATGACTGAAAGATGTTAGTATTTTTATTAGGATGTAAATATAGTAAATTTTGGCTATAGTCAGGGATCAAAATTTTGGGTTAAAGCAGTATGTCATAATGTAAAGGCATTTACATTATGTAACTATCTACATAATAGATATATAACTATCTACACACATACTGCAATATAAGCCATGCTTTAAAAAAAAACCCAAACCCTCACTAGATCCTATGATATCTGCTAGCTAGCCATAACACAGCTCTACTCCTGTTCTTGACAAAACTTTCAAGAAATGTATATATCCATACATTCTGTGCCTCCACTTCCACTGCACTCCTCCCTCACCTCTCCCCCCCCCCCCAATCATTTGCAATCTGGCCTCTGACTTTATCATTTAACTGAAACTGCTTTCTCCAGTTACTAACGATTTAAAATCCAGGTCAAGGATCAAATTCAGCCCACTGCCTGGTTTTGTAAAGTCCTGCAACCTAAAAATGATTTCTACATTTTAAAAATACAATAAAACTTATTTAAAAACATAAAAACCATTGTTAGCTCACAGACCATACAAAACAGTCTTAGGTCCCTAAATTTGCTGACCCCTGAATTCAAATACCCAAATCTAATGGGCTTTCCTTCTCAATCTTCATTATTTTTCATCATACTGTAGTATTTGAAACTGTGGACCACCCTGTCCCACCTACTTTCTTTGCTGGATTTTTATATCAATTCTCTCTACCCTCTCTTCTTACCTGACCGCTCCTTCTCTGTCTCTTTTGAAGAATTACCAATGACATCACACAACTATAATTTTAACCTGAAGCTCTCTCCTGAGCCTTCTTCCTCTTTTCCTTCTAATTTCTCTCTCATATTAGTTTATGGTCACCTAGAGAGAATCTGGCCAGAGGAGATAAGATATGGGACAAGAGGAAGTAGAGTTGGAAGGGAAGAATGGTAAACAATGAGCCTACAGGGAAGAGGGGGAAAAGGAAAAGGGGGTAGGTAAGAATAGGGAACCCAAGTGGAGCAACCTCAAGGAAAGTTTTGTATTTTGGAGAATTGGGTGAGGCAGATGTACAAAAAGAAAGATGGGAGTTCTAACCTACTCTCTACTAGAATTTAGTGATTCATTATGTGGAGTAAGAAACACCAAGTTATATGCCTTTCCCCATTAGTAAGATAAGTCAATACTTAGGGACAGATTAATTAATTTTCTTTGGCTGAAAGAAAAACAAGTATGCTACAAGTACAATGCCTTGTACTAGCTACTAATCCCTTCTGGAGTAGAGAACCAAACTAGCAATCCAGGGACAGGAAAATCTAATATAGCTCTCCAATGATTTATTAACTGTATTCTTCTCCTCCACTACTCGATACCTCAAAACCCCTTAAAATAATCAATCTTTATTCTAGCCTTTGCTGAAGAGGTAACCCATTATTTCACCAAGGACATTCATTCTACTACTATCCTTGAGCCCATCCCACCCACAATCATCCCATTCATTCTAATTTTCACACTCTGCCAATTTATATTCCTTGTTGCCTACGTGCCCAAGTCTCTCTCATCCTTAAAAATCCTTAGATCCAACAAACTTCTCAAATTAATATCCTGTAACTCTTCTCCTGCAGTCTAATTTTTTTTAAAAAGCTGCTCTCATTGACTCAAATTCTCTCACACAAAATACTCCCTTTCAGTCTCGCTTTCCACCTCATCACTGAACTGATATTGTTCTCCAAAGTTGCCAGTGACCTCTTAATAGCCAAATCCAACGGTCTTTTCACCAGTCCTCACCCTTCGTTGCCATCTCTGCAGCATTTGCCTTGCTAAATTGTCTCTGGGTTTTCATGACTGATCTCTCTTGGTTCTCTTCCCCTCTGTCTAGTTGCTCCTTCTCAGCCTCCTTCACTGGATCATCAGCCTTTCTACATATAGGGAGATTCCCAGGCTGTGTCCTAGGCTCACTTTTCCTCTTTCTCTATACCATCAGCTCTCATGGAGTTTAGCTCTTTGCAGATGACTCCTAGTTTTATGTATAAGCTCCAGTCTCTCTCCCGAACTCCAGTCTTACATCAACCTCTTAGGCTACTTTAAAATGGATGTCCCATAAGCATATCAAATAACATGTTCAAAATGCACCTTATTAACTTTTCCCCCAAACTCACCCTTCTTCCTAATCTCTCTATCTCTGTGGAGAGCACCATCAATCTTCCAGACATTCAGGATCACAATCTCAGGGTCTTCCCTCCACACTTCACTCTCCCTCATGTTCCATACAGCCAATCAATTGCCAAGCCTTGTAAATTCCAAATCCTTCTTTTACTCTTATCAGATAGTACCCTCAGGCCATCATAACCTCTCGCCTGCACTATCCTCATGTGTCTACTCTGACCCATCCTCCACACAGCTGCCAAAGTAATATTCCTAAAGCACAATTTCACTATCTCATTCCCCTGCTCAAAAATGGCCATTAGTTTCCTATTGCTTCCTAATCAAATACAGACTCCTTTCTTTGGCATTCAAAACGCTGTTCCTAACTGGCTCTAGATTCATTACACATTGTTCTCCTTTGCACATGCTCCATCTTCCAAGCAAACTCCTGCTTTGTCTTTCCATATAGAGAGCACTCACTCTTCCCTCTTCGTGGCTTTGCAGAGGCTATCCAGCCTAGGGTGCACTGCCATTCATCCCACCTCTAAGAATCCTTTGGTTCAGAATTCACTTTAGTGCTGCTTCCCACATAAGACCTTGTGGATAGCCCCAGCTGTTAGTGTTCCCCAGAAATTACTCTGCATTAATTCGTATACATTTACCTGCATACATGTTGTTTTTCCCAAAGTTCCTTGGAGGCAGGGGCTGTTTCATGTCTGTCTTTGTTTTCCCAGTGCTATATACTTCTTTCACTTCTCTACATATTAAAACCCTTTTTTTCCTTCAAGTCTTACCTTAGTTGCATGTCTTTCCTACAAGAAGCTTTCTCAGATCCTCCCTACTCTGTGCAGCCCACATACACAAACACACATGTTCTCTCTGGCCTCAAATTTTAAGAGCCTTTTCTCTAGGTCTCTCATAGCACTCGACTTTGTATTATATTTATATATGTATGCATTATTTATTCCCTTAGTAGATTGAAAGCTCCTTGACAGAAGGGACTGTATAATTTTTCATTGTTGTATCCCCAGAATCTATGTAATGCCTTGAATTAAAGAGAAAAATTATCAGGCATTTTGTTTAAGTACAGTCTTAGAAAATCACAATGGAAGGGTCTGTAATCTCATGAATATAAGGATTCAGCATTTAGGAACACTCTGTCACAAAGGTCCTTGGGTAGTATCCTTTGCCTTTTAATACTAAATCAACAGTTTTTTAAAAAGGCAGATAATTAAACAAAACACAACCTTACATAAATATAAAGGCTTTATGGTTTTCATAATGTTTTTACATTTAATACTAAAGCCTTCAAGGTAAGAAGGGCAGGTTATTTTGTATCCTTATGTTTTAGATGAAGCCAAGACTTCATAAAGAAGTTGCCCAAGGGGTGGCCAGGTGGCACAGTGAATAAGAGCACTAGCCCCAGAGTCGGGATGACCTGGGATCGAATCTGGGCTCAGACACTTAGCACCCACCCAGAAACACCTGGCCGCATAACCTTGAGCAAGTTACTTAACCCCAAATGATTAAAAAAATAAAAAGTTGCCCAAGATCAGACAGATAATGAAGCAGCAGAGAGCTGGGGCTTATTAAACTTAAGAGTTTCTTATTCTCTGTCCAATGCTATTCCTGAAAGTTAAATTCCTACTGCCTCTCTGGTACAGAAAGGATTTAAGCTATACTTAGAAATGAATATGACATAAAACCAAAAAACATCAATAAACATAAAAGTTTTAAAAACTTAGCATAACTCCAATCTGTATCAGTGGAAGATAGTAATGATGAAATCACAACTCCTTTAAAGTAAAAGTGTTATATACTACATTACTGAGCTTCTAAAGAAAACCACTGATTAAAAAAAAAATCCCCATATACTCCAAAATTTTTATACTATTTATATTAGCACTTTTTGTGATAGTAAAGAATTGGAAACAAATTAGATGCCTATCAAATGGCTAAACAAACTGTGGCAGATGAATGTAATGGAATATTACTGTGGTGTAAGAAATGATGTTTATAATGTATACAGAGAAGCACGGAAAGATCTGTATGAACTGATGCAGACTGAAGAGCCAAGAAAACAATATATACCACGGCTACAACAACGCGAATAAAAAGAACCACCACACAAGCAAAAATCTAAAGTAAACATAAAATTATAAAGATTCAAGCATGACTCAATGAAGAGATCAATTTACCTCCCTTTGTGGAGGGGAAGCACACAGGTGTTACCTACTGTACAGTTTTGTTTTTTTTTTACTTTTTCAACATCAATCAACTGTGAAGATTTTTTTCTCCCTCTAAAAACTACTTTATTATAGGGGATGGTTCTCTGGGAGGGGCATATATTGGGGCTAAATACGATGCTCTAAACAGCAATAAAAAAATGTGTTTCCCAAAAAAAGTGTTGGGCTATGGGCAAATACTCAGAGTGACTCAATTAAAAACCTTAGTGAACTCTAAGCTCCTTGAGGGAAGGAGCCCTGTCAAAAATTACCTTTAGTAGTACTTTTCCCTAACACAAAATCTTACAAAAAGTAGGTGTCTGACAAATGCTCTAGTTGAAATGAAGTGTCTGATAGAGAACAGGGCCAAGTTATATGCTTTTGGCTCAGAGGTCAAAGGCAGAGCTGTGCTGAACAAAATCTTGTTACTCAAGTTACCATCTCTTTTCTTATTCAGTCTGTTATTGTCATAACAATACCATAAATACCGACTGTGATACTGCTAATCTTAGTGACAAAACACCAGGTCGTCCATGACTAGGAATAGAGTGGTTTCTTTGCACAAGGTGACAAGTTCTTAACTGTCTCAGGAACCCAGGAGGCGAGCCTGCACAGAGTTCTTTTGTCCGAAACAGGAAGGATTCTCCTGACAAACAGTAACCCCTCAATTAAACAGTGGCATCCACAGCACAAATCCTAACCCTAACTCCATCCCTAGTTCGGATCTCAAGAAAAATAAGGGGGTTCTGTGGCTACCTAAGACATGTGAGCAATTCTTAGAACCTGAAACTAGAGAAGGGGAGGGGAAGGTTCACAAAAGTCATCACTTGCAAAGGACAAAAATACTTCAGATTTTGGTCCAGAAAAACACAAAGTGGCCATTCCATCTTCCCTTTCTATAAGAAAAGTTCATAGTAGGAGCCATTTCTCAATGTTCTACATAACAACAGGAGCCCTAAGTGAAAAAGAGTGCCCCAAATACAATGACACCGCTTTCATCTACTTAAAAACTCACAAACTACAGGCAAAAATCCATTGACACTCAATGACGTGGTTGAAGGCAAGGGCAAGAGAAAGTATAAAAACTGATCAAAGTAAACATTTGTCTGATTAAGTTGTAAACCATTGTAGATATTGTGCTGTGGTGCTAATACAATAAAAATATTCAGTAAAGAGAAATACAAATTATAGAAAACTTAAATTTGATAAATTGAAAGGATTCTTTCAAACTACAGACTGGGAAATGCAGTACTTTCTAAGCTACATTTTCTTCTCAAATTCACAAACAAAAAGGTTTGTGGTCCACATGATGAAAACAATATAATTTTTACTAATTGTGAGTATATCCCAAGGCTCTCTCTTGGACCTTCTTTGTCTTTTCTCCATAAACTCACTTGATGACCTCATCAGTTTTCATGGTTCACATACCATCTATGCAGAAGACTCACAGATCTATATATTAAGCCCTAGTTTTCCTGAATTCCAATCCTATCTTACTGAATATTTGAAATTGCATGTCCTGAATGCAGTTCAAACTCAACAAGTGCAAAACAAAACTCAGTAGGGGCGGCTAGGTGGCGCAGTGAGTAAAGTGCCAGCCCCAGTCAGGAGGACTGGAGTTCGGTTCCGGCCTCAGACATTTAATACCCACACAAAAAACCTAGCCGTGGTAACCTCAGGCAAGTTATTTCACCCCGAATGCCCTCCAAAAAAGCAAAGCAAAAAACAGAAAACTCAGTATCTTTCCCCCTAAACTCTCCTGCTCTTGCAAACTTCCCTTCACCTTTCTTCTAAAGTCACCCAAATTCAAAACCTCAAGGTCAACAGCAACTTACTCTCACTCTACATATCCAACCAAATGATAAACCTTATCATTTCTATCTCTGTAACATCTCTAAATGTCCTCTCCTGACCACTCACACAACTACTTCATTCAGACCCTCTCATCAGCTCACATCTGTTCATATTGTAACAGTCTCTTATCAGATGTCCCTACCTCAAGCCCCTTTCACTACAATCTATTTTCCACACAGTCACCAATGTGATTTTCTTAAAGTGCAAAGGTGTTGACACCAACCACTCAAAAAATTCCAGGGACTCTTGAAGATCTCTAGGATCAAAAGTCAATAAACATTTGGTAAGCACCAACTATGTGCTAGACATTAAGTTAATCAATGGAGATACAAAGAATGGCAAAAGACAGTCCCTGGGTCTCAAAGAGCCCACAGTCTAATGGGAGAGACAACATGCAAACAAATATGTTTAAAGCTATATACAGTATAAATCAAAGATAATCAACAGAGGGAAGGCACTAGGATGAAAGAGGCTCAGAAAAGGCTTCCCATGGTAGGGAGGATTTTAGCTGGCATTTACAGGAAGCCAGGAGGTACTCATGAAGAAGAACAGAGTTCTGGGCATGGAGGACAGCCACTAAAGCTGTCCAGGGTCAAGTGACAGAGTGTCTTGTTCTTGGAACAGCAAGGAGCTCACTAACAGCTGGAAAAAAAAAATCAAGGATCAGGTTGTAGAACCCCTTTTACTTAATACAAGCAAAATGAGGCCTTAAAGAATGAGAAAAGTATTCTAATATCAGACAAGGAATGCTTAGTATTGTTTAGTAGTGCACAGAGTCAAACAGATTCCTGGAACACTCCACTAGAGACCTTCTTTCCAGGTGGCATTGTCCTTCTAATAACACTCCATACCTAGCCATCCAACCAATTCCAAACACATCCAATTTCTGCCCAAAACTCTTTCTCTCCAACTTCAATTAATCCTTCCACATCTCAAGGGTTAGGGCACAGCACACACCTCCACACCCCCATTTGGAAAATCTACATAAAAGCTTTTGGCCCTCTCTCTGTACCAGAGAAGTCTAAATTATTATGTATGGTATTAAAAGATGAAATATGTTATTATACAATGCTATACACATATTTTATGCATTTCTGAGTTTCTAAACTTTTGTTATCTGCTGGCGTTCACATGTCTGCAGCTTCCACAAAACTCCCCCAAAATTCCCACTTAATTTCTTCTGATAAGCTGAAACCATACTAGGAAAAGTTAGAGTGTGGAAGGGATAATTGTATTTCAAAAGCATGAGAGATTCTGTCAATGCTTTGCTAAAACCTAGGTGAGTGTGACCTCAAATTGTATTAGATTATCTCCAAAGTGTTTTTCAGCTCTACAAGTCTGACTTAGAATGTTAATTTTTTTATTTAAAATTATTATAGAGGCAGATAGCTATTATATAAAAGCATTATAGATTTAGAGCTAGAAGGAATCTTAGGACAGGGGTACTTAACCTGGGGTCCCTATACTTGTTTTTAAAAATATTTTGATAATTGTATTTCAATATAATTTATTTCCTTTCTAATACTATGTATTTTATTTTATGCATTTAAAAATATTATTCTTATATGAAGTCAAGAAGTTTCACCAGAACTGCAAAAGAGGTCCAATGCCACAAAATGGATTAAAAACCACTGCTTTAGAGGTTATCTGGTCACACCATTACTTGTTCAAATTTACACAGAAATTAAATGTCAGACCTCAGATTGGAACCTAGCTCTTTTAAAGACAAGTTCAAGGATCCTTTTACTATACTATAGTACCTCTTTTATGAATCAGTTCACAAACATTTATTAAATGCTATTGTACAAGGCATTGTCCTAGGTACCGGTAACATAAAGTGAAAAGTTTACACATAATGTTTTGTTTCTTCTTTCTCATGGCTCCTCCCAGTAGCTCTAATTCTTCTTTACATAAGACTAATGTGCAAATATATTTAATATGAACGTATATATATGTACGGCCTGTATCAAGACTGCATGCTTTCTCAGGAAGGGTGAAAAAATTGAACTCAAAATCTTTTGGAAGTGAATGCTGAAAACTAAAAATAAATTAATCGTAAGACAAAGTATACACATAAAAGGCCAAATAATATGAAGGCAACATAGTCCTTTAAGAAAAATTTTTTTTAACTTATTTATACGAGGAATTTATTCAAGTTACATAAAGTCATAGAATGACCTCATCATTTGTCCAAAGTCTGAACCAGAACCCAGGCCTCCTAATTCCTAGGCCACTGTTCAATGAGAGTCTAATAAATTGAATTCAAAACACATTTATTAAGGACCTATTGTGTGCAAGTACCCTGCAATAGAAACACAAAAAATGAGCAATTCCTGTCTTCACAAAATTTACTGAGGGAATCTACTGAATAGAACTTGTTAAATTAAGTAAATAAAATTAAGTAAATTATATATATAAATAAAATTAGGTAAATTAAGTAAATAAAAAATATATACAAAGTAATAAATATTAAGAGGGAGATAGCATTAACAACTTGAAGGGAGGGAGGGATGTAAGGAAAGGCCTCATGTAAAAGGTGGCGCCTGAATTGCACTTTGAAGGAAGTTAGAGATCCTAAGAGGCGGAGATGAGCTCAGTATTCATTCCAAGCACAGGATACAGTCTATACAATGACAGGGAAATGGGGAGTGGAGCTCTATGTATAAGGAACTGCAAATAGGTCAGGTTTAAATTCCATCCTGAGAAGTTTTTATTTTATCTTGGAAGCAACAAGGACCCGCTAAAGAATTCTGGGTATGAGGGCAATACTTCATTTTTGTCTTTATACATTCGGCTTCTAGCAAAGAGCCTAGAACACTGAAAGTGCTTAATTACCGATTGCTTGTTGACTGAGGACTAACAGGGTCACACCTATGTTTCAGGAATTTTCACGTAGGAGCTGTATGCAGGATGGACTGGAGAGAGAAGATGATGAAAAGAGGGAGATCAACTGAGATAGTACAAGTGAAGGATGATGATGGCATCAATCAAAGCAGAAGCCACATGAACTGAGATCATGTGCAAGTTGAATATTCAAGACTTGGCAAATGAGTAGATATTGGGGATCAAGGGCAGAGAGAAAAGAAATAGAGTACAGAATAACTCTATATAAATAAACAGAGTTACAGAATAACAGATCAGGAAACAGCTGAACAAATTATGCTATGTAAATATAACTGAATTTTATTGTGCCATAAGAAATGATGAATATGAGGGATTCAGAAAATTGTAGAAATACTTGTGTGAACTGATGCAAGGTGAAAAGAAGAACCAGGAGAAAGAACTTTTTCACAATGAACTTAATTACACACACACACACACACACACACACACACACACACACACACACACACTTATTTCTATGAAAACAACTCTGAAAGACTTCAGAATTCCAACCAGGGCAGGGACCAACCATGACTTGAAAGACACAATATACCTGTTTTTTCTTGGTAAAGAGGTGATAGACTAAATCAATGGTCTCTAAAGTGGGCACCAGGATCCCCTTGGGGCCTAGAGCCTGACCTCAAGGTGTGCTGTAATCAACCCACAGAAGTGTGGGAAGATATTTGCAGACCACTCTCATTGCCATAGTGTAATAAGAATGTAAATTTTAAAGATCTTCCCTGCCCCTAGGCTAATGTGCACCTGAAGCCTGGGGTGGGGGAGGCTTGTTTTTCAGTAGATACTTTTTGATTGGCCAGTGGGTCCAAAAGGTTGTTACATTCTCTGAGCCAGGAGAAGGCTATATAAGCCCTGATGTGTAGCTTTGTTTTGGGACTCACTTTGAGAAGTGTTCTGTGATTTGATCTGAATTCTGGGAAGCCGTTGTTGAGAGTCCCCCGGCTTTGAAAAACTCAGATGTGGAAACCCAGATGTTGACTGGGTATGGATGTAATGGTTGGACAGTTTGGAAATCTGTCTACTTGATCTGTTTCTGTCTTGATAATTCTGCCTGTATACTCTGAAGTTCGGGGTGCTGACTTTTCCCCTGAACAAAGTAAATGATATACGTCTGACTGATTAAAGTAAGCTTGTTAACCCATTTTGAGTTGCTTTCCTTTAACAAAGCAGATCCAAGAACCTGTGTGAGCAGCCACCCTGGGGACGCCAGGGTGCTTGCTGCTACACATAGCCAACTGTGGTCCTTGTCTCAAACAAAACCCAATCTCCCCTCATCCCTCACCACTCCACACCACTCTGCTTTCTCTCCCTCCTGTGCAAGCACCCAACACCTTCCCTTCTGAACCAAGTTTCTGCCCCTTAAGGCAGCCATGATCTAACTAGCTGCTGCCCACAACAGCTGCATAAGCATCACTTGGGAATATCCCACTTTTCCCCACCCCTTTAGAGAACAGGGACTATTTCATTATTGTCTCTGCATCACCAGTGCCTACCATATTAACTGGCACTTAATAAATTTTTGCTAACAAAATGAACTTTTAAAGGAAAAATTTATGAAATTAGCTTGGAAAAGTCTGAACTCTTGATCCAGCCACACACTTAAAATACCGTCTCATTCCTCTTCTCCCTTTTGCTTCTAAACTCCTTGAAAGAACAGTCTACACTTGCTGCCTCCACTTCCTAAACTCCTACTCACTTCCCTCAACCCACTAACAATTGTTTATTGCCTCTAACTCTCCTGAAACCGCCACCCTGAAGATGACTAATAACCTCACTGCCAATGCACAGAATTTCTTTTTAAAAATTGTTTCATGAATTTTAAATTCTATCTCCCACTTCCAAGTACTTACTTGCACAGGCTATTCTTCCTAACTCATATACACTGCCCTCCTTCATCTCCACCTGGCAGAATCTTTGCTTTCTTCCAAAAATTAGATCAGAAGTCAGTTCCTCCATTAAGATTTTCATGACCCCCCCCCCAGTTGTTGGTACTCTATCTTGGTACCCTCAAATTACCTATTCTCTTCTTCCCTAAAAAAAAAACTCAAAATTCTTTCCCTCCCTCTTACTTCTCCTCTACCCACTAGAAAGCAAGCAATATTATATCAATTATACTTGTGTAATCATGCAAAACACATTTCTATATTAGCCATATTATAAGAAAAAGCAAGAAAATTTTTGAAAAGTAAAAAAAAAAGTCATACTTCAATTTGTGCTCACAGTTTATCAGTTCTCTCTCTGGAGGTAGGTGACATTTTTTTTCCTTCATACATCCTTTGGAACTGCATTGATCAGAGTAAGTGAATCTTTCATAGTTGATCATAGTTGAATAAAGGAGTAGTCTGTTTCTGAATCCTGAACACCAAGCATAGTGCCTTGCAAATGTTAAATGCTTATTGAGTTAAAATGAAAGAAACAGCAGAAATACAAAAAATAAAAGGTAGAACAGGGACTGATAAATGGCTAGAATGGCGGGGAGAAGTGGGGAGGAAAGAATCAGATAATAGTGAGGTTTCAAGCTTGAGTGACTGAAAATAATGGTACTATCATCAAAAAATAGGAAGTGGCAGAAGCTTTTTGGATGGCAGGGAGAATTTATTAATCACCTACTATGTGCCAGGGACTTTTATAAACAGGTGAGAAATATAAAATGAATTCAGTTTCTGATACTTCAAGGTTAAGCACCACATAAAAGTAAAGTGGAGATATCTACTTAGACATTTAGAAACTTGGAAAAAGAACTTATCTAGACATACAGATTTAGAAGTCTTCTATACAGAGAAGTGATAAAAGAAGAACACTGAGAAGATCAAACAAAGGAGAAAATATCCAAAGAGAAGAGGACAGACAAGACAAAGCTTCTCGCACATTCAGACTTAAGGAGTAGGAGGAAGATGAACCAGAAAAAGGAGACCAAGAAGGTAAGAGAAACAGGACAAAGCGGGCGGTCCATACTGAGAACTACTGCAGAAATGGTAAGGCGGCTAAAGACCTGAGGAAAAAGTCACTAGATTTGGCAAACAAGAGGCTACTGTTGAGTTTGAAGAACGCAGTTTTAGGAGAGCATCGGGCAACATGGAGATATCACAGATTTAGGGCTGGAAAGGTTGACAGAGATCATTTCATCAAACCCATTAATTTTACAAATAAGGTAATTATGAGGCCCAAGGAGAGGGATTTGCCTAGATCATAGGTGAGAGAGATCTGGACTCAAGCTCTTTTACTCCAAAGTTAGTACTCTTTCTACAACACAATGAGGGTATTAAAAAGTGAATTTTAACACGGTAGTTTAGCAATGAAGGGAAAAAGAAAGAATGGTGGCTTAAGGGACAGCACTGTCAAGGACAATTTCTAAGTCTCCTTCCAACTCTAAATACTAGAACTTAATGATTCTCAATTAAAAAAAAAAAAGGGAAATATCTATTAAAAGAAAAAGCATTAAGAAAAAGTAAAATAGGAGATAGGAAGAGTCCTAACAGGAAAATGTGGAAAAAACAAAAATCCTTGTATTTCTCGAACTTGAGTATGAGACTTCTTCACTTTGGCTAACAAATTAAATTTCAGCACAAGTACCAACCAACCAGCAATAAAAACCAAAATGATTATCTAAACATGAATGTACTTTTACTGCTACCTAAACTTTCTGGGAATCAATTCACATCAGCTAGATGAGAACACATTATATTGTAAGTCATATTACATTTTAAAATAACAAAAATTCACCACTCCTAACTGGCATATATACAAGTCAATCAGTGAAAAGGCATTTATGAATCACCTCCAAAGTACCAGGAACTGTGTTAAACATTGGTGATATGGAAAAGGGGCAAAAGACAATCCCTGCTCTCAAGGAGATCCCATCTATAAGAGGAGACAAGCAAGTGCGTACAAACCAGCTATGCACAGGGCAAAAAGGGAATAGTTAAAAGAGGCAAGGCACTAGAATTAAGTGGAGTTAGGGAAGGCTTCCTGTAGAAGATGGGATTTTAGTTGGAACTTGAAAGAAACCTGGGAATTCAGGAGGCAGAGATGAGAAGAGAGAGCATTCCAGGCACGGGGAACAGCCAGTGACGATATTTGGTGCTAAGAGATGGAATGTCTTATCTGTGTAATAGCAAGGCAGTCAGTGTCACTGGATCAAAGAGAATACAAGAGAGATGAAGGTGCAAAAAGAGTGAAAGGGGAGCAGTAAGTTAAGATTTTGCATTGGATTCTGGAGGTGCTAGGGAGCCACTGGAGTTTATTGAAGTGGGTGACATGGTTGGACCCTTACTTTAGGAAAATCACTTTGGCAGCTGAATGGAAGATGTATTGGAGTGAGGAGACTTGAGGCAGACAGACTCACCAGAAGGCTATTGCAGTCATCTAAGTGTGAGGTGATGTGTCACAGATGCCTGTGTCACAGTGGAGGCAGTGTCAAAGAGTCAAGAGATGTTGCAAGATGGCAAAGTCAACAGGCCTTGACAACAGAATGGATATGGAGGTGAGACAGTGAAGAACTGAGGGTGCCACCTCGGTTGGGTATGTGGGAAACTTGGAGAACAGCGGTGTCCTCCACAGTAATAGGGAAGTTAGGAAGGAGGCAGGATTGGGGGGGGGAAAATGAGTCCGTTTTGGACATGTTGAGTTTAGACATCCAGTCCAAGATATATCTGAAAGACAGCTGGAGATGGGAGACTGGAGATCAGCAGAGACATTAGGGAAAGATATATAGATATGAGAATCATCAGCATAGAAATAATTGAATCCACCAGAGCTAATGAGATCACCAAATGAAATAATATAGAAAAAGAAGAGAAAAGAATCAAGGACAGAGCCCTGTGGGACACCTACCTACGTTTAGCGGGCATGACCTGGATGAGGATCCAGCAAAGGAGACTGAGTAGGAGCAGGTTGATAGGCAGGATGAGAACCAGGAGTGGTATCCCAAAAACCTAGAGAAAAGACAATATCAAGGAGAAGTGTCAGAGGCTGCAGGGAGGTCAACAAGAGTGAGGACTGAGAAAAGGCCACTGGATTTGGCAATAAGGAAATTACTGGTAACTTTGGAGAATGCAGAATAATGATAAAGCTGCAAACAGGATTGCAAAGAGTTAAGAAAGTGAAAAGAGGGGCGGCTAGGTGGCACAGTGAACAGAGCACCAGCCCTGGAGTCAGCAGGACCTGAGTTCAAATCCGAACTCAGACACTTGACACTTACTAGCTGTGTGACCTTGGGCAAGTCACAACCCCAACTGCCCAGTCTTCCCCCCTCCAAAAAAAAAAAGCAAAAGAAGAAAATGGGAAGAAAGAACAGTGGTGGCACCTATTATAGACTGCTTTCTCAAGGAATTTAGCCACAAAAAGCAGAAGAGATATATAGTAAGATTGTTAGCTGGGCCAGAAGGATCAAGTAAGGGTTTTTTGAGGATGAGGGAGGCTTGGGTATGTTTGCAGACATACCCAAGGAAAGGAGTCAGTTGATAGGGACACACTGAAGACTAAGTGAGAGAGTGGGGATGACAAAGGGCTTATTACATGTAAACAAACACAAACACACACTCAACTCTGCTAAAGCTCTCTATTAACATCATGTTACTGTGTGACTATCTGGCGATGCCAGTGGTCCACAAGTTTCGGCAGGTTTGACGGAGCGGGAAGGCTTTAAGAATCCCTCCTTCCACCCAATCCATAGACTATCTTCTACAGTGGGGCTTAGGGCTGAGAGATTACCTTCAGAAAGCTAATAAAACAGATGATGACTTTCTCTGGACAAAACTCAGACGACCCCCTCTAAGTCACAGGGGAGCTATGATTCGTATAAGGGGAGGAAGTATCAACATGATGAAATCACAGATCTTGTGAAGCACACACACACAAACATGTGTACATACGTGCACTGTATCACATACCGGTAATAAATCCTGTACTAGTATTACACTAGCTCCATGTACTAGCACCACTGCGCCATGTACTAGTGTATATGGTACATTACTGGTATATGGTACGGTGGTACTTGAGTAGGTAAGTTACACGTCACCCACCAAAATAAAAAACAAAACACTTTAATTCTCAGAGATTTGATTCCAACCAATAAAGTATCTCTCCAGAAGCTCGACAGGTAAAATAAACTTTACTGCCCTGTTGGCTATTGATTTTTGGTAATAGAAACTAAAATTTGTTGATGCATATACAAGAGTGGAAATGTCCTAAAGATCTCATTGGGCACAAAATGAAACAAAAATCTTTATTCTAACACATTTTAAGTACTTTACATATAGTAGCAACCAATTCACAAATAACTAGCCTTCTCTCCTGGAAAAACAAATTAAGCTTATTTATGAGATTCTATAACTTAACAATAAGTCCTCCAACAACAATGAAGTGTGTATTAATCACAGCAGAATGGTTCAGAGGAACTTTCCTGAGGCTGCATCTAAGTACACCCGACCCAGAAAATATTTTTAGCAAGTGTTCAATCAATGCTGGTTTTGCACATAGCCTAAATTAAAATAGAAATCGGGTGGCATAAATTTAAAGTAACATTGTTACATGAGATTTTTAAAAGCTATCTGATTAGTCCTTAAAATATTTAACTACCTAATAGTTTGAGACGTGATATTCTGCTGTATCTAAGCCAACCGCAGCCCAGAATCTATGCACACTAGAATTAAGTAATGTGAAAATCACATCATTGCTGCTTTTAAGGAAGCATCACACCCCAAATAAAGGTTTCAAATTCCATAACTTAATAAACCCACTACATACACCTCAACATTCAAGGTCTTACAAATAACCAAGTATCCTCAAAACTAAAACACCGTGTTAAAAATAACCTCGAGATTTAACATTTGATGAATATTTATTATGCATCTACATAAAATCTATGCTAAATAATAAAACATCTCTTCCCACGCATGAACAGCTATATTTCTCAAATAATAAAACACCGATATCCCTGAGATTATGGGGAGCATCCTGAAGGATTCATGCAACCATCAGTTTTGATTAAAAACGATAGTTTTTATGTGATGAAAAATGTAGTGTTAACAAAAATAACTTTGGGGCAAATCAGGCATGCATTACAGCCAAAAATACGATGCACACACGATGTTAACACGAGACTGGGTGCAGCAGCAGGAGTTTCTGTAACAATAGCCAAATATGTGCCTATGGTTTCCAGTCTCAATTTTAGTTTTATTCCTATCACTGAATAAAACCCAGGATTCGGTTAACATCACTAGTCACTGGTCTTCAAAGAAAGGTACTGCAGACAGCCCAACATCTCCATCCTTCCTTGGAGGATTTCACCCCAGGGGGCAGAGGAATGCACAGTAATAAAACGCCCGGGTGGGCTGTTTGGGCCCCTGCCCGTGCGTGTCTTAGAGCGCTGGTGGCCCGAGCCCAGGCCCACGATTCTGCCACTGCCGAGCCCGGGTCAGACGAGCGGGAACGGGACCTTCTTCTCCGCGTGATACCGGCATTGATAGATCGCAAGCACCGCGGCCACCCTCCCTACACGTACACGCGCAGCCGTGAAAGTCTCCAACTTTGGGAAGACTTTAGCAAATGCACACTTCTGGAGCTTGGGGGGCTCTGCCGGTGCACCAGCACACGCGGGACTGCGGGGCATCGGCGCTTCACGCCAGGCCGGGCCCCCACGAGGCCATCCGCCGGAGCCCGGCGGGGACGCACCGCCCCACCGCCCTTCTCCCCCCTCGGAGCTGACTCCCAAAAGCCGCTTCACTCGAGGAGGGAGCGACAGGCCCCAGGAAGTGCGGGGCTGGGGGAAAAGTGGCTCCTCCAGCAGCCCACACGGAGCTTCCGCTCCCGGGAGTCACACCAATGTTCCGCGGTCGCCCGTGGGATGGGAGAAGGGGCTGAGGGCGGAGAGGAGGCAGCCTCTTACCTTCATATATCAGTCGCGTCCTTTCGGATGGAGGGAGGGAAGATAAGAACCGTCCGACCCCCCCCCACCCCCGCTGGCTCTCAGTGCCCCCCGGGCAGGAGCGGCCAGCTGCCCACTGGCCTCGGCGGCCAGCACCGCCTCATACTGCGGGGCTCGCAGCAGCAGCACCGGGCGGAGGGAGGGGGGAGGGGAGGGAGCCCCCCCAAACCCCTAACTTACAGCACCTTCCTCCTCAAAAATGAAATGATGAGGCCACCAATGAGCGGGAGTGGGGGAGAACCCAGGTGATAAGGGGGTGCAGTCCGCAACACCACCGTCCCCCCAGAAAAAAAATCCTAACCCTCTCTCGCCAGACACTCCCCCCTCAGTTCAGCCTGGCGGACCCGGGAGTCTGGGAGGGAAAAAGGACGCAGGGGAGCAGGAGACTGTCAGCCCGAACGGGGTAGGAGCGTGAGAGAGAGAGCCCGAGCAGGATCAGTCACCGCCCCCCCTTCCTCTTCCTCCTCCTCCTCCTCCCTCAAGCTCTCCCCGTCTCCCGGGGCCGCAGCATAGCAACCGAACATGGCGGCTGCGCAGGCGCCGCCCGCTTAGCCAAGGGGAGAGGGCAGGGGGAAGGGGAAGGAGGACAGGGAACGCTGGGGGGGGGGGGGGGGGGGGGGGGGGGGGGGGGGGGGGGAGATCGACGCTCTTCCGAGCTCCGGGGGGGGGGGGGGGGGGAAGAGAGCGGGTTTTGTAACTCCGCCCCTCGGCTTTGAGGTGATTGGACAGATGTTCCGCCTCCGCTCAGCCACAGCCAAGCGGAGAAGAGGTTGCGGGGCAGACTGGGGTCACGCTGTCGCTGCAGCCCCGGGGCACACGTGTCCCAGTGCCAGTACTGCTGCCCACCCGAGCATACAGCCCTGAGGTAAGAGGTGAAACAAACAAAAGCCAGATTTTAAAAAAAACGCACAATTCACTTTTTGCAACACAACTGAATCTGGTGTTATCGTTGTGAAAGTAGGGAACTTAGCTAACAAGTGCATACTAAAAAGGGAAGGACCCAACTCCTGTTGATCTCGGTGCAACCCCCCACGTGGGCAAAATGAGCCCCCGAGAGAGCAGGTTCCTGCCCAGCGGATCCAGAATTCCACCCCAAGTCCCATCATTCCCAAGCCCAGGCACTGCCACTGCACCAGCCTGCGCCCTCGGTCACTGACAAGGAATCGGTGAAAGCCTGCTGACCTTCATGACCTGGACCACCAGGGAGAACTTACACAAATATATATGGCACCTTGGGATTTGCTATCATCACTAGGGAGGCAGAAAAGGCTCCCTATAAATCGCCAAAAACAAGTCACAACCCCTCAAGACCGGCAGTTCTCCAAGATGGTAAGTGGCAGAAAGTTGTCCAACTGCATCAAAAGAATAAGAGTTTCTGCAACAAGAATTCCCTACATTGATAAAAACTCATCGGTCAGAACCCAAAACCAAATCCAAAAAGCATCATGAGGAAAATAGCAGTATTAAATGGATTTGTTCTTGAAGCAAACCAAGTGTCACACTGGCACATACAAAATGTTGAAATAACCGAAAGAAGGGCTTATTGTGTTTGATGGTCCTGTACAGATGATTTGTGGAAAGCCATAAATAGGAAATGCATAAGATAAGAGGTACATGGCTACAATCTGTACTGTTGAAAAGAGTAATCATGCCCATGAAATCACAGATCACTGATGTCCCTAAATATGATGGGTCTCTCCACTAATGTACTACTTTGAGGCTTCAAGGTGATCCTGTGATGGCCCTCCATTCTGAAACTCAGGGTCAGTACTGCACAACCTCTGTTAGGTCCTAAAGATTTATAGTACGGGCCCCATCAGTCTGCCTGAAGATGAGGCTAGCCAAATTTAAGACTCCCCGTTATAAGTTTGGCTAGCAAATGATGGTTTTTTTCAACCACAGTAGCCCATGAAGCGAGTAGTAAAAGAGGAATTTTAAACTGCATCAGTGAGGGATGTACCTACACTAGGAAAGTCAGACAATCAGTCAATAAAGTTATTAATTATCTACCATGTGACAGGCACTTGGGCATTCAAAGAAAAAAGAAAGTCTCACTTCTCAAAGTGTTCACAGTTCAATGTAGAAAACATTATACAATGGAGAAAACTGTACAAACAAGATATAGAGAGGGCACATTGGAGATAATCAGAAGAGGAAAGGCAATAATATTAAAGAGAAACAGGAATGGCTTTCTCAGAGAAGATGGGATTTTAGCTGGACCTTGGAGGAAGTTAGGGAAGTCAGATGGTTGAGATGAGGGAAAAGTATTCCAGCAAGGTGAAAATGCCCAATCTGGAGGTGCGATTCTTGTCTCAGGGACAGCAAGAAAGTCTCTGTCAATGAAAAGGAGAATGGGGGGGGAGGGGAGAATAAGGTGTAAGAGCAAGTGTCTAAAGACGAATTTCTTCAATTCAGCAAACAGCTAGCCTGTTACTACAGGAAGAGCACTGAGCTGAGTTCTAGAAGTGAGTGAGATTAAATAAAATAGTCCCTGCTCTCTGTTAGGGTATGGGGAGCCTAACAATCACAGAGTCTCCAAGTTAAGCTTCAGTTTCCTCCACAATAAAATGAAGATAATATCCACTTTACAGTACTGTTTTGAGGAGGTTGCTTTGTAAACCTCAAAAGTGATAAATAAATAATCTGAGTTATTATGATGAGTACATAAGAGATGTACAAACAAAATAGGAGGGCAGAAGAGAGAAAGATAATTACTGAACTTTGGAGTCTCAAAGTTAGTATCCTTACATTTCCCTCTCAGAACTCTGAGCTCTTTCCCACATGCCCCCCTCCAGTGGGCTGTCCCTTCACACTGCCTCTGGCTGTTCAAATCTCCCGCCTACCCCTACCCCTAACCCACACAATTCTGCAGCTGACTATCCCCTATCCTATGGACTGAAATGACTCCAACTTAATCCCAACTCATCAAAAATTTCCATCCCATTCACTCAGCTTGTCATATCTCAACTAAATGTAGAAGGAAAGCAATCTGAATAAACTAAGTCATGGCTAATGACTCACTGCCATTAATCCTCCTGGAGGTATTTGCATTTTAAAAGTCTAATTGGTCGAATTTCAGGCTAAGGAAGATATTTTGAGTGAGAGACCTATCTTTTACAAACTACTTAAATGTCAGCAGGTAGGAAGCAGTCTGAGCCGCCCTCTGTGCCAGGCTAGCCCATTTTAGAGGTTCTGCCTTCTAAACCTATGTCAAAGCAAGACAGATTCCCCACACTTCTGGGATGTACACAAAATGATTCATCATGGATCTACTTAGGTATATTTAAAAATAGAAAAGGGATCATAAGACTTAAGACTTGGAAGGGATGTTAGATCTGGTTCAACCTCTTGATTTTACAAATGAGGAAACTAAGGCACACAGAGTTATTTGTGAATGAATGAATGAATGAAGCATTTGCTAATCACCTACCATACTGTATACAAATGGTCTTGGGGAACTCACAAAGAAGATGCCTTGTATCATTTCCTCAGGTTGAACTATTTGACAGTGCCAATGACATTGGTGGCAAGAATTTTCTTTTCTGGGTCTTCAGTATCTACGGCTGTAGCATCTGCAGGAGCGATTACCAGGCTGCATCTCCACATCGATGATTGCTTCCCAGTATGCCAGCTGCAATATCTGTGCTTCAGGCATTGCTTTCCCAAAGATTTTGGGTTCAGAGCCTGACAGGAGATAGTGGTCAAGATGGTGGTCATGGCTTGGGTGCTGTTCCATGTCTCTCTGTCAGGATACCTTGCTGTTTCAGATAGTCTGGTCTGCTGGCCTTGGATGGAGGCACTTAGCTGTCTTGCTGGAGGGTCACATCAGTGATCTAGCCAGAATTCAAATCCAGGTCCTTTGACTCCAAATCTAGCACATTCTAATCTGTTCCCTCAAAGGCAAAAGATGAACTTCATTTCTTTGTTATTTATCTTGTATGTTCTGATTTGTATATGCTTTCTCCCCCGTGAGAATATAAGTACCTCGAAGGTGGGAACTGTTTTTGTATTTTCTTTGTATATCCAATGCTGGCCCCATAGTAAGTACTTACTGATTCATTCATTCATTCACAATTACACCTGATATACTGCCCACTAGATTCATCTTTCTAAAACACAACTTTCTTTATGTCACTCTTTGTTCAAAGACCTTCAAAGGTTTACCACTCCCGACCAGACAAGAATCAAAGTTCAAGCACTCTTGCATGCTTTTGTGCCAGCCTCCTTTTTCCAAGCGTCTTCCCTAACGCCTAATCTTTTGTTCTACCAAAAGTCGAGTGAGTATGGCAGTCTCCTCACTATCCCGCTAATTCAATTTAGCCGATGTCATACTAAGTCGCACCTCTATATCTTTATTCACGTGGTCTCCCTCGAGACCATCTAAATCCTGATCAGCCTTCTAGACTCAGTGAAGTCTCACTTCCTCCTCGAAGCCTTCTAAGACCACAGTGACCTCATCTTTGACTGAGAATGAATAGCACTTAACCATCCCACTCTTTCAGTTCTTAACATTTCCTGCCTAATCCTCTAATAAATCAGGAAGTTGGGAAGATCTGGACTCAAATCTTACTTCTAAAATTTCTGTCTGCAACCCAAGGCAGATCACTTAACCTCTCAGCGCTCCAGGTAACTGTCTAAGAAGATATTAAGAAGCAAAGGAGATGCTGACCTGCATTATTAGAGGCTTTTTCTCCCGAGGAGCTCCCTAAGCTGATGAAATCACAAGTCTAATTAAGATCAGTTTTTAAAAGTATTCTCTAATGTAGATCTATTTTAAAAATGGGGGGGGGGGTTCAAATAAAGCCTCTGACACTCATTAAGTTTGTGGCTCAAAGTCAGTATCTGTGTGCAGCAATTCTAGGGCTTACCTAGTAAGACTCAGAAAATCACTAACCTGCACCAGGACTGGAAGTTGATAGGTACCTCTAATAATTTCAGATAAACTAATCTTGTCTCCCCAAAACCTATTGAATAAGAACTTCATCTTTTAGTTATTTTGTATCTCCCGTGGTACCTGACACTCTGCTGGGAATTTAGTATATTTTGAAGTGAATGAAGAGTCGTTGGATAGTCATAAGATCATAGATTTAGAGCTGGAAGGCATCTTAGAAATCTAGTCCAAATTCCTTATTTTACAGAAGAGGAAACTGAGGTCCAGAGAAGTTAAGCAACTTGACCAAGATCTCCTAAGTAGTAAGTAACAGAAATAGGACTGGAGTCCAGGTAGTTGTTAAATCATTTCAGTCGTGTCTGATTCTGTGACCCCATTTGGGGTTTTCTTGGCAAAGATACTGGAATGGTTTTCCATTTCCTTCCCCAGCTCATTTTACAAGATGAGGAAACTGAGGCAAACAGGGTGAAGTGGCTTGCTAGTGTCTGAGGCAGGATTTAAACTCAGGTCTACAGTGGGCTCCAACCACTGTACCACCCAGTTGCCCTCTTGGAGTTCACGTCCTCTAACTCAAGGGTTCTATCTGCTGTACTGACTGGCAGAACTTTATATTACTCCATTCAAATACCAGAAGGATCTGGACCAGTTAGCCTTTGTGGACCCTATAGCAGGTGTGTTGCTTTCTTTTTATTTTCTCCTTTTCCCTGCATGTGATGCTTCTAATCACACAGGAAAGTCACCCACCAAGTGACCGCAATATGCAGTTATTTGGAACATTTATTTGAGGACATTTGCCCTCAAAGGAATAGCTTTCCCTGGAGTCTCTAGTATCAATTATTAACAGAATTTTCCTAGCAAAGGCTTTTCTCAGAGATGGAACTAAATAGGTGCCAACTGGTAAGTCCTAGAGATTTATGGGGAAGGCAAGAGGCCCCCACTGCGCCTGAATTCCTGTATGAATAATTATCCCCATAATTCATATTTAAGGTTGACAAAGCACTTTCCACCCAACTACCCTGTAAAGTAAGTGATATCCAGTGGGATAAAGATTCAAGGATTCCCACTCTCAAGGTTTCTCCCCTCCCCCCATTGATTGTAGGGTATAAGACACAAAAAGGGACAGCTATTCCCAAGTTGATGGCACTGGTAAGTCTTGCACTGTTTGAGCTGGTAGTTTCCCTAGCCGTCATGCTTTTAAGTTTGGTGGTGGTTTATCAGATCTTCATTTTATCCACCTCTATGACCTTTCCCCTACTCTTTATTTTATTTCCTATCACTTTTTCCTCCTTTTCCTCTATCTGCCCCCCCTCCTCTTTTACCCTTTCCCATTGTCTCATTCCCCTCTCTCTGATTTCCTGCTCCAGTGGCAATGTCTTTCCCCTACCCTTCTCTAACATCTTTTGCCTCCTTCCTCAGTTCCCTCTCCCTCTTTGATCCCCTATTTCTTTGTTCTCCTACATATTTATTTCCCTGTTTCTTATCTTACTATTCTCTATCCTTCTTTCTTAATTTCAATAAATAAATATTTATTATTTATTACTTAAGTAATAAAGTACCTGTGATTTCATTGATGTAGAAACTCCCTCTACCAACTCAGACTCTGTCTATAATTTAGAGAGAGCCTTAGAGAGTTGCCTTAGAGAGGCTCAGAGGGGTTAGGTAACTTGCCCAGGGTCACAAAGCTAATAAGTATGAAAGGTAGAATTAAAGTACAAGTCTTCTCAACTCCAAGACCAGCACTGCATCCATAAAACCAAGCTATTTTGCACTTTAATTTTTTTTAGTTAAAAGGTATTTTATTTTTTAACATTCTTTTTAAAAAATTGTGAGTTCTGAATCCTCTCGCTCCATCTAGCCCTTCCCTACTCATTGAAAAGGCAAGTAATATGATACCCATTATACATGTGAAGTCATGCAAAACATATTATGCACTTTAAAAAAAGGATTTATTAAGTAACTATAACTTGGGCAGCCCTGGGCTGGTCTCAGTGGGAGACACAAAACAAAGACACTGCCTGTCCTCAAGAAGTTATAAGCAAGTCGAGGAGTAAAAATCTACTCATAAGAAACAGACTTTAAAAACCACAAAAGATCATAGGAAGGGGAGTCGCTGTGGCTTAAGGATGCCATGGGAAGTTTCTAGGACTTGCTAGAAGTGCCAGGACTAGAGTTGGACCTTAAAGAATGGCTAGGATAAGGGCAAGAAATTAATAGAATGGACAGAATTGTATGGGTTGTAACCTTTGATTATAAATCTAATACATCCTCGTCTATTTATTCCCTTGAAGGCAAAAGATGAACCTCATATTAGAGGTCTAGGTGATGAAGTGGGCAGCCAGGTGGCACAGTGGACAGAGGGCCAGGCCTGGAGTCAGGAAGGCTCATCGTCCTGAGTTCAAATGTGACCTCAGACCACTAGCTCTGTGACCCTGGGTAAGTCATCTAACTCTGCCTCAGTTCCTCATCTATAAAATGAGCTGGAGGAGAAAAAGGCAAACCACTCCAGTGTCCTTGTAAAACAACAACAAAAAAAGCAACCTGGGGCAGCCAGGTAGCACAGCGAGTAAGAGCACCGGCTCCAGTGTTGAGAAGACCTGGAGATCGAATACCGGGCTCAGACACTTAGCACCCACCCAGAAACACCTGGCCGTGTAACCTTGAGCAAGTTACTTAACTCTGATTGCTTTAAAAAAAAAAAAAAGCAACCTAAATGGGGTCACAGAGTAGGACATAGCTGAACAACAACCTTTGACACCAAGTGCTGCATCCTTTTCTCTATGCCACAGTTTCATATCCTAACTCTCTAGCCTACTTGTATTCTTAATTGTTTTTTTGACATCCATAAAATAAGAGGTTGGACTAGATGATATATGAAGCCTATTCCAGATCTAAATTCATGATCCTATGATTCTGCTAAGGCCCTCATTGGGAATACTAAGAGTCTTCAATGGTTTTAGAATCCTTTGCAAGTTATTAATGACTAATAACATTGTTCTAAACAAGTCAAAGTATCTTTAAAGGAATAATTTACATACCTTTTAATAAGTGAAACCTTGATTTCTATAGCGAACTTTCTTTAAGTAAATAAATATTCACAAACTCCCCTGCAATATTGGATGAAATGCATAGTAGAAATTGTGGTTCATTTCTCAGTTCCTTGTTAGTCAACAAGCATTTATTAAGGTCTTCATATGTTCCAGGTAATATGTTCCAGGCACAGGGCATGCAAATACAAGCAAAAAGAGAGTTTCTGCTCTCAAAGAGAGCAGAATGGGGAAGACCCTTTTGGGGGACCAGGAAAGCCGTGGGTAAAAAAGAACCCAGAGTCACAAGCAGAGCCAGGAGAGGAATGAAGGATGGCAGGCCTGAATCCTCACTCAAGATGGAAGACCAATGGGAGAAAGAGGTTTTAGGGATGAGAGATGATGTTCCAGAGTGAGAGGGCAGCTGAGGCTTGGTGATGAAGTTCTGAGAGTCAAAAGTAGAGTTGGGAGAGGAATGCAGGTTCTATAAGGGTTTTTTTTTTAACCCCAAATAAATTTAACCAAAGAACAAATAAGAAAGTAGTTAAATAGACTTTTAGAAAGAAATTCTAGAATATTATTTTAGAAAAATGAGATATGACAGACTTCTGGTGATTATGGAATGGAAATAGAAAGGACGATACCTTTTTGTACTTTGCATGGCTCCTGTACAAAAATGGATCACATCATAAGACATAAAAGCCTCACAAACAAAGAAAAACAGAATTATTACATACATGGTACTGACCACAGTGCAATAAATTTATGTTAAAGAAAGGACCACTGGAAAAAGTGTAGTATTAAAAATCAGAGTTCTAAGTAAGGTAATCCCAAAGAAGTGATGGAGTCACAGAACAAATTATAAATTAAAGATAATTTCATTAAAGATAATGACAGCAATAAGACAATATACCAAAAGCTTGGGGATATATGGAAAGCAGTTCTTAGAGAAAAAATTTATATCTTTAACCACTTTTATTAACCAAAAAGGGAAAGGACTGACCAATGAATTGGGAACGCAACTGAAAATATTAGAAAACCAACAAATTAAAATATACCAAGACCAAAAGAGAAATCCCCAAAATCAAAGAAGAAATTAACAAAATTGAAAATAAGAAAACTATTGGATTAATAAATAAAACTGTAAGCTGTTTTTTAAAAAAAGTAAAATAGACTAACCATTAGCAAATTAGATTAAAAAGAAGAAAAAGGAAAACCAAATTACTAGTAAGAAAAGTGAAAAAGAAGAATTTACAAGATATCAAGAAGAAATAGAGGGTATTATTAGAAATTATTTTGCCTACTCTATGTCAATAAAACTGACAAGTGACATCAAGAAAATTGACTAGAAATATAAAAATACCCAAATTAGCAGAACAAGAAATAGAGATTTAAACAACCTAATTTCAGAAGAAGAAATTGAACAAGCCATAAATGAACTTCCAAAGAAAAAAACAAAACAAACTCTGGAATCAGATGAATTCACAAGTGAAATCTGTCAAACATTAAAAGAACACTTAATTCCAATACTATCTGAATTGTCTGCAAAAATAGCAAAAGAGGGGATCTTACCAAATATTTTCTATGACACAGATATGTCATAAACACATAAATCAGGGAAAGTCAAAACAGCAAAAGAAAACTATAGGCCAATATGAATATTAATGCAAAATTTTAAAATAATATATTAGCAAAGAGTAATAAAATTTATTTTACTTTTTTAACTAACAAAAATTGGTTTTCTCTTCCTATTACCCCTCACATATTCATAGTCAAGCAAAAAGAAATCCCCACATTGTCTTGTGCAGAAAAAAAATCTTATTTTTTACCTTGAGTCTGTCATCTCCTGGTCAGGAGATAACATGCTCTGAAATCATGGTTGGTTGATAATTTCATTATGTAAGCATGATCTCTCTCTCTCTCTCTTTCCCTCTGCCTCTGTTACATATGCACATTATATATTATATATTATCATGGTGTGTGTGTGTATGAGAGTGTGTGTGTGTGTGTGTGTGTGTGTGTGTGTGTATAAATGGGGAGAGAGAGGAGGAAAGAAAGGGAGGGAGAGGGGAGAAGGGTGGAGTAGAAATTAGAGAGGTTACCTCAGTGAGGAAGATTTACTGACTTTGTGACCCTGGGCATGCCTTTTAACCTTTGAGTGCACCAGGCAAATTTCCAAGACCAGTAAGGCAATGGTTGATCTGCTTTTATGCAGGAAGTTTCCTCACCGGGAGTTCCCCATGCCAAAGAGATCACAGTCACTCAATCTACAGGCATATTATATACAAAGACACTATGCTAGGTTCTGGAGATATAAAGACAAAAATGAAACAGTCCTTGATCTTAAAGAGTTCATATTCTATGGCAGAAATGGGGAGGGATGAGGACAGAAAAAGCACGTACAAATATAGGTAAATACAAAGTGTACACAAGGTTTGAGGGGAACACATTAGCAGCTGGAGAAATTGGGAAGGGTTCATGTAGAAGGTCACAACTGAGCTGCATCTTGAAGGAAACTAGGGATCCTAAGTAAGAAGACAGTACATTTCAAGCACAGAGAACAGCCAGTGCAAAAGCATGAAGATGGCATATTGTCATTTTTGAGGAACAATGAGAAGTTAAGTTTGACTGTACTATAGAGTAGTAATAAGAACAGCACGTTGACTTAGAAAAACACATGTTAACATTATATACTTCTATTGTATTTTTATTTATTTAAAAAAAAATATTCTCCAATTACTTTTTTATATGGTTTGGGCGTTTAATATCTCTGCTATAGAGTGTATAAAGGAGAATAATGTATAATAAGGCAGAAATGGTAGATTGAGGCAAGGTTATATAAAACTTTAAATGTCAAAACAGAGGAGTTTATAGTTGGTCCTTTTAGTAACAGGGACTCTCTGGAGTTTATTAAGTAGGAGAGTGACATGGTCAGACCTACACTTCAAGAAAATCAATGGATTGGAGTTGTGTGAGACTTGAGACAAGAAGATCGTGTACAATTGTCCAGGTGAGGGGTGATGAGGGCCTGAACTAAGGTGGTGGCTATGTTAGTGGAGCAAAGGGATGAAAGGATAATAAATAAAACAGAAGTTGAAATTGAAAGATCTGACAACTTCTTGGATATAGGAGTGGTCTTATGGGGAAACAGAATGAGTTCTGTTTGGACATATTGAGAGATACCTACAGGATAATCTAATCTAATAATAATCTATTTTTTTTTAGCACAGCAAAGACAGGAAAGATGTGTAAATGCAATGTTTTGGTTGAGACAATTCAGAGATTTGGGATTTTTGAAGATTGAAAATAGGTGGGTCACATATGGTGTTTTAAAGCTTCCATCACTTTAACTGTCTTTGTTATGCCTAAAACCAGGCTTTAGATGCTTCTTTTGCAAATATATGGTTATGTATATATGTGATATGTATGTATGTGAACATATACATTGACTATTCATACTATATACCATTTACTCCAAATTCTTATGTTTCTTTCCACTCCTAAATATCATTATTTAGACTTTGAATTTTGTTCTGAGCATCAGAAATTTTTAGTTTTCTTATAGTTGTCAGTATTAGATCTGAGAGCCCTCTTAATGAATATATCATGGACAATGTGTTGTTGAAAGGAGTGAGAAGTAGGGATGGAAATAACTCTGATACAGGATTGGAGCGAAAGGAGGACACAAAGTGGGACACAAAATGGGGACACTTAAGGGATCTTGAGTGACATCTAGTGGTCTCTGACCCTTCTTTAAAACATTTTGCTATTCAGTTTGATTCAACTAATATTTATCGAGTGTCTACTGTCTATGATACACTGTGCTAGGCCTTGGAAGAGATGCAAAGATGAATGGACTTTCCCGTAAGGAACTTACACTTCAGTAGGGGAGTACACAAATAGTCTCCTACAGAGTAGCATATGACAAGTGCATAGGTTGTATACGGAGAACGAGCTTTGAAAGATTATAGTGGGAGATAGGATTTCCAGCCTGAGAGATCAAGCAGTTTTCATGGAGAATGTAGGAATGGAACCTTAGATGTAGAGAGTGCCTTTGCCATATCGATGCCAGGCAAATTGGTCTCACTTAAATCCAATTCACAAATAAGTCAAGATATCACCTTGTGATGCCATTGGTCCTCTTTGAAACAAAGGACAAACAAAAATAAGGAAGAATAGTACCAGGTATTAAAGAATAGGAAAGATTTCAATGAGATGTGGAGAGAATCTTAGACATGGGACTGACTATATTGTAGCTGGACTAAGGAACCTCTTTTTTGCTACATGTGTTTTGTTGTTGTTTGATTTTTAATATTTAAAAAACTACTTTTTAAAAATAAATAAGTCATTGTGTATTTATTAAATGCTTACAATATGCCAGACACTGTGCTAAGTATTAGCAATACAAGTACAGAGAATGAAACAATCTCTATTCATAATAAACTTACATTTTAATGAGGAAGAAGACAAATACATATAAAAATATATAAAGTAAGTAATATGTGGATCCAGCCAATCTTAGTTTATCTTACTTCACTAGCACATGAGCAGGATCGAAGAATATAGATGTTGGGGTAAACTCCAAGTCAGCAGCTTACAAAGCCCCCAAGGGGATAAGGGGAAAGAGGATTCAAGGGTAGTCAAAAGCAAAGCTGAAGAGGTTAACTTCAAGGTCAAGACTATGAAAAAAGGACAGTGAGGCCAATACCTTCTTAATGAAAACATCTGAGAAATGGAACATGCCTCAGCCCTCTAAAGTCATTAATGGTCTGGAAATCAGGACTCTGTCCTGGGTCATATTTGTCAGCAGAAACTATTCCAGAAGGAGACACTTAGATACTAGACCCAACCAAGAGTCAAAGGTGTGTTCTACACAAGGAACAGACATTGAATCTGTGTTCATTTGGGCCTCCAGAGATCTGATCATCAAATATTTAACAACCTAGATGGCTTATTCTATCTCCCTTCTTTCTTAAAAAATGGCCTTTTCCTCTCATTTATTATAGTCTTTATTGTTAAAACATAGCTAAGTGGTCCCAGAGTTATTGGTCTGATTTTGTTATCAATAAATTTTTATAACTCTTAGAAACATACAGTATACATAGTGGTTTTAAGAAGTCTCAGATTTATAGATTTATTAAAAAAGATGAAGCAAGGTATGTATGATAAGAGCTTAGTAAAACCTACAACTAATAAGAGCAAAGTAAGCCTGGGGGATGTGTGTGATGCATCTTAATACTGGTATTACAGCCAATATTTATTGGATGTCTATAGAACCTTCCCTCTGAACACATATTTTAGAACAGTTTGAATTATTTGGCAGTCAGTGAGGTACAATACTCTCATCCTTTGTGAATTATCAGGTTATCTTAAATAGGAACACATTATTTATTAGAGATATTACAAGCTTTACTTGTACCTTGTAAAGCATATTTTGCAATAAGAATTAAACTATAAAAATGTTTTTTTTAAAGCCACTGTCTCTGATCTCAGTATATGATATGACTGCTTCCCTTTCTTAATATGATACTCTATGTACCTTTCATGCAATATCTATGTGGATACTGTCTGTGGAATCCATAAGATGCTCTCCTTCGTTATTTTTCATTTCATTCAGTAAGTTGGTGTCCTGGTGGCAAGGCAGGGAGCAGGTTGGGTCTCTCTCAATGTGACTTTCTCTCCATCTCTACTTCTTAGGATCCTTATCTTCATTCAAGGCTCACCATCCTTCCAGTAACTCAGGCTCACAACTTCAGAGTCATTCCTGACTCTTGTAATGGACACCTGAGATATAACAGGACAGCTAGGCCAATTATGATTTGATAGGAGCGTTTATTAACCAGCCAGGACGGCCTCTCGGACCGAAAGACAGCCCCGAGCTTTCTGTTAGACATAATTTTATAGACAATGTGATTGCTAGCAACAGAATATGTTTCTAAGAGTTATAATGTCTTCAGCGTTGTGTCTATTGAAGCAAAACATTCTCAGTATTATTCTTATTGAAGCAAAGCTTTCTTGGTATTATTCCTATTGAAGCAAAGCCTTAGTATTATTTCTACTGAAGCAAAACAGACCTGAATCCGTGGGAATCTGTGGCATGTTTTTAGCAACACAGGCAAAACATTTCTTTACTATTGGAGCCTATTAGGTTTCCAAGGAACCTAGTAGGGGTCCCCTCTAGCAGGTTTAAAGGAGCTCTAGTGTATAATTTCTGGTGGGAACTTTACTCTTTGTTCTCCCTCACCTCTCTCATAATCAAAGAGCTGATTGTCAATTGGACTTCTAAAATGTCTTTTGAATTCACTCCACCACTACTACTTACACAGGCACCACTCTAATTCAGCACCCCATAATGTCTCTCCTAGACAGTTGCAAAAGACTTTTTTTGGTTTCCCTGACTCAAGTCTCTTCTCCTCCAGTTCATATTTCACATACTGTCAAAATGATATTCCTAGAGCACAGATCTGACCATGTTACACCCTGACATCTCCTTCCTCATTTCCCCCCCAAAGTTCGAATGGTTCCATATTGTCTCGAGGATAAAATGCCAATTCTTCTGTGTGGCATTTAAAGCCTTGTACAAAATGCCTCCAGTCTACTTTTCCAGACTTGATACATGATAGTTCCCTTCGTGCACTCTTCAATCTAAAGAAGTTAGCCCCCTTCTGTCTTTTATATATGACCTTCATGTCTCATCTCTATGCATTTGCATAAGCTATCCCCCATGCCCAGTATGTACTCTCTTCTCATTGTCCCTCTCAGAATCCTTATGTAGTATAGGTGTAGACTTCTCTTTCTCCCTGAGTCAACTTTCTCACTCCATCTGTACCCACATCGGCAGGTTGGGGTGTCCTGGAGGATGTGGCCGCTGTTACAAATCACTTTTTCATGGCTCTAGGTATAACCTTGTTGGGGAGGAAAAAACTCCTACTATCACAAACCATAGCTCCTCAAGCCCCACTGATGTGCTTCCCATTGAATAGATCAGAAACATTTACTAAACAATAAACCTGGGACATACGCTCCCACTGATGCACCGAAGTCTGTATGGTAGGGGGTGGGAACAAACTTTCGGCACCATAAAGGAGAGGCACATGGATATGTAGCCCATGTGTTTAGGTAACTCACAACACTGAACCACAGGCCCTTGAGAGCCTTTGTTTTCCTCAGGAACAGTCTGCACAGTAATTCATTGATGGGTGGGGCTGCTTCTCCACTGACTGTTCCTTTTTTGGCCTGCCAAGCTAGTGTTATGCCCTTTCAGCAAAAGCAGAAACCATAAACTTGGGATCTTCAGGACTTTCCAGATCTGCTCTCTTGGCTCAACCCTGACGTAGTGTTAGCAACAGGGGGATGGTGGAATGGGACAGGCATCATCCCAAACCCCTCCAAAATGCTCAAAAGTTGATACTGAGAGATAAAAGGAACCTTAGGGATTGTCTAAGGCCAGCTTTTTGATTTTACAGAGGAAGAAACTGAGGCACCAGAGGGAGGAAGTGACTGCCCCTTTGTCACACAGGAAGGATTATTCAACCCTTAACTAAAATTGAAGGTGAGCTCAATTTTAAAGAAATTTTAATTTTAAAATTTTAAATTAAAATTTTAAAGAAACCAAATTTTAGACTCATAGACTATCAGAGCTGGAAGGGATCCTTGAAAGCACTTTATCTTATACTTTTGGCTTACTAAAGAAGAATCACAGGCACAGAAGGGAAGAGTCCAAGTAGGGACCAGATCCCAGTTCTTCTCACTCCAAGGCCAAGTGTTCTCTTTCATCCCATTTTTGGAATTTAGGCTCCTTTGAGTCTTTTTGTTGTTTTTGGTTTGTTTTGCTTTTTGGAGGGGGTTAAGTGACTTGCCCAAGGTCACACGGCTAGTTTTTTGTGTTAAGTGTCTGAGGCAGGATTTGAACTCAGGTCCTCCTGACTCCAGGGCTAGAGCTCTATTCACTGCATCACCTATCCACCTCCTCCTTTGAGTCTTTAGGGCAATGCCTACTTCTCTGGTTATACACCTGGGGACACACAGCTGAGCCTAGAGGAGACCCCTCAGTCCTGTCAGTTGTATATTATATAAAGACTCACCACCGCCCCAATCTCCATTCCTCCTGCAGGGAAATTTAAACAGCTTGAAAGAGCAACGTTTCAAAGGGGAAAAAAATCATTTGACATAGGGAAGCATTTCCAGAATCCATCTCTCCTCTCACAAGATGGTCTTTTTTTTTTTTCTTTTATGGATTCAGGGAGGAAGTAACTTGGGGGAAGACATTTTTCTTTTACTGATGCGCTTCTATTCTTCTCTTGATTTTTACATTTTCAAGCTGTTCCTCTCAAGTTCCTGGTACCAGGTTTAGAGAGGCAGTGCCATAACCACCATGCCTGAGAATTGGCAATTATGGTCAATGGTAACTGTTCCTGAATTCCAGCCCCCTAAGTAGAGGAGGAATTCGTTTCCCAGGCAGTGTCAGTTTGGGGATGACCCGTCTAGCAGCCCCAAGCTTCAGAGCTCCGAAACCCAGGAACCCTCCTAGAAAGAAAAGGAGAAATTGGTAGGCAACATCAGCTTTGAGGTTGTCTCTGTAGAAATTAAGTTTGAGAGCTTGGGGATTGAGCCTTTTAGAGAGAAAAGAGAAGAGAGTGGGGTTCATGGGCAGTGTTCTCTTGGGGAAGCAAGTCAACAATCATTCATTAAGTGTTAACTATGTGCCAGGCACTGTGCCTACGTGCTGAGAATAAGGGAATAAACAAAAACCTGTCCCTGCTCTCCAGGAACTCACAGTTCAGTGGGGAGATAACATGAAAATAACTATGTAAAAATAACCTCTGCATAGGATAAATGGGGGGGGGTAATCTCAAAGGAAAGGCACTAAAATCAAAATTGATTTGGGATGAACATATGCCTTGGCTTCTTCTGGTGGGCAGGTCCCTTGCTAAAGGAAATTTGAAACCAGAGGCTTATGGTTAGTCTTTCTATCCTTCTAATTTCCTCTGTCCACACTGTGACTGGCAGCTATGTCAAAGAAGACTGACCATTGAGCATTAAGTAGGCTTTAAAGAGAGAGACAATTTCAATCTCCTCTGAATGTATGGCTTGGGATTCTTTTTTATTGGACTGCCCATATATGAGAGAAAGCATATAGGCTGGCCTAGATGAGCCTGAGACTGGTTCTGAAATCTTAAAGGGTATGAACATTTTAGTAACTGTCTTCACATAATTCCAAATTGCTTTCCAGAATGGTTGGACCAATTCACAGTTTCACCAGCAAAGAACTGCTGTGCCTATCTGTCCTTAATTTCCCTAGTACCTACTATACCCATCTTTTTGCCAACTTGCTGGGTGTGAGGAAAAACCTCAAACTTGTTTTGATTTGCATTTTTCTTCTTTTTTTTCATTTTTCTTGTTATCAGTGACCTGAAACATTCTTTGATATGATCATTAATAGTTTTTTTTTTTGAAAACTCTTTTTTCATACCCTTTGACCTCGTTATCTTTGCTTTAGGCTTCTTCACATGACCTCTTGCCTAGTCACGTGTCCCCTATCTTGTATTTGTACAGTTGTTGTTTTTTTTTTTAACTTTACATTAAATTTCATCATCCTAGATTTGGCTCAGTTATTTCAGCTTGTTCAAGTGTTTTTGGATCCTGATTTTCTTACCCAACGGTATCAGTTGTCCTTTTCAACTTTGTACCATTCCCATATTAAATAAGCATGACATTTATATCTTCATAATAGTCGGTGGTAAAAATGTTGAAAAGGATAAGGCAATGGACAGGATCCTGTGGCACTCCTTAGAGATGTTCTTTCAGATTGCCATCAATCTGTTAATCATTATTTCTTTAGATCTCATTGCTTAACTAGTTAAATAATAATAATCATAGCTGACATTTATGTAGTGCTCCAAAACTTGAAAAAAAAAAAAACTGTACTCACTGCTGTAATGTTATTACAGGAAATTTTTAAAAATGCATTGCTGAAATCTAGTTATATGGAAAAAAGGGAAGAGGTTTGTTTTTTGTTCTTGTTAAAGCCATGCTGACTTATAGTCAACATTCCTAAGTGTTCACAAATCATCCAATTAATGACATGTACTAGAGGTTTGCCAGCACTCAGAGTGAAGTTCATTGGTATAGAGTTTGAAGAATCAAACTTCTTCCACTTTAAAAAAAAATCAGGACAACATTTACCTGTCCAGTCCTGTAGCACTTTTTGTTGTTGCTGTTATTTTTCAAAGCTCTCATCCCTTAATATCAAATGACCATAACCCAGGTCATTCTCCTCCCTATTTGAGCATTAGATTGCAAATGAATAGGAAGTCTTAGGCAAGAAATTTAAGACCATAGGGACACAGGTTGTATTTCCTCGTGGTTGGATATTTGAAAACAAAGGATATAGAAGAAAGAAATTAATTTGGGAAATGAACAGCTGGATAAGAAGATGGTAATTGAGAATAGGATTTGGACTTCTGGATTATGGTGGACAGAATCCAGAGAGGGAATGCACCTAACAAAGGCTGATAAGAGAGCATTGCCAGGTGTCTTACAAATATAATTAGAAGGTCTTTAAATGGAAAAAAGTGTAGGGAAGGGGTGTGTGTGCTTTATTTTGCCCATTTAAATTGTTTGTGTCCACATGGGTCGGTTTAGATGTGGCTCACAGGGAGGTAGTCTAGTCTCCTCCCTCCATGTTTCTCCAAGGGAGACATTGATTCCTGTCAGGAGAGTAAGTAGGAGGTTGGGACCAGAGGCTGGTCACTTTGTTCTCCTCAGAGAAAGGGGGAACTGGGATAGGATTATATCTATCTGTTACTTTAAGTATTGTAAGTGTAAAGAGAATTTTTAGGTTCAAACTGAGCTCCTAATCACTGACCCAAGCTGTATATCCAAAGTTTAAGTCCCTTCCCAAAAGCCATTTCTACAATGAACATATGTAGTAAATAGCAAATAACCCATTTATCTAAGCTGATAGCAAACAGAAATCAGAAAAAGCATATGTATGAGAATATAGACAGATGATATACAAAGTAAATGAACTCACTCATTGGGAGGGAGGGTGTAGCAGCAAGCACCACAAGAGTCTTCAGGGTTGCTTCCACCACAGGTTCTTGGATCTGCTTTGATAAAGGAAAGCAACTCAAAATGGGTTAACAAGCTTACTTTAATCAGTCAAACATGTATAGTGTACCTAGTAAAGGGGAAAAGGTCAGCACCCCGAACTTCAGAATATACAGACAGAATTATCAAGACAGAGAAACAGATCAAGTAGACAGTTTTCCAAAGTGTCCAACCATTACATCCATACCAAATCAACATCTGGGTTTCAACATCTGGGCTTTTCAAAGCCAGGGGGCTCTGGACAACGGCTTCCCATAATCCAGATCAAGTCACAGAACACTTCTCAAAGTGAGCCCCAAAACAAAGCCTCACATCAGGGCTTATATAGCCTTCTCTTGGCTCAGAGAATGTAACAACCTTTTGGAGCCACTGGCAAATCAAAAAGTATCTACTGAAAAACAAGCCTCCCACCCCAGGCTCCAGGTGCACTTTAGCCTAGGGGCAGGGAAGATCTTTAAAATTTACATTCTCATTACAGAGGGAGAGAGGGAGAGAGAGAGAGAGAGAGAGACAGACAGACAGACAGACAGACAGACAGACAGACAGACAGACCGACAGAGACAGGGAAAAGTCTGGAACCACATCTTCTTTTCCTGCCAGCTCATGATGACCTCTGAAGTACAAGCATGGTATTAATCTGCATCTGATAAATGAGATAATTTGGAAGTTGTGCTCTCAGTCATTTTCTATACAAAAGGAATCATTGCTTGTGAATTGAATGACTTAAGTTTGAAAAAATAAAGTTACACTTATAAGCCAGAAATAATACTCATAGTAACTAATTTCCAAAATAGTCAGTTATTAGTGTTAAAAAAAATCACAACAATCTGTGAGTCTTCTACTAATGAACAAAAAGCAAGCTTAAGATTTTAGTTAAGGATAGTCAAATGACCCCATTAAAATAATTCGTAGCTTGGCTAACTTGCGAAAACCCAAGTTTGTAATCATATCAAATATAATGCTAATGAAACAGACTTTATTGTCCTGATTAATGAGCAGATGGTACTAAATATGGAGGTGAAAATGCTTGGCATAATAACTGAAAAAAAAAAACACAGGGAAAAAAGTACCTCCTAGAACAGCTTGAGAGGAACTCGCCAATAATTTCCCTAAAAATCTAAAATAGATAAAGCATCCTGACATTTTATTTAAGAGTCTTCTTTCCTCGTAAAAATAAATCACCAAGGTGTAATTGAAGGCGGTTTGGCTAGCCCAGATGGGGATTTCTTGGATTTGCCCAAACTTCAGTCAATAGCTTTAGTGGTCATAGTTATCATTCTTATCACCGATAAATATTCATTAACACTGCTAGGCATTAGGGCTTTCAGAGAGGAACAAGACTGAGAAACATAAAACTCAACAGAGTCTTTAGCCCTAAATACCACCAGAGGGATTCCTGGGGACACCTTAGACTTCTTATGCCCCCAAGGCAGACTTGTTAGTTTTTCCTTGTTAGCTTTTGGAGATTGCCAAGATTTCCATACTTCCAACTTCCTATTTTCCATTAATAGCACCATTATTTTTGTATTCACCCAGGCATGAAAAGTAATTGTTACTTGGATTCTTCTTTCCTTCTCCTTTCTTTGCTTTTTTTTTTGGGGGGGAGCAATTGGGGTTGACTTGCCCAAGGTTACACGGTTAGTTTTTGTGTTAAGTGTCTAAAGCCGAATTTGAACTCAGGTCCTCCCGACTCCAGGACTGGTGCTTTATTCACTTCGCCGCCTATCTGCCCCCCTTCTTTTCCTTTGTAATCAACCTCCCAGTCCTGTTTTAAGTTAAAAAAAAATCATTTATGCCTTTTGTTCTTCTCTCCCTTCCTTTCCTTCCTTCTCTCTTTTCCTTCCCCTTCTTCCCTACCCCATCCCACTTTTTCCTTCCTCCCTCACTTCCTTCCTTCCTTCCTCCCTGCCTTCCTTCCTTCCTTCCCTTTCTGAGTCCCTCAGTGTCTTTGTCTCTTTCCACAGCCAAAACAAAAGAGCAGAATAGAAGTTTAGCATAATGTCTTCCAGAAATAAATTGGTTTTTAGAGCACAACAGTTATTAGTGGGGGTGGGAGGGGCAGGGTGATTAGCCAAGTCAATGAGAGAGGATGGTAGTTCAGTGACTGGTTAGTTTTTAACTTGTAAGAACAGTTACTTAGGGTTGACTCAAGTGTATAATTTAGAATCCTACATAAAAATTACCTTTGCTGAGAGTGACTTGAAATTATTTAAGTGAAACATCTTCCTTCCTAAAATATGTGAGCAGTCTGCTCTCTGACCCACCCACACTCTGGCTTCCTCTAAAACTGCTTAAAGTCAAGAGACTTTTTGCCCATTTATGCTTTTCTTGGAACTGTTAAGAATAGTATAATTCTGCTGTAATTCAGAATATCGGGCTGTTGTTTTTTTCTATCTCCCATAAATGGTCTGTGAATTCATTTCAGATTCTCTTCCCCTAGTCTGAGCTTTGATAGAATTTCAGAAATATATTAAATATATTTTGGAGGTTCTAAAAGAACAATGTCAAAGGTGCTCTTAAGTTTGACTCTGAATGGTCTAAGAGAGAGGATCGTTGTACAGTGGTTAGAGCAGAGGGGAGGCCCACCAGAGTATTGTGAGGTTGGGGGTGGTGGGGAAAGGGCTGACGCTGGAAGGGAGAAACAAAGACACAGATAGGAAAACAGAGACAGTGTTAAAGATAGGTTCCATGTGTTTTATGATTTTTTCCTTCCATCACCATTTCTATACTATTTATGTTGTAAGCCCTTGCTCCTTGGTTACTACATTTCTCCACTCTGATACCCAAATTGGGCAGCCTAATCTTCCCTTCCTGTTCTAGTTTCAAGGAACAGTATGACTGCTGTGTTTTCGGCAAGGGCTAGTCTGCTAGACTAATTCATATTAGGGTGATACTGGAAATGATAGCTTAATAGCTTATTCTTCCCAGATACAATATTTGTATTTTAAAAGGGGCTTGTAAGACAAATAAACACAGCACACAGGAGGGCTGCTAACACCAGTTGATCTGATCAGACAGGAAAGACACTAAGGAGTTAATTATCTTACTTTATTCTAGTCCAGTTTTCTCAGAAGTAGGATTGCTGATAGTGGAAACACAAACTCCTACAGCATTTCATAATCACCCTTCTCCCAGGGGCCAGCAAGAAGTGGGGGCAACTACCCCTACATCTCAATGGGGTCAGTTGAGACAGGCACTACTTGTACATCCCCTAAATCCCTCAAGCCTTAATGAAGGCCAGTTGAGGGCAACACAGATTCTCCCTAAGCCTTGATGAGGGCCAGTCAAGGCATGCACAACTTCTGTGCATTCAACCCTAAGGTTCCCCATTCATTAACCAGCGACCACCTGTTTTATGGGGGCAACAGACGAAGAAGGCATATTGCCAGCAATAGCCTCACAAGTTTACATCACCTCATGTCTATATCTCACTGCACAGTTGCAGTGGATGTTTAAATTATTTATCGTTATATAATGCTGCTCAAGTGTGGTGGAGATGTTTTGAACCATAACTGTGGGAACTCATCTCTAATACCTGGGAACAAGAGATTGTTACGGCTATGGATCCTGGGAAACTGAACTCTAAGAAATAATAACAAAAGTTCACTTTACACACACTAAAATTCACCTTACTCACAGGGCCTTCAAAGCATTTACCCAAAGAGTGAACAATGTAAATGAGCTACATTAATTGAAGTAGCCTTCACTAAAATCCTCTCCTATTGCCTCATCATGATGCAGAAGAGGTGTCTGAGGTGTTCACGGCGGACTAGCACCTCTTATGTGAGGGTTTGCTGAGCCCTTTTTAGAAAAGACTGCTCATCCACCTTTGGTGTCTTCCTGGGGCTCCAAGGAGCTCTTAAATGTTCAGTGGCCACACCCCAGTAAAACTGTCTCGGTGGTAGACAGGCTAAACCACGTTGAGGGTACCTGATAGGCCTCAAACCTGATGGTGACTTCCCCCAGTGGAATGGGCAGATGAGAACAATGTGTTCAATGGCTACGAAGGGGGCTGAAGCAGGAGCCATGGAGTTCTTAGTGCTTGGTCAGACTTGGAAGACAGCAAAGTCATTTCCTGCACCCCCAGGCTGTCGCCATTCATCCTGACTTTTGTCCTACCACTGGACTTCATTGACTCTGGAAGAGAGAGTGAGACTGATATCTTTGTGTAACTCTGCTTACTTTAAGTCCAATTCACATTCAAGTCAAGACATCACCCCCGATATCATTGATTGCATTTAAAGGCAAAGGACAAACAACAAAAATGATGCAGAGGTGGCCTGGGGTTCTTGAAGGCTACACCAGGTAGCGTAAGCTCTGGCAAGTCCTACCAAGCTGGTAAGACTTTGAGTATAGTTTGCTGATGACTTTTGTGTCTGTCACCTGAGGATCAGATTAATTACATTTGGAGAGGTCCTTTACCAGAGTGAGCTCCAGGTGTCTTGACTTTTTTTCTGCCACTGGATTCTGGAGGAGACAGTGAGGCTGATGACTGTACAGCTTTATCTCCCTTGAACCCAATTTACACACAAGTGAAGACAGCACCCTCATGATGTCATTGCTCCTTTTCAGGAAGAAAGAAGGAACAACAGCCAGAGTGAAGAAATTTTCATGGCTGCAGTATCGCCAACTCTAACAGTCAAAGTAGAATTTCAGAGGCAGAAGATCTCAAGTCATTTAGGCGAGCTTGTTCTTGAACAGAAATCCTCCTTCCAAACATCCTTAACATTTTATAATCGGGTTTCTTTTTGGAGACCTCCAATGTGGAGATTCTCTTGAGGCTGCCCATTCCAACTTTTTAAAAAAGTTATTATTTATATATGCCTAAAGTCTGCCTGTTGGCAACTTTTCCTCATTGTTCCTAGTTCTTGTCCTCTGGTATACAGCAGAAGAAATCTAACACCTTTTCCCCATCATAGCCCTTCAAATGCTTAAAGACAATTATCACATTTCCCCCCTCCCCCTTCTCTTTTTCAGTTATTGTCATATAGCATGATTTCCAGTCTTCTCATCATTCTGGTCATCATTCTCTGATCTGACTCCAAATTACTGTCAATATCTTTCCTGATCTAGGGTGTCTCCTAAAATGAGGATTTGACCAGGGCAGAGTATAGCAAGATTAAGATCTCTCTGTTCTGTATCCTATGCCTCTCTGCTCTGTGGAAGGTGGAAGCAGTACCTTAATTGATAAAATTGCAGATCTTATAAAGAATAGAAATTCCAGATCAATGTTCGTCAATCAATCGACAAATCAAGAAATATTTATTAAGCACTTACTATGTTCCAGTCATTGTGCTAAGTGTTGGGGATACAAAAAAAGGACAAAAGACATTCACTGCCCTCAAGGAGACAACATGCAAACAAATATAGATGAATAAAGCTATACACAGGATAAATGGAAATAATTAATACTGGGGAAGTACTGGAATTCAGAGGAGTTAGGGAAGGCTTCCTGTAGATGAGATTTTAGTTAGGACTTAAAGGAACCCAACAATCACAGCAGAGGAGGGAGAACTTTCCAGGCATGGGGAACAGCCAAAGAAAATGTCTGAGAGGGGAGGCTAGGTGGCACAGTGAGTAAAGCGCCGGCCCCGGAGTCAGGAGGACCCGAGTTCAGTTGGGCCTCAGACACTTAACACCCACACACACAAAAACTAGCTGTGTAACCTTGGGCAAGTTACTTAACCCCAATTGCCCTCCAAAAGGCAAAAAAAAAATGTCTGAGAGATGAGTATCTGGTTCATAGAACAGCCAGCATATATATAAATAATCTGGTATTGGCTAAGAAAAAGAGTGGTGGGTTAGTGGAACAGATTAGGTATACAGTACACAGTAGTAAATGACAATAGTAATCTAGTATTTGATAAACCCAAAGATCCAAGCTTTGAGAGCAAGAACTCACTATTAGGCAAAAATTACCAGGTAAACTGGAAAGTAGTTTGGCAGAAACTAGGCATAGACCAACATCTCACACTGTATACCAAAATAAAGGTCAAAATGGATAAATTATTTAGACATAAAGAATGATGTAAGCAAATTAGGGGATAATGTATACATTACAGCATTATTATAATGATGATCAACTGTGAAAGCTATTCTGATCAAAGCAATGATCTGAGACAATTCCAAAGGATCCATGATGCTATCCAGGTCTGTTTCTTCTTTCACAACATGACTAATATGGAAATATATTCTACATGATTCCTATATCAAATTGCTTACCACTTTAGGAAGAGGGAAAGGGAAGGAGAAAAATCTGGAACTCAAAATTTTATAAAAATGAATGTTGGGGTGGCCCTGGAGTCAGGAGGACCTGAGTTCAAATCCGGCCTCAGACACTTAACACAAACACAAAACTAACTGTATGACCTTGGGCAAGAGTTATTTAACCCCAGTTGCCCTACCTTTCCCCCTCCAAAAAAAAAGAATGTTAAAAATTGTCTTGACATATAATTGGAAAAAATGAAATACTATTTTTTTTAAATGCAGTTGGGGTTAAGTAACTTGCCCAAGGTTACACGGCCAGTTATTTTTGTGAGGGTGTTAAGTGAAATACTATTTTTTAAAAAAGAAAAATACTATTTAAAAAAAAAAGAGAAAAATGCTATCCCTCACCAGAGAGAGAACTAATAAAATGAGTGCAGATTGAAGAATACTTTTTTCACTTTATGTTTCTTGCTTTTTATTTTTATTTTTTTGCAACATGGCTAATATGGAAATATGTTTTGCATGACTTCAAGTGTATAATTGAAATCATATTGCTTGCCTTCTCAATGGGTATGAGAGGGGGAGGGAGGGATAAAATTAGAACTCAGAATTTTTAAAAATGTTAAAAAATTAAAAATTAAATTTTCCCCCTCTTTTTCTTGTGATCTTGGGGAGGGAGGGAGAAAGTTCAAAACTTGAAATGTAACAAAAATAAATTAAATTACAAAAAATAATACATGTCAGGGGGAAGTTACAAGAAGACCGGAAAGGTAGAAAGGGGCTAGATTATGAAGGGCTTTGGATGCCAGACATTTTATATTTGTTCCTGGAGGCAATTGGAAGTTTATTGAATAGGTGGGGTGACATGATTAGGTCTTTATTTTAGGGAAATCAATTTAGTGGCTAGATGGGGGGATAGATTGGAGTAGGAAGAGACTTGAGGCAGGCAGACCCCCAAAGAGGCTAATACAGTAGTCCAGGTGTGAGGTGATAAGAACCTACACTAAAGACAGCAGTGTCAGAAGAGAGAAGGGGGTGTAAATGAAAGATGTTGAAAAGGTAAAAATGACGGGCATTGGCAACAGCTTAGATAGGAGAGGTGAGAGATCGTGAGAAGTCTAGGTTGTGAGCCTGAGGGATTGGGAGGTTGGAGTTGTCCTTTACTGTAATGGGGAAGGTAGGAGGTGAGGAAGATTTACAGGTGAAGACAATGAGTTCTGTTTTGGACTTACTGAGTTTAAGATGTCTGCTGGACATCCAGTTGGAGATGCTTGAAAGGTAATTGGAGATGTGAGATTAGAGGTAAACAGAGATTGGGGCAGGAAAGGTAGATTTAAGAATTATCAGCATAGAGTTTGAAAACAGTTAAAACCATGAGAGCTGATAACATTACCAGGTCAAGTAGTATACAAGGAGAGAAGACAGAGGTCCAGGACAGAGCCTTAAGGGACACCCCTGGTTAGAGGGTGTGATGTGGAGGAAACAACACCTGAAGCTTGGAGTCTACTTCTGTGGCCCATACTAAATAAGTAATAAACTAACGTGCACCTGGACACAATCAACCAGTGTTGTGAAGTGCCTAGAGACCATGCCATATGAAGAAAATTTGAGAGAATTAAGGTTATTTATCCTAAAGAAGAGATAATTCAGGAGTGTTATAGTTGCAGCTGTCATGTTGGAGGGAAGAGTAGAAATTCTCTGTTTCTCTAAAGGATGGGCAGCAGATTTCGGTTCTTTGTTAGGCTCAACTTCCTAACAATTAGAGTTCTTACCTCCTCCCTGGAACTCAGCCAGAGAGGAAAGAGGACATACCAAGGCTAGTTAGTGTCAGCCCCTAATCCCAAGGCTCCTCTTCTTCACATGGCATGCAGGCCAGAAACAATACATGCTCATGTTCAAGTCCATGTGGAGATCGCATTAACGGATCATGCTACACACGGTCACAAGGACTGAGCTCATTGTTCAGTCCCTTCTTACAGATGGAAGACATACTATAAAGTTCTGGGTGGAGACAAAGGCCTTGGTCCTTAATCCTTCCACCCAGGCCATTAAGTAGCTAAGAATATGCTGTTCTTTACCTCTGCATTTTTTTCCCCTGCTCTTAGGTGAAGGAGTATTGAAGACAAAATGGACTGGGCTGTTGATAGGTAAATAGAATTGATAGGTTGGATGGTCAGAGGTTCAGGGAAAACACCAGCAAGTTCTGAGGAATGCCCTGACCCTCAGGAAACAACCTTCTGGACTCTTCCCAGGAACTAATCAGACCCAGAAACCAAGACACCATTTTCTAGAGCTACTATAGCCACTTGGCCACCCTAAATCTGGAAGAGAACTTGGGTGAATGCTTGTAAAAACTGTTTTAAGTTTGAACTTTATCCTCAGAGACCAAAGTGGTTTGGGGAGATTGTGCCCCAGGTTAGGGAGACTATTTTGTACTCCTCTCTTGCTAAATCTCTTCGGAAAATTTACTTAATATTAATTGGTTAAATGATACGGGGTTGATATGACTATGATATATGGGATATTAACTATAGCTGGCAGTTAACACTGGAAAAGCACACCAAAATGAGTGCTTGAGGCAATGGAATTAGCAAGAGATACTCCCCAAGCTCTCCAGGTTATCTGGGGAACCCTTAGGGGACAATTTCTTGCCATCCAGAATCTGTTTCACCTTTGAGAGGGGGAGTCAGGATAAAAGTGCCCCAGGGTTTATAAGGGCTACTTATGGGGCTTATCTGGGATTAAATTGTACACTTCACATTTGTTCGGACCCTTTGGAGAGATTCTCTGCCTGGAACTTTAGTTATTGGATTTCCGAGTTTTAGAATTCACTAGAAAAATATGTGCCAATTTTTCTCCTTAACCTATACTTAATTTGAGACATAGTGTGTTAGGGTGAAGGGTGCTGGCATGGAAATCAGAAAGACCTCTGGCACGACTTGTGTGACTCTGGGCAAGTCACTTAACTTCTAAATACTCCAGGGAACTGCACAAGACTGTAATTTGCTGAAGGGTTGCCAACCTGCATCAGTGAATGGAGTTTTCATACCCAGACGTTCTCCACATTAGAGAAACCTTTGGTTTCTTTAAAATTTTCTACCCACCCCTACCCCAGAAAAAAAAAATTAGTTAAGGGGCAGTCAGGTAGTGCAGTGAGTAAGAGAACCGGCCCCAGAGTCAGGATGACCTGGGATTGAATCCAGGCTCAGATACTTAGCACCACACCCAGAAATAACTGGCCGTGAACCTTGAGCAAGTTACTTAACCCCACTTGCTTTAAAAAAAAAAATATATATATATATATATATATACACATATATATATATATGTATGTATTTTAGTTAAGTGTTTAATAAGTGTTGCAGAAAGGTCTTTGAATTGGACATCTAGAGACTTGATTCCCATCCTAACCCTGCCACTCACTAGTTGTGTTTAGATAAAGGCTGCAATAGCTATAAGAGATATGAGAAACCACTTCATCTTACAAATGTGGAAACTACTTTGGGCAAATCAGTTACCCTCTAGACCTCAATTTCCTTATCTTTAAAACAGAAGTTTTAAAACAGAAACAGCTAGGTGACTCAGTGGATAGACCACAGGCTCTCAAGTCAGGGTGGGGTCTGAGTTTAAATCTGATGTCAGATACTAACTGTGTGACCCTGGGCAAGTCACTGATATCTTATCTCAAAAAAATAAAATAAAATAAAATAAAACAGAGGTTTGAATGAGAGAATCTCTAAGTACTTTCCTACTTTAATATCCTGTGAGCCCTCCTCTCCTTCCCCACACCCATACACACATACATACAAGCATTAAAAGAAACATATCTAAATTTCATTTTTTAAAAAACCCCAGTCATTTGGAAACAAATGCTTAAACTCAGCCATTCCATGTAAAGAATCATTTGACAAAATTCAGTTGTCCACCTTCCTCCAAACTCTTCTTGCAAATATAAGACCCAGTTACCATGAAAACCACAATCCAGCTATTATGGTCACAGGGGTTCTGTTGCATTTCACCTGTATTACTAAATTGCTTGGGAGTACTCAGATAACAGCAATAGTACTCAGAACTAAATGAAGGCTAAACAGTCTCTATTTTCCTGAGAATTCATAGCACACAGTGCAGAGACACAGAACCATAGAATGTTAGAACTGAATTGGAACCCTTTTTCTAAATGAACTGGGTGAAAAGGCATTTTTCATTTTATACCTGAAGGGAAAAGAGAGGTATCTTAACTGCACCTTCTTCATTCCAGGTAAGCATGTTTTGCTGGTGATCGATTCTACTTAGGAGGGAGAAAGGTTAGCACAACACCTGCTGTCAGAGCCATCAGCAAATTGGGATGATTGATAGGGGCCTGGGCTTTGGGTGGATGGGGGGAGGAGCATATGTTGCTGCCAGGAAGAGGCACCTGGAGTGAATTAAGGAGGCAGCTGGCTGCCATTCATTGCAGAAACTTGGACTGACACCCTGAGTGCATGAGCTGGGTGGGCCTTGGGCAAAATTGTGAAGCAGGAGAATTTTATTTTCTATGTGTCCTTCAGACCCCTTTCATTTCACCTTATTCCTTCAGGTCACCCTCCTGCCCTGCCCAGCTGCCCTGTTGCCTTGAGCCTGTCCATTCCTTCCCATCCCATCTCTCTGCTCTCATGTCGGTCCCTTTCTGACTTGTTGGGACCTGTTATTGTCATGCTTTCCCCAAATGGAGCTTCACTTTCCTATATTTCATCTCGTAAAATCCTTACTAACTAGTCAACTAGCTAAACTCACAACAAATTGGTGCTGATAGAGGAGTTCTAGAAGATGATGCCAAGATAACATGCAGATTATATTTGTTTTTTTCTTTAAAAACATTTATTATTGACACATTTTGTTTTGACATAGTAAATATTTGCCCAGAAACACCCAAGCAATAAATGCTTTTCCCAAAAGTTAATGTGTACATTTTAGTTAGGGATTTCTGGAGATATCCTTTCTTTCTTTTAAAAAAAAAAAAGTAACCTATTTATGACTCTAATGTTGGGAATCTTAAGCCATGGCAGGAATCAATAGCATGAGAGTATCAGCATGTGGTGGGGCAGCTAGGTGGCATAGTGGATAGAGTGGTGGGCCTGGACTTAGGAGAACCCAAGTTCAAATTTGATACAAGGTACTTACAAGTTGTGTGGCCCTGGGCAAGTCACTTAACCCTGTTTGCCTCAGTTTCTTTATCTGTAAAATGATCTGGAGAAGAAAATTGCAAACTATTCCAGTGCCTTTGCCAAGAAAACCCCAAATGGGGTCATGGAGAGACAGTCCCAACTAATTAACACAATAACAATCAGCAGGTGGTGTTAGGAA